>NC_079204.1:28349599-28707675 GCF_026745355.1 Beta vulgaris subsp. vulgaris
ATGTAACCTCTTCTTTGAATGAAATATATTCTTTTTTGGCCCATCTTTTCTTGATTTATTCTTTTACGTCCAGTCTTTCGATGTGTGATATACTCGAGACTTAGAGCCCCCTCATGGAGCTTTGGCATCCCTATTATGGGCCATAGCTCATGCGGTCGCGTCGCGCGTGATGCGCTTTTCCACTCATTGACACGTGGAGCCCATTATAAGGTAGGCCATTAATGCCTTTCTGGGGAACTGTAATCTGACTTGCTTATAAGTACGGGCAGAATCCCTGCAAAACTCATAATCCCATTTTTGCTGTCTTTTCTCTCTTTAACTTAACCTTCATCCCCTCTTTCTTAACCTTGACCGATGATGTCTCAATCTCTAATCACTGCTAAAGCCCTTTGAGCGGCCAAACGCCGCCAACTAGCTAAGTCCGGCTCTAGCTCATCTTATGACTTCGATTCTGAAGCTCGAGGCTGATCCCTCCATGGAAGGGGGGAAACTGCCCCCAAGCATCTTAACTCCAAAGCCTGAGCCAAATGAGGTTAAGGTCGGGGACCCGCAGGTGGTTAAGGTCGAGAACCCTCCCGCGGCTGCAGCCTCGAGTGCCGATGTTGCGAAGGTCTCGAAGAAGAGGTCGTAGCCCGAGGAGACCACCAGGACACCCTTCTCAGCCCTCTCGAGGGCCGAAATGGTGGCGCGGCCTTACAAGGCCTCAGAACACCTCATGACTGAAGTGGATGAGAAGGCATGCCTAATCGCTGATGGGCAAGAGGTCGAGGTTGTTAAGGCAATCCTGACCAAGGTAGGATTATTCTCTTTTCCTTTCTTAGAATATTTCTTTTGTTTAATGATGTTAACTTTCCCTTTTGTGTCAGTTGTCGATCCGAGTGTTGGCTCTGGCTCGAACGTCTAGGTCGGGGATAGCTGCCGGAACTACATCGGGGGAGATGTCCTGGGACGAAAGGACAGCTCTCATTGGTCGGCAACGCCTGGCCGAGATGCGGCTCTTGGAGGCCCATGAGACCATGGTCAAGGCTAACAAAGGCTTTGAATTGAAGGTGGCGGAGCTCGAATATGTTGTCGAGGTCACCACAGCCCAGAGAGACTCTGCCAGCAAGAGGCGGAAGGAGGCCCTCAAGGACTGCAAGAAGGCCGACCAGCGAGCTGAGAAGGCTCGAAAGAATGCTGAGGCGGCTATTGCGAAGGCTCGGGAGTGTCGGGAGGCGATAGTCAATGACTCGAAGGTTTCTGATGACGGGAGAACCTTCCTCGAGGAGGCCTCGCTGCAGGCTTCCGAGATAGGTCAGGCCGAGGCGCCGCGGAAGGTGTGATTGGTCCTCGAGAGGATTGCCCCTAGTCTCTCTTGGGCTGACGTCGAGGAAGGAGTTAAGGCACTTTCCCAAGAAGAAGGAGAAGCTGCTGAAGCTTCTCAAGTCGAGGGTCAGGTTCCTCCTCCTGCTAATCTCGTGGGATGAACCCCGGCTCTTCCATCCTTTCTTCCTACCCCTCCTTTTTCTCTTCCTTCTCTTCTCCCAAGCTCTTCTTTATTTTCTTATGTCTCCTACTAGGGTTAACATTAAACCCTTAAGTTTTCTTGTTCGATCTAAGCTCTTTCTTGAACTTGTAATGTAGTAGCTTCGGTAGCTTGTACCATGATTAATGGAATGAAACTCAACTATTTGTTGTTTTCATGTTTGCACCTTCGAGCTTTTTGTTCCTTTGAGCTTTTACATTTTGAATTTTTGCATTCGAAACACATGTAGATTGAGCAAACTCGAGGGTCTTTTAACATCATAAGCAATTTTTACAAAGGCTAACTTAACCACTGCTATGAGAATCAATACCCACGAGCCCTTAGCTCCTTCGAGCATTGTTTGTAGCCCTTTCAAGATCACTTTGTTTGCTACTTGTGCATGCCCATTAGTCTGTGGTCGACTGACAGTGGAAAATCTGGTTTTGATGCCGAACTTTGAGCAGTATAGTCGCGAGTGGGGCCGTTGTTGAATTGCTAACCGTTATCTGATACAAGGACTCGAGGGATCCCAAATCAGGTGATCAAATGCTGGTGAACTTGTTTGTCAGTGACTGAGGCCAGAGGTGCTGTCTCGACCCACTTTGTAAAGTATTCGACCGCCACCAATAAGAACTTTCGATGTTCTGAGGCTGGAGGGAAAGGCCCAAGAAGATTCATTCCCCACATATCGAACGACAGAGGGACCTGGATGGTGGTCAAGGAACTTGCAGCATGGTGAGGAAGATTAGCATGCATCTGACAGTCTTTGCAATTTTCGGACTCTTTCTGCTTCGAGCTCGTCTTTGGGGAGGATGCCATCTCGAGAGAAAGATACGATTTTGTCAATCCAAGTAGGACTTCTGTCAAGAGTGGTTACCCCCCTGTTGATGCTGGGCGACTTTAAAACTTCCCACTTGATGGGTCGAGGCGATAGATCCTCTACTGAACTTGTTAGCCTCGACAGTGCATCTGCTTGTTGATTCTGAGATCGAGGTAGGTAAGTGATGGCGAAGAGTGCTTGGCCCGAAATTTCCTCCTTCACCTTCCTCAGATACAGCTTCATGCTGCCCTCCTTGGCCTCGAACTCCCTTGTCACCTGCCCAATGATGAGTTGGGAATAGGAGTGGGCTTTAAGCTTGCGAGCGCTAACCGTTTTGCATAGCTGGATATCGAGGAGTATTGCTTCATATTCGACCTCATTATTCGAGACAGTGAAGTGGAACTTAATGGCGTATTCTGTTATGTTCTTTTGGGGGTCCAGGATCAGGAGTCTAGCGCTGCATCTGGCTTTAGACGACGACCCGTCGACAAACAGATCTTAGGATCCTTCTTCTATAGGTTCGGGCCGGGAGTTGCATTCTGCTATAAAGTCGGCTAGAGCTTGTGCCTTGATGGCACGTCGGGGTTCGAACTCGATGCCGAAGTCTGAAATTTGGTTAGACCAGTTAGTTACTCTGCTGGACTGGTTCTTTCATTCGATTACTTTCCGGATTGGCTGACTTGTCAGAACTTTGATGGGGTGAGCTTGAAAATAGGGTTTGAGCTTCCGAGTGGCGACAACCAATGCAAAGATCATTTTTTCGATGGGGGGATACTTGGCTTCCACGCCTCGACAGGTGTGGCTTATGAAGTACACTAGATGTTGGTTTTTCTTGCGCTCAGCCACTAGCACTGTGCTAAGAGCATGCTCCTACACAACTAAGTAGACGAAGAGCGTCTCTCCTGGTAAAGGTGAGACTAATTTAGGAAGGCTAGCCAGGTGAGACTTTTGTTGTTGAAAAGCTTCCTGTGTAGACTGGTCCCACTCGAACGTCGACTGTTTTAAGGCTCGAAAGAAATGGAGACTTTTGTCAGCAGATCGAGAAAGGAACCTCCCCAAGGCTGCCATACAGCCGGTTAAGCGCTGGACTTCCTTGACGGTTCGAGGACTCTTTATTTCAATGATGGCCTGAATTTTGTTAGAGTTAGCCTCTATCCCTCTTTCGTCGACAAGGAACCTGAGGCACTTTCCTCCTCTTACACCGAAGACACATTTCTTCGGATTTCAGCTTCATGTTGAGGCGCGAAGGTTGGGAAGTGTTTCCCTCAAATCTGAGACATGGTCCCCTTCCCTTTTCTTTTGACGATCATGTCGTCAACATAGACTTCCACATTTCGCCTAATTTATTTTTCGAACATTTTGTTCACGAAACGCTGGTAGGTAGCCCCGGCGTTCTTGAGACCGAAGGGTATTACTTTGTAGCAATAAACCCCTAAGCTTTTGGTGAAAGCGGTGTGCACCTGGTCTTCTGCAGCCATAGGGATCTGGTGGTACCTTGTATTCGCATCCGTGAAGCTGAACAATGCATGGCCCGCCGTCGAGTTGACCAACCTGTTGATCTTTGGGAGAGGGAAATCGTCCGTCGGACAAGCCTTATTCGGGTCTTTGAAGTCATTGCACATCCTCCAGGCCCCGGTCTGTTTTCGGACCAGGGCTACATTGGCCAACTATTTGGTGTATTGGCATTCTCGAATAAAGCCAGCGGCTAACAGCTTCTTTACCTCCTCGGAGGGAGCAGCACTTCTTTCAGCCCCTTGGTGCCTAAGTTTTTGTTGGATCGGCCTGTATCCTTCTTGAATATTCAGCCGATGGACCAAAAGCTGGGGATCAATTCCTGGCATCTCGTCGACGGTGTAGGCAAACACATCTTGGAACTCTTGGATGACCTCAATGATTTGAGCCCTTATGCCATCAGAGATTTGCTTGCCGATTCGGACCGTTCGGCCCCTCTCCTCTTCGATGCACACCTCCTCGTCCCCATTTGCTGGTCGAGGCCTTTCATACCGCTTAAGGTTATCGACCATATAAAGTCCCATAACGGGAATAGGTTCTTTAGGCTCAGGGTGCTTTCTTTTTTGGGTGACCTCTTCGTCTCTGCTCTTGAGTCTGTTGACGTAGCATTCCTGGGCAGACTTCTGATCCCCGATTAATCGAGCGACCTTCTGGTCGTCGCCCTCGAATTGTATGAGCAGCTGGTATGTCAAGATGGTAGCCTTGACTTTGTTGAGCGTGGGGTCCCCTATTACTACATTGTAGGGGAAGCTGGTTTCGAGGATAATATAATCGACGACCACATTTCTACCCTTGCCCTTCTCTCCCATCCGAGTAGGGAGTTTAACCGAGCCGAAGGGAGGGACGGACTGCCCACCAAACCCTACCAAAGGCCGGTCAATGGACGTGAGGTCTACTTCTTGGTATTTCAGTTTCCTTAGACAGTCCATGGTGATGATGTCTGTGGAGCTCCCGCTATCGATCAGCACTCAATCTACCCACAGGTTGGCTATCTTCATCTCAACGACCAAGGGGTCGTCGTGCAGGGTCTGAATGGGCCCATGACTGTCTTTGAAGGTCATTATCGGGCACGTGGTTGAAGAAGCCACATCAGCTCCGTTCTTCAAGGTATAGAGATGCTTCTTTCGACAACGGCTTGTTAAGCCGCCCGAGGCATATCCCCCTGCGATGACATTCACGTACCCGGCAGTGTCGTCGCTCCGGGTTTGCTTTTCCTTCCGAGGCTCAACTTTATTTTCCTTCGTATCCTTCAGATACTGATTCAATATTTCCTTCATCGGCTAGCTCATCTAGCACTCTTTTTAGCTCTCGGCAGTCATGGGTTGTGTGACCGCAGTCATGATGGTATTCGCACCAGAGCCTCTTGTCCGTTTTGTTGACGGACGTTCGGATGGGGTTAGGCTTCGGTAAGGTGTATTTCTCCTTGATGTCCAGGTAGATCTCTCTTCGGTTAAAGTTGTACCCGAGGATCGTGCCCGTTGTCTTCCAGCCGTGGTTTCTTGTCTTTTACTTTTCGAGGGACATCCCTTGAGTTGTCTGCTCGAGGAGTATACTCGTGCTTTCTCTTGTTGGAATTGGGTTTCGCGTGTGTCTTGCAGATGTCAGAAGCTTGGATGAACTTTTGGGCGAGGTTAATGATAGTGGAATGCTCGAAGATTATCGAGAGAGCTACACAAGACGAGCGTTAGACTACCCCGGGGGTGGATCCGTGATTGTCCCTCCGACGATCAAGTCAGTTGATGTGTGTTAATTGGAATCTGTGAAGTAGTTTGTCTAGAATTCATTACCTCAATAAATGGGGATCTGCTCCATATTTATAGGTGTTTAAATGTGTGAAAATGTTCCTGCCAGACTAGCACAGGTACCAAGACGGGTGGGACCCACTGAGGGCTTGTCGTGCTGGTCAAGGGCTTTGGAACATATGGTGGCCCACTAAGGACTTAACGGGCCCAAACAAAAATATTTTTGAGATACATGTTTGTAGTATACTTTAGCTATTAGTAAGAACAACCAAGTTTTTGACTTTTGAGGTTTGAATTAAGATTGAATTATAGCCCCTCATAGTATTTGAGGTGATATTTCCGCTGCATCCTGCATTGATTATCAATTCAGGTTTGTTTGGTGATAAATAAGATTTGTGATTGCACACTGCGTTTCTGAGAGAGCAAGCTGTTACATAAAGCCTTAGAGGTGTGACTTTTCCCTGCCTAATCTGAAATCTCTCCTTAGTTTTTGGTTTTGCCTTTTTTTTCTTTTGTGTCTTTTGAAAAATAACTCTTTAAAACATCAATGGCAAAACCGAAAATTAAGAAGAGATTAGGTGGGGGAAAGTCACATATCTAAGGCTTTAATAAAACAAATTAAAAAAAAAATACCCATACGTAGTCACTATACAAATTAGCACATTCCTAACGTGATTTTTTTTATTTTGCTATTTTAACTTTTTAACATGATTTTCTAAACAATAATTGTTCCGTAATGAAATCCATATAAAGTCAACTAAAGATTGAATTCCCATTGTGAGACAAGTAGTAACCTTCAAGTAAAAAATATTATATTGACTTCGGTCCATTACAAAGTCCCCATAAGGATATTTATTACCTACAAATCCGAGTAATCCCAAGTAGTATACATTTATGTATTCATGACTAATGGCAGTATTTATGCAAGACAAATTTGACAACCCATTAGAAACTAATTACAAATAAAAAAAAATTCATGTAATTAAAGTACTCTAGAAGACACCATTTGACAAGGTAGATTATTGGATAATATTATATGTAAAGGGATAATATTATATTGAAAAGGGTAGAATGGTACTTTACTAGTTATAGGTCTGTATTGTAAAGGGTAGAATGATACCATGTACAAGTGTGGGAATAATTGTGTGTTAACCTGTTGTAGGTTAACCTGGCATTCAATGTATATAGTGTTTACAATACAGACCTATGACTAGTAAAGTACCATTCTACCCTTTACAATATAATATTATCCCTTTGCATATAATATTATCCAATATTATCCAATATAGATATCTTTGAAATAAAACTAGTATTTTGACCCGGACGATGTCCCGGGTCCGTTACAATTAACAAATATATTATCATTCATAATTTTTGTAATTGATTTCATTAACTTTTCGTATTTTTTCTGTCCATTGCGAAATTGTAAAATGGACGTCATGACATGATAAATTGTTTTCAAAAAAAACTCCAAGAAATTGGGAATAAGAATAGAAAATTTAATGGAATTGAGGTAATAAAATGTTATTACAGTAATAAAAGTATTAGAGATTAAAAAGTTGAGTTAGTCTTGCGTGGACATGGCATATACTACTATTACTATGGACCAAAGCCACCAATGTAACATAGGAACCCTTTTTTTCTCATATTATAACCTTTTATAATCTAAAGTTACACTAATTTACCATTATCTAACAGACTAACATAGTGACAATTATGTAACAAATGCTCCGATTATCCCTTCCCAACCGAAGTATTCAATAGTTCAAATGATCCGGTATTTCTAAAAGCTGGAGCATTTGCTAATTAAATGCTCGGGTTTAGAACCAGAGCATTTGTCAAACGCCCAAATGCTTGTATGGGGTCTGCTACGACTCAAATACGGTGCATTTGTGTGCTTTTTAACCGGAGCATTTGTGACAATCTATTTTTCTTACATAGTTTATTATAATGAAGATTACACTTTATAACAAATTAACCTATTTTTCCTACTATAGTCACCCTTTAGAATCAATTTGGTGACTTTGCAAACAAGTCAATGCACATCCAATAGTTTGATAGTGAATGCCAAGGGGGGCTTAGTCCCTAGGGGTTACCAGTTTTAATTAGATAAAATCTTGCTAACGTACTTTGTTGCAGTTTAATTAATGATTAAACTACAATGCTTATTAAATTCAGGTGAAATGCAATAAATAGAGCAAGCAATAAATGATTTTTTAATTAAGGGAAAACATTTCCATGCATACCACAAATTTAAAAAAAGATTTTACAACACATAAGAGGACAAGCCAGGCTAGACAACTAAAGGTAAAGCACGAAGGTTGTTACCTCCATGGTTTCTTGCTTCAATCGAAGAATTACATAACTTGGCGCTATAACATGTTCTAAGTCTAAGGGACAAAACTATTACCTCGGAAGGGGGTTGCTAGACTAAGGCTAGGCTACGTTAAGAAGCGAGTAAATGCAAGTTGTTGCGTATTGTTTGTTCGTTGTCCTTTGTTTGATGATCATTCCTCTATTTATAGTAAAATGTATTATGTAACTTTATAGCTTTCTTGGAGGGAAAACATTTGAATAATCTCTGATTCGAATCTAAACCGTCTTCTTCTTTTGACTTTGACTTATGTTGACTTCGTCCAATGGGCTTTATATTCTTATTGGGCCTTCATATTAAGGCGAAATTGAAACTTTTGAGGTCTAATACAATGTACCATAACAAATGTTACCGTACATGTAAAAATGGTGGTAACAAATTTCCCCCCCTGATTTGTAGAGTTATGTACTCAGCAGCCACAAATTATGAGCAGAGAAGGACTTTCAATGGTTGTAGCCAATGTCATCCAGTAGTATTCCGAATGTGACTTCATCCATTGTTAGAAGGTGGTCGATGAACCTTTTTTTTAGGATGACTGGATTTGGTTAAGAAGAATAACCTTTCGTGTATTCGTTCACCTTTCTTTCTAGCCATTGTGAAATTTATTAAGAAAGTTTCTTCAAGCTGCGAACTTGTAGGATTATTTGGTGATAACTAACAAGGACTTGCATCATAGGTCATGAGATTGTACCAAATTGACATGCCACATTTATATTGTTTCACATCTCTTTATGATGACTTATCCACCATTCTATAGACTTTATTTTCTTTGTAGTTCCCTTGACAACGAGCTTTCTTAGATATCTCCAAGGCATGTTAGGTTGCCATATTTTTTTTGTAATGACTTTGTTACATGATTTGCAAACCAGAAGAGATATAACCTAATCATTCCTTTCGAGTTTAGAAAATATTCATTTTTGTACCAGATCTAAATTGGACCCTATTTCGAAGGCCTTAGATCCTCTTTTATTTTTCGGATCCTGTTGTTTGACATTATTATCTCCAAAAAAATATTGAATAGAAGAAATCCATTTAGTGGATTCATTCTTAATAAACTCATCTTTATCTCCAGATATGACATTCAATGGCTTGTTAATTTGAGTAATTTGATGGATATGACATGTGTTCTAGAGCAGATAGACGAAACATGGGTATATATCTATAGTCCATTCTGATTTAACTTTTGAATATTTTAGAGACCCCACACACACACACACACACACACACACACACACACACACACACACACACACACACACACACACACACATATATATATATATATATATATATATATATATATATATTATATATATATATATATATATATATATATATATATATATATATATAAAGTCTTGGATGCTTTAACCGTCCAATAATTTTTCCTAACTGCCTAATTACATAGGAATATTTTTTGAGGAGTACCTATAAGTATTAAATGGACACGTGTTTGTTTTTACTTTACTTCGGTGAACCAAAAACTGATGTTAAAGCAATTGAATCATTAAAAATGTATTTAATAAGATTACCATTTGAGGTACTTTTATTACGTTTATGTTATGATTTATGTGTAGGAATATAAGATCATTAATTACATTTTAATTGAAAGGACTTGCATCTAGAAATAACATTTGGAAATGTTCCCTAGATACTATCTCTTTCATAACCTTATACTCATCGGCTTCTAACTCGCACTCTGCACTACTTCTGCTAATTCTAAAGCAGTGGCCATCTTTAGGGGATTTCTTGAACCTTACCTCGAAAATGGTCATGTGGTACCTGTTGTCCCAAGGTTATCTTTTGTCGATCAATGTAATGTACATCCATGAAAGGAACTTTTCTTGGACCAATAGCTCCCATAGTTTGCAGATGCACTTGAAGTGCGCCATCCTACCGTGATGCTCATCTTGACCCTCTTCTATCTTCACCACTTCGAGGGAGGACTGGTTATAAGAGAGAACTAGGCGCTTCGCATATGCCTATTTCATCATTTGAGGTCTTAGGAAATTTAAGATAGTAGAAACCTCCTTGCCCCACCTTTTGCAAAATGTAAGTAATTTGTCTTGTGACTCCTCTGCCAACTTAGGTCATATGTGGGTGGATAGAAGGTCGATATTAAAACTGACTTTCGCAGCACTTGATCCTACTAGCGCCAGGTCTTCTGGCTTTACTGCGTGTTCGTCGCCAAACACCCATGCCATTTTCTCTGCCCATATGGCCCTCTCATTTGTGATGAAAGATTCTTTGTCTTCCTATGTTTTGTTAAGGGCGAAACGATGATTAAAACAATCATCATCAAACTCAGTTGTTATGTTTGCATGTGCTTCATTGTTCATCTTGATTTTTTTGAAATGAAAATATGATGATAGGATGTTATGACCAAGCCCCTTTAAATAACCAAACCATTTAATCAACAGTTACATTCGAAATAATTTATGCAATCAGTGAGTTATTGAGTACTTTGACCCCTTTTTGAGAAGTTTATTGACTTTTTGCTGATTATTATTTATTTTAAGGTTATCAATTTGTAGATAAATCTTGAAATTAATATGCCACTTTTTAGGCGTTTGGGCCTAAAATTACTTCCTTGGATATTCATTTTATGAACAACAATCAAGCCTATAATTTTTATACGATATGGAAGTAAGAAGGGATGACAGAAATAACAATTACTTCAATAATTAAAATAACATTTCTTAATTATAAAATATCTTTCAAAATACATTTATTAATTGAACTCAAATAAGTACATAGTTTTCTAGAACGACACAAACTAAGTACTATCACTATGATTACTAAGATATTTGCCCTACTGCTTGATCTATCAAACATGTAGATGGGTAAAGCTAATGGTAGTTTGCGGCTCCTCATCTTCAGCTACATCATGATCATAATCATCTGAGTAATCTTCATCCAAGAGCATAGGGATGCATCTTTCTGATAAATGTTCTGGCCACAAGAGACATGTTGATTTGTACTGTATGAGTTTTCTGAAACTCATATTATCGTCCACTTAGACTACTCTATACTTTATAATGAAAAGGCCTAAACTACTTTCACATATTTTGTATCTGTGATACTTCATTTCGAGTTTAGGAGGAAAATATTATTTTCCAATGCACTCTCCCATGCCTTGCAAACACTTAGGAGTTTCAACAAATATCCTTTTCCTATTTTTGGCCATAGATTTAGTGCTAGGAAGTCCACATCACTTCCCATAATTGCAGCACTAAACCTTTGTTTCTCCAAATCTCCAGGTTGGACCTTTGGGTCCCTTCCAAAGAGCTTGATGATTGTGCATTGCCATATTTTCATTTCTTCTTCCTTATACTCCTCCTAATCTTCTTGTGTAATGTCTCTATTAAATTTGTGCCTCCAAGATTCTCTAGGAAAGAGTGATGAAGGAGCGATTTGTTGATTAGTCATTCTCAAGAACTTTTTAGGGTTTTGGTTGTAAAACAAAATTTCAGGATTGAAGAATTTCATTGTTAAAATCGTGTATTTATAATAAAATTATTTTAACCGTCATCCCTGTTTTTAGGGATATATGAAGTGTTTGATATTATCTTTTTAGATAATAATATCATGTATTTTGTAACCAACCTTAACCACCTCAAGTCAAGACCCTTAGTGGGTGAAAATGGGTCTGCCCACTAACTCGTTAGTGTGTCTTACTTCTAAAGTTTGCCATTAGTGACGTGTGTAGTTGGACGGTATTATTACTTTTTAGAAGTAACTTTTTCCATCTTATTAATGCATGTTAAGAGTTTTAGTATCCCAAGAGATACCTTATTTAATCTTAACCGTGGAGGTTGCATTATTTGATTTGACGGTTTATTTTTTAATAACAGATTAATTTGCACAATTTTGATTGGATAAAATAGATAAACAATGCAAACAAAATATAAGATAAAAGAAATTTGGACCAAATGTAGGAAATTTCAATTTCATTAATAAAATATAAAAAAAAATTACAACCTAGGGCTGAAATTTTCATATCAAAATAAAAATTGGAACCTATTTAAAATTTTTGAATTATAAATCCTAGGTCTAAATTTAGTCCCTTGGAGAATTTGGCTTGTAGGCATCGGAATCCTCTTCAGAGGCGCCATCATCACCTCTAGCAACAGCATCGTTGGAGTCATTGCCAAGAGGGTAAAAACGATATTCATCGCTTCAGGTGTCCTCTGGGAAATGATCCTCTTGAACCCTCCTCCTTTGCGCAGGAGGCTCATTGTCATCTTCATCCTCATCGTCGTCCTCATCATTATCATCATATTCATCTGATGGTGGAGGAGTATCCTCTTCTTCTTCCTCTTTCTCTTTTTCCTCCTCTACCTCCTCTAGTATCTCTAGAGGAGGGAGGAAGGGTTGGTCAACCTTTTGTAGGTTGACCTCTTCAGTCCCAGTAATGCAGCACTCTGCGGATGATTAAGAGGCATTCATTTCTGGAGAAGAAGGTTTATTCATAAGGTTTTGGAAATGAGAGGTTTTTTTTTATGGGGGTGTTGTTTTAAGAGATGAGTAGTGTGTCAACATTTTCACTTACTCCTTTTTATAAAGAGATTTATTGTCTCCTGAAAAATGAAAAGTTACGCCCCTTTGAAATAGAATTCTAAGTAACACACCCCTTGAGATGGGATTCCGAGTCACACCCCTTTTGAAATGGGCTTCTTTAATATGATGACTTTGGGACCTTATGTTTTAATTTGTTAAAACTTGATATTAATATGGAAAAATAAAAGATGACCCAAAACAAAAACATATCACGCATTTTGCATGTGTTTTCTTCTTGTATTGTCGTTTCATTTTGGTTGCCTTCTTCATTAATACCCTTTTCAAGGATTTTAGGAAAATTTAAGATCTTTCAGACCAATTTAATTCATTTCTTTGCGAATTCACAACCATCACCAAACTCCAATTCACCATGTCAAACGAAACAGTTCGTCGTAAAATAAAATTTGTGAAACTTGCTATGAAAATTGACGACATGCAATCTGAGGCAACTCGTCAATTATGCAACATCATTATAGTGAACCCTGAGACTTATGAGTCTCATGTGTTCTGGTATGTGAATAAAAGTACTGACTCTAGTACTCGTTTAGAGGATAGAATTGTCTTTATTGGTCCTTATTTTCCTTTCAAAATTCAAAAACCAAAGCGCCAAATAGTCTTACAGCAACTATGTTATCAGTTCTTGGATCATATTGTTTTAGAAGATAATCAACCCAGGACGATTCCATTTTCTTCAAAATTTATTCAACATTTGCATTTGCCTTTATCCAGCAAGTCTTTTAAAGGTAGGATTTCAAGAGTGGATGCAAGAGCATGGTTTCCGCAGATGACACCTTTTCATAAAAAATGGTCCAAGAGAAAAATATTGCCCTTCTTGAGATTTGCTTCTTATGAAATTATACCCTTTGACGGAATCATGTCCACTGCCTTATTAGCTTGTTGGGACCCTGCCATCAACTACTTCGTATTCCGATGGGGACCAATGACTGTAACCTTAACTGATATTGTCTTTATTATCGGCACTTCGCCAACAGGTATATATGGAATTGAACTCCCTATGTTTCACCATTTTAAAGAATATAACCTGTTGTACAATCATTGTTTATCAACCTTTTGCCAAATTGCTAGTCCTTCTGCCTGTTCCAGCAAATGTGGATTTTAGAAATTTGTTGATTTCTTCATCAATAAGGATTCTAGTGAAGAAGTAACTCCTCAAGAGGAAGTATTGTTCCTCACTTTTGCATTTTCCAGATTAATGATGTTTAAAGCTGGAGGAGTTATAACATTCTGGCTATCTCTATTTCTTATTATCTCCTATACTTCTAAAGATGTAGATTTGGCTCCCATTCTACTGGGATAGCTTTATAGATGTCTTTTCAGGAGTAGAGAATCCTTCAAATATTTTGTAATTCATACCTCTGAGTACCCTATATATATTTCTATACTGACAAATGATTTGGACCTCTGTGGCTTTTGACTTGTTGGGGCCACATGTACTTACCTAGTCTGATGGTTCTCAACCCCTCTTCTACTTTTGAAGTAGCTAAGGATCTAGAGGAACAAGACCTTTCTTTTGATCCTCTCTAGTCTTGAGGATTGTAGCTGTTATGGTGAAGTCAGCTTTAATCTTCTATCTCCAAATGAGATTTGGTATTCGAGCTTGATGTTTTTGTACTTCTTGGTTTTTGAATCCAATCCTGGTATCTGGAATATTTTCCCGAGCCAGAGGGTTAATTCTATTGAAAATGAAACTTGGCGCCTTCATGCAAAGCCTGCTTGGCTATAATCCCTTGACATCCACTCTAGTTCCTTAGGGAGTGGGAACTTTTAGAGTAGTGTCCTTAGGTCCATGGATTTAATAGCTGTTGAACCTGAGTATTTTGGCTTTGAAGCCTATAATCCAAAAATGGTAGCTAGACAATTTGGATTATTCCAAATGTTAGCTATACTTTATTTCTTGACCCACAATGATCCTTGGACTTTAAGGGGTCGTTTTGAAGAAGGTATAGCCCTTTGAAGTAAAACTCTCATTCTTAGTTTCACGTCCATTTCTCCTCGAAAATGGATCACTAAAAGCTGTTTGAGGCTTCCATCTGTGGTGGGATCATGTATTCCCAGACTACTCAAAATGTCTGATGGTTTGACGAATTTTGAGAATCAAATCTTTTTAGGCTGTAAGTAATTTATGTCCTCGGTTATGTTGTAACTTTCCTACTGAATGAGTATTACTAAATCTTCCTTGTGCCTTTTGTTGTCTTTTAGCTAAGGTTGATAGGAAGAAGCTAAGAGGGCTTGATGGGATGGTAACAGACTCTATGTATGATAGCCTCTATTGGGGCACCATAGACAAAAGGGTTCCACCTCATGCCTCTTCAAAGGATGAACATGATATTGCTTATGATCAATGGGCTTGCTACGGAGATGTCCAGACTGTGGAGGACATTCAGACCATGGGACCAATGGAGTAGATTGACCCTTTTAAGAAGATTGTAAGCAAAAGAGATTAAAATTGTCTCTCTGCCTCCAAGGACACTCAACCCAAAGGGTTAGTGGAGCAACCTGAGCCTTTTCAGAAGACTACCGAAAAAAGAGATCACAGCTGCCTTTCTGCTTACAAACCTTTGAGACATTCCGATATATAACGTCCTAAGTTAGAAGCATCTTCTGAGGTACAGCAATACGTGTAATACCCATAATTTTTAGTATTTATTTAAATAATTAAATATTTATTTTATATTTATTTTCTAAAATAAATATTATAAGCAAAGGGAATTTTAGTATTTTAACTGGTTTTAAATTATTTTGGCGGGAATATGACGCAAAAAATTGCATGTGTTAAGCTTTTGGTATTAAATCCTCCTTAAAAAATTTCAGAAACCAAAAAAAAAAAAATTATTACGGGATTCTATAGTGATTAAATTGGAGGCAGTTATTTTTTTCTATAACTTCCAAATTTATAATGGAGGTTATAAATCTTGGTTTCATCTCCTAGGTTATGGTGAATGTTACAAACTATTAAATTTTGAAAGTTAAGTACGACCTAACCTGGCCCTATAAATACCTCATACCTTAAGCCATCTTTTCCACACACAAACTTTGGAGAATCCATACTCTCTTACTTCAAGGTTCTTTTTTCTCTTCTTATCTATTCTAGTTTAATATTTCTTATTGAAATTCCAATTTTGTTTGGATTAAGAACAAAAAAAAGATTTTCATGTTTCTTACTCAAAAATATTATGCTCATGATAGGTTATTCATGTTTAAATTCATGATTAAGTTCGTGTGATAAGTTACTTATTAGATTTTTATATTATTGGTTTGTTAGGAGATCATTCAGTAATAAGACTAAGTGGAGATACTAGTACACTCTTTGTACAAGATCAAGGTACGTTATGTAGCTAGATATTTTGAAATGTGGTTATATGTGATAAAGTTGCTTATTAAGTGGTTGGATTGGCTTAGACATTTGGTTCAAAATGGTTACTATATTTTATTATTCACTTTTGTAATTGAAAAGAAGGAATAATATCAATCATATTTATATATAGAAGTTTTATTATCCATTTTGGAAACTTAAATTATTTTTACAAGGAAATGTTAATTGGTTTTTATGAACTTTGAATATTCAAAAGGATTATTTGCCTAGAATGGGCTCAACTATTCCCCATTTACTTTAATAAGTCCCACCTTTTGATTATTTCCTGTAGGACCCAAGTTTCACATCTTGTGACTTTTATAAGTCCCGGTTTACTTAAAACCTGTTAAGAAGGTTAAATCTCTCCACCCAACCCACCCCAAGCCACACCCCTCATTCTGCCACCCTTGCCGCCACCTTCCCAGCCTCCTCTCTCTCTCTCTCCCATGAAAAAAAAACGCAAACCCAAACACCCACACTTCTGCCACGCACCCTTGCCGCCACCTTCCCAGCCCCCCTCTCTCTCTCTCCCCCATGAAAAAAAAACCCAAACCCAAACCCAAACCCAAACACCCACACCTTTCTCTCTCTCTCTCTCTCTCTCACCCCATCACCATGGCTGCAAAAGTAGAGCTCCAGCGAGTGGCAATGGAACACTGATGAGACTAGGCAATGGGCGAAGCCTTCACGGCGCGAGTTCAGCGGCAGCAACAACACAGACGAATCGGGGAACAGAGCGAAGGAAAGAGGGGAAGAAAACTCCGGCGAGCAAGGGGTGATGGAGCAGCAGCGCAGTGGAGGAGAGCGAAGGAAAATGGGGAGCTGGGCGTCAGTGCGGCATTGGCGAGGGTTCATCGATGAGAGGAAGAAAGAAAGGTGATGGGCTAAGATAGAGAGAGAGAAGGGTGTGGGTGTTTGGGTTTGGGTTTTTTTTCACGAGAGAGAGAGAGAGGGGCTGGGAAGGTGGCGGCAAGGATGGTAGAATGAGGGGTGTGGCTTGGGGTGGGTTGGGTGGAGAGAGGAAGAGAGAGATTATGGGTCGGGTTAGGAAGGCGGCGACTGGGGTGGCTCAGCCCATGTTTCCGGCCAGCTGATGCAGTGGAGGAGAAGTGAATGAAAGGGAATTCAC
Organism: Beta vulgaris subsp. vulgaris; assembly: GCF_026745355.1. NCBI lineage: Eukaryota > Viridiplantae > Streptophyta > Magnoliopsida > Caryophyllales > Amaranthaceae > Beta > Beta vulgaris. Next base: position 28,366,614 of record NC_079204.1, read on the forward strand.
GTGCTCTCATTAAGCTGTGAGCACGTGACATTCAACCTGCTATAGCATGCAGGTTGGTTACCTGCTGGGTCTTATAAAAGTTACAATATGTGAAACTTGGGTCCTACAGCGAATAATCAAAATGTGGGACTTATTAAAGTAAATGGGGAATAGTTGAGCCCTTTCTAGGCAAATAATCCTATTCAAAAAGTTGTTATGAAGAAAGGAGGTAACTTCATTACTTACAAGTCATATTATCATCATTTCCGCTTGATTAACATCAAGATCTTCAAATTCCTAGTTGTCAATTATATTTACCCCTTGATATAGCTCTGTGATGGGATGACTAGATTGAGGGGTGTGCACACTTAGCAAAATAAAAGGGGAGATAAGAAGAGGAATTGTTTTCAAGATTATTTTTAATCTAAGTTGTTTGGAGTAGTTTGTTCTTAATAGGTTATTCTTGAATTATTATTCAAGTGTTTGGAAGGAGTTTGTTCTTAAAAGGTTATTCTTGAATTATTATTAAAGTATTTGAAAATAGTTTATTCATAAAGAGTTATTCTTGAATTATAGTGATGGAGTTTTCTAAATGAAATAAAGAACTAAGAAATGTGTTACTTACCTATTTCATACTTAGTTTTATACTAACGCGTATTTTCTTTTTCTTATTTGGCTTTGCCTCGTTTACCTTTTTGGTAATCAGTTTTGCAGTTGAATTTTGCATGTGCATGGGAGCATACTAAGAAGGGGATCTTCACCTAGCTTAGGATATTTTATTTATATCGAGTATTGAGACAATATTTACTTTTATTAATCAAAAGTATCAAAGTCCTCTGCTCTCCAAGTTATATTGTTAGTTAGGAGTTGGTTGTCTTAAGAATATTTTGATCCACTCAAATGTTCTAGTAGTTCTTGTAAAAAGGCCTCATATTTGGCCGTCATATATGAAATATATGATTGCTATGTTTTAAGCTATTTATACTGGTAAGGTTATTGAATTGTTTGGTAGATACAAAGTTGTAATACACACTTTTCCTTCTAGCAGAATGGCAGAAAGAAAGAGAATGAGTTATATGTTAGAAGGCTGGCAAAGATAACTGAAAACATCGCTCAACTTATAGCTAATCAAGAAACGAATCAGAGTGAGACTAATAGTTTTGGTGAGGTCCTTAAGAGGGTAGCAGCTCTTAAACGTTTGACTTACCATGGGAAAGAGGACCCAACTAGCTTTGGAAATTGGATCAGAGAATTCGATAAGCTTTTTGATGCCATAGTGTGCCCTAAAAACCTTAGAGTTTATAATATTGTTTATTATTTGAGAGATGAGGCAAATCTATGGTGGAAACAAAGGAAAGATGATCTTTTAGAGGATCCGGACTTTGGGTGGAACGAGTTTAAAGATGCCTTTAGGACTAAGTTTTATCCTTCGTACATAAGGAAGCAAAAAGCTATGGAGTTCACCAATCTGAGGATGAGGATTATGTTTGTTATTAAGTATTATAGAAAATTTTTGGAGTTAATGAGGTTCGCACATAAGATAATACCATCTGATACTTTCAATGCCCAAGGGTTTGAGCAAGGGTTAACCTTAACTCTCAAAAGTAAGCTGGGAGGTGTAACATTTGAGACACTTGATTAAATTTATGGAAGAGCTGCTCACTTATATGGGATTAAAGGAATAGATTTTGAAGGGACCCCCACTTGTAGAACAATGATAATTTGCGTCTCTCTATTTCCATTGAAGGAAATAACAATAGACGCAAATGTTTATGGACGAACGATTTGCAACAGATCGTAGTCAAAATCCGACGCGAATAACTAAAGAAAATGAGTAAAAAGAAGATTTGCGTCGAACGTGCACAAAAGTGCAACGTTGATGATTTAAGCCCAAGGATTTAGACTTGGAAAATTTGTCACAAACCACCTTTTATAATCACTTTTTTGTGAGAAACCACCTTTTAAATTTTTTTGGTGAATTAGCCACCTTTTTGGTTCTTCTTTTTGTTGGAAGCCACCACTTGCCGGAATCCGGCATTGACCTCGATTTTTCGATGTTGACCATCAGATTTTCGCCATTCTTCCCCCTTTATCTTTCTCCCCCCTCCCCCCCTCGCATCTCCGGCAATCCCCTTCCCTCTCGCATCCCCGGCAACCCCCTCCTCCCTCGCAACCCGCCGGCAAACACCCCCCACGACCATCCCCACCCTCCCAGCCCTAGGCCCATCTCCTCCCTCGCATCCCCCGACATCTCAGGTGGAAGAAATGGCGAAAATCTGGAAAAAAAATGGTGAAAATTTGATGGTCAACGCCGGAAAATCAAGGTCGACGTCGGATTCTGGCAAGTGGTGGCTTCCAACAAAAAAAAGAACAAAGGTGGCTAATTAACCAAATTTTTTTTAAAGGTGGTTTCTCACAAAAAAATGATTATAAAAGGTGGTTTCTGACAAATTTTCCTTTAGACTTAATAATATGCGTCGGACGTACGATTAGATACAACGCAAATGACTAATGTGCTTCAGACTTCACTTAGAGTGCGACGTAGATAGTGAAAGCCCAATTGTAAAAGTGTGCGTGCTTCCTTTTTCTTTACTCAGGGTTATAAACCCCACTAACTTATTCCTTTCTCAATCCTCACACAGCCATCACTTCTCTATCTCTCCCTCTCTCCGTCTTTCTTTCCCGTCTTTATTCCTTCAAACAATACTTCATCTCAATTATTGCCGTCAAAAATCAAATTCATCGGAATTTCGTGGTTGTTTCTCGTTGGTTTACGTTGGTGTTTGTCACGGTCTTTCGTTCTTTCATCTCACTCCCAGATCTACTAAGTGTGAATTTTTTTTTGGCTTTCATTTGAGTCTGTATTAGTTTATTTGGGGTTTTTTGCAGTTTATTTTGGCCAAAATCTGGGTAACTTCCATCGATTTTTGTGGAGGACGATAATGTAAATTTGGGTAGCATCATCATCTTCTTGTTATTTTTTCCTTGGACTTTCGAATAACTCACCAATACTAACTCCCTTTTTATTATCTTGCATTGATACTTTGATAGTGCTGAAGTACCGTCATCAAACATCAAAATTCTAAAGAAGTCAGAGGCTTCTCAATTTCCGTCCAACAAGATACTAGTGGGTATACTTCACTTCCTTTTTCTTTTTTTTTAGAGTTTTCTGAATGTTTATTGAATGTCAAGGAACATGCATAATCCATCATGATCTGTTGCAACGTTGGAATTCTTCTCAACATCATCCGTAAAAAAAAAAGCTATTTGGTGAAGGTATTTCTTCATTTCGTGAAGGTATTTCTTCTCTAGCGGAAGCTATTTGGGACAGTTAATCAACTATTTTGTTTTCTTCTCTAGGAATGTGAATGAAAGTAATTTCCTTAAATTGTTTAGATAATTTGTGTGCTTTCTTTCCCACACTCCTTGATACTGATGATATACATTTAAATTCTTCAGTCATTTGATAAATGACTAATTGAGATATATTCTTAACTGATAAATGGCAGTAAAAGGTCAAGCTATAGCTAATTTCTTAGCTGATAAATGCTCTCTTTGCTCCTAAAATCTAGCAACATCTCCAATCCGATCAACAAAGCTTCATATTCAGCTCTATTATTGGTGCATGTACCCTTTAGGATTACTGCTAATTTAGTTGGGATGCCAACAGGAGATAGAATATATATTCTAGGTCCTGCTGTTTTTCAAGTGTTAGATCCATCAAAGAACAAGACCCATGGAAGGATGTCCTTATTAATGATTCTTGAGTCACAATAAGGATGGGTTGCTAAGAAATCATCTGTAGCTTGACGTTTTACTGCCTTTTGTGGCACATACATTAGTTCGAATTAAAGTAAATGTAGGCTCCATTTGCTTAACCTTCCTTTTATAAAAGATTGAGATATCATATATTTTATTACATCTGTTGGAGACACTACTTTTACAGTGAAGGCCATGAAATAATGTATGATCTTGATTGATGCATCATATAAGCACATACACCATTATTTTTCTGCCATGATATATACATTTTCTTAGTGTCATACAGGATTCTACTTGGATAGTATATAGTCTGCTCATGTCTTTTCACATTTTCTTGAGTAATGAGACTACCGATGGAATCTTCACGGGCAGACAGATATAACCTTAATGGTTTTCCATTTTGCCTTAGAGAGATCAATATAGGATGACTTGCCAAATCCTGTTTGATTTAGTCAAAGGATTTTTTATGCTCCTCGTTCCATTTGAATTCTGAAACATGTTTTAATCTTAGCAAAGGTGAAAATATTTTAGTTTTTCTAGCTAAATTGGCCATGAATCTTCTAACATAATTGACCCGTTCAAGGAATCTTTGTAATTCCTTCTTATTAGAAGGTGGCTTGGCTACCTAATAATGCTTTTTCTTGTTTTGATCAATTTCCATTCCGTTTTTATGAATGAGAAATCCTAAGAAGTTACTATCTTTAACTTCGAATGCACATTTGAGAGGATTCATTTTTAGGTGATATTCTCTCATTCTAGTAAATGACTTAACAAAATGCTCTTTATGTCTTAAAAACTAATTTCATAAGTATGTCATCCATATATACTTCCATGATCTTACCAATCATATCCTTAAAGATTACGTCCATTGCTCGTTGGTATGTGGCTCAAGCATTTTTTAATCCAAATGACATGGCCACAAATTCAAACAAGCCTAATGATTTAGGACATCTGAAGGCTATTTTATTATAGTCCTCATGTGCAATCCTTAACTGGTGATATCCTGCAAAACCGGCCATAGAAGATATGCATTCATATCTTGATGTTGTATCTATTAGGAGATCAGCTACAGGCATGGGATATTGATCCTTAGGTGTTGTTATATTTAGATCCCTAAAGTCAATGCTGATATATATCTTGCCATTTTTCTTAACTACTGGGACTATATTAGAAATCCAGTCAGCATATTGGCAAGGCCTTATGAACTTTGCCTCAAGGAGTTTGTCTATTTCCTGTTGTATAGGCTTTGTCAGTTCAAGCGCTAGTCTTCTAGGACTTTGTGCCACAAGCTTAAATTCGTCCTTGATGTTCTACTATTTTCCTATCAATGCCAGGCATTTCATGATACTCCCAAGCAAAATATCCCTTAAGTTCTTTTAGAATTTCTATTATTTCCTATTTTTCTTGGTTGGTGAGGAGCTTAGTTATGTAAGTAACACGTGGATTTTTACTATCCCCTAAATTTACTTCCTCTAGTGGATCATGAACTTCCTGTTTAATATCCTCACTTTCAGCCCATTTTTTCTCATCCTCTTCTTCAAAAGATTTAGTTTCGTGCAAGGTTGAGCAACATATATTAGAGTTTATAAGAAAATCCTCTTGGTGTTTTCTAAAAACTAAATCTTTCATAATTTGATCAACAATAGGGATAAACCCATTACAGCATTCTTCTTAGTTTATAGATATAGTAAACTTTTATAAAAAAAATACTTTCTAACTCTATAAGCTATGGGAGCTAGTGATTGATCATAGTCTGACGCATATTGAATATATTTATTTTTTGATTGAATGTCTTCAACTTCTGGGACGTCCTCAACTTCTTCAATGAGAATCGCACTTAAGTCTTCTATATCTTGGTGAGTTTGTGACTCTATTTGTAGCGAAACCTCAATTTTCATAGTAGAAACTAACTCTAAAGAGTCCTTCATAAAAACAGAATCAATAGATGTGATTAGACAAATTTCTGCATCTGCTTGTATCATTTCATAAGTGTCACAATTTCATAGGATTAGGACCTAGTCGAGTGATATAATAGCATAATTATGATGTAACCAATCTCTTCCTAGTATGGCATTATAATTAGTACCACTTTAAACTATCAAGAAACCAAAATAAGTAATTTTATTTCCTACCCTTATCTTTAAGATAACCATTCCTTTCTCTTTTTCTGACAAACCAGAAAAATCAGTGATGCTGACTTATCTAGTTTTTCCTAGTTTTCTGAGCACATAGAGTGGCATAATATTAACAATGGCTCCAGTGTCAACTAATACTTTGCCTAAACGGATTCCATCAAAATCAACATTTAGGAATATAGCTTTAGTGTGCTTATTATCAACATTAACTGACCTAAAGATATCTATAATTAATTTCTCTAGGTTAGCCTTTAGAGATGTCTTATTAGGCACTTTCTTATGAAGTGCATTCAAATAATATGACAAGCTTTGAGAAAAAGAAATTTTAAAATTTACCAGCCCTTTGTTCCTTATCAACTTCGTCTGCCCATTATGTATAATTGGTCTGGAATCCTGGTTGCTCTTTTGACTTTTTAAACTTCGTTGGTAGCATAGCAACATAGCACTGCATGTCTCCCAATTATGTCTGAGGCTCATTCAGTAATGGATTTTCATCCAACGCTAAGTCATTATATGACACTAATAATTCCAAATCCTCATATGTAAACTCTAAATCATAGTCCTCATTAAAGCCATTTCCTACGTCTCTTGCATAATAGAATCACCTCCTCGAGGCTGCAAGGCATCATTCTTTGTAAATGATGTACCACATTGTTCCTCTTCCAAAGGCAATAATTTAGTGATACCGGCATGTAAAGCCTCTTCATCACTTCTTATGTTTGAAATAAGGGACTCCTGCACATTTTGAGTGCTTATCTCAGTCCTCGCTACAGGAGCTTTTGCACTTAGCTCTTTCATCTTTAATGTCCTACTTTTAAGTATGTTTTGGACATCTTGTAGTGGAAATGTCCTCACTACTGATTTGATCTGTATATTTCCTTGGTCCCCATGGGACTTTACCCTTCTTTTAAGAATTTTGGGCACAGGATCGGAGTTTGACTTGGCTCCCTTTCTTTTCCTTTTGAGAAAGGGCGTGAGCAGGGGCGATTGATCGATTTTTCTTTGTCCTTGAGTTATTGGCTATTGATAAGCAAGTATATAAGCAGGATTATTTGGAATAATTTGAGTTCTAAGCATTTCAAAGGTTAGCCTATCGGCACATTGCATGCACATTCCATTCCTAAGAGCCTTCAACCATTTTTATTGCCCTGGTCTGCAATGAGCATTTTTGAGCAGCCCCTTTATAGGTCTTAGCTCTATCCTCGGGCATCACCAGACTTGGAGCTGGGTTGGAACTAACAGGCTCTTTAGCTTTGGCTAAGTTGGCCTTGTAGGCTTCTAGCTCCATGGCATGTTGTTATTCCACTTATGAGACACCTAGTCTTTTTAGACTTAGTTGCCTATTTAGGAATCCTCTAAATACTTGGAACTGCTCTATTGTATGTGACCCATTAATATGTCATCTGCACAGATCTTGTAATCCTTCTTCACTGGCTATATTTAGCATAACCAAGATTCTTTCATCAAGCAATATGTTGAAGAGTTGGTTACCTATTTCGGTAGCTTGAGATGCCTGCAAACTAATAGTAAAAACATTATTAATCTCCACCATACCATATAATAGTTCAAATGCTTCATCCACTCCAAATATATTAACATCTTCATCATCAAGAAATATGATATTTTTCTTATCGATTTCATCCTGGATTTTATTTCAAAAAACGATGCATTCAGAAGTGTCATGAGTTACTGCATCATGCCATTTACAATATTTTCTACCCTTAACTTCCTCAGCGGTTCTTACTTTATGTCTTCCAACCAGTTTTATCTTTTTGTTAGATGACAACTAGTCAAAAATAGGATTGGATTTCTTAGCAGCAAAGGTATATATCCTTTTTTGCCCAGATTTCAAATCCTTTGGCGCCAGAAACTCTTTCTTCTCTAAAGGAGAACATTTATAACGTACTCCATGAATGATTTCTGCCATGTCCACTTTTTGTGCAGTATCAAAGTGCAAAGGCTCCACTTTCTGAGCGAAGAAACTTTGGTGCCTTGCTGCACTTTCAGCTTGTAGGTTTCTCTCATATCTTATAGTTAATTATGCTAATTCAACAAAATCGCCAAAGGCATGACCATCAAACCTTTTTCGAAACTGAATTAACATTCCCTCTTGATCCATTTATACAAACGCTCTTTCCGGAAGGCTAACATGACAACTAATCTTAGCCATTTTGAATATAGATAGGTAGTCTTGTACAAAGTCTCCTAGCTTTTGTTGAATTCTCGCCAGATCACTTAGGGTCACTCCGGGACTCAGTGCATTCAAAATGATTTGTAAATTGCACTTGCATGCCCTGTTAGTAGTGGATATAATTTGGTAGTAAACTGGTATACCACCAAAAAGTCATCTCCCTTAGAGACATGGAAAACATTCTAAGTTTTAAGAAGTCATTATCAGCTGCTTCCCTACACTGACAATTGAACCTAACTAAGTGTTCCTCAGCAGAAACTCTGTCATTGCTTGAGAAAATGGTAAAGCCATGTTTCTTAAACATTCTAGGAAATGGACTGCCTCTATTAATCCATTCAGTGTAAGGTTTTTGACTTTTTTGCCTCAAATTTCTCCTAGAATTATCCCCTACTAGTCTTTGGACTAATGCCTCAACTTGTGCCACCAATGGATCCTGATGCCTTCCTAGGTAACCCATATTCCTATTCCCTATGCCTCCTGCTTAAACAAATGCAGGATTAGGGTAAGGATGAAATGGTTGATTTGGATAGCCCCCCATAGGGATCTCCTGATTCCATAAAATTAGGATTGGCTGCTCCTTGTGCCCTTTGCGGTGGGAATGTATGTCCATTTCTGGGCATTAGGGCTGGCAACGATGCGAGTCGAGTTCGAGTTTGACTAAACTCGCCTCGAACTCAAAAATTCATACTTAAACTCGACTCGACTCGAAAACTCGCGAGGTTCAAATTTTCAAGCTGGAACTTGGAACCTAAACTCGAACTCGTTTCCACCTCGAACCCGAACTCATTTCAAGCTCGAAATCGAACTCATTTTAAGCTCGAACTCGAACTCCTTTCAAGCTTTTTGGTCATTTGATGTAGTTCTATTTTTTATAGAAGAAATTTTTTACTTTTCTTTTTGGTCATTATACACTTATTTTTCATTTTTTTAAAAAGAAAAGTACAAGTATTTTTATAGAAAAAAATAAAGTTAAAATTTCTTTAAAAAATTAAAAGTATATATATATACTTCCTCCGTTCTGTTTTAAATGGAACATTGTGTGAAATGACACTATTCATTGATCAATTTTGACTCCAATTTATCGCCATTACATAAAGAAAAACATAGTCAAATGGATCTTGTTAGATTCGTCTCAATGCATACTATCAAATTATAACTTTTTTATATTTTTTACGTGTGCACAACTAAAGATATTAATGATTAAAGAAGCATGTTGGGTTGCGTGAAAAAGCAAACGTTTCATTTAAGACAGAACGTAGGAAGTATAAATTTTATCGAGTATCTCACGAATTTCTCGAGTAGAGTATTAAGTTGCTCGACTGGACTCGTTAACATGTCAAGTCGAGTTCGAGCTCAAGTCGAGTTCGAGCTCAAGTCGAGCTCACTCGAGTCGAGCTTTGACCAAGCCGAGTTCGAGTAGCTCGCGAGCTGTCTCAACTCATTGCCAGCCCTAGTGGGTATCCCTTGATGATAAGCAACAGTTGCTTAGGAAAATGGAGCTTGGGGCTGACAATACCACGGAATATTCTCACAATGAGGCATAACAACCATAGTTGGTTGGTTATGAGGCATATAAGCATAGGGTGAAGAAGGAATCCTAACCATATTTGGTTGGTTAAGATGCACATATGCATGCGTTGAGCTATTGTTTTTTGCAACAAAACTACCTTTCCTCTGTCCTCCTTGTGATGGCCCAGATTGGTGTGTGTTGTCACCAACTTGTCCACCATCCATGGAAAGCAAAGGTTGATGATGTCATGACCCCTGATGCCAGCCTGGCTCCACGCCCGCTGTCATTCCACCACTTCTCCTATGGTTTCCACAATTACCCTCTCCAAGGCTCAAGGGTATTGCCCTTGTTGGGTGGTCACGGGAGGAAGTTTGTGGATCATATGAGATTATTGGATCCCTAGTTTCAAGATGAGAGATATGTACCCTTGGAGGGTAGCCTATTGGAGGAATATTTGGCGATATACCCCAATTTTCCCCTGTTCTATTTAGCGGGACCTCTTCCAAGGCCTTAACTAATTTTTCGTTTAACTGATAGTGTTTTTGGACTAGTGGTTCTAAGCGAGTAACTACCTCTGTGGTGAGAGACTTAATCATTGCCGTGAAAGTTGTATTCATAGTATCGTTGATATCTACGAGTACCCTATCAATTTGTCTAGAGTTGATTTCTCTATTCTCCTCATTTATCGTTTTTAGGATGTCCGTGAAGACCCTGGCAGACTCATGGCATAGATTTCTGTAGTTAGAATCATATTGTTGTCTCTGACTCTCTCCAGCTTCTTATAGTAAATTCTTTAATATCTCTGTGAACTTTCCATACATTTAATGTATAAGTCCACGACCAGTACTATCTGGAGATGAGCCTTCCCTTTGTGGGGTCTATCCACTTGACTCTTCATGACCATGGTGAATTGGTTCACCATTGTTACCTTGTACCCTAGTCTCTGGAGGGGTTGAAGAACTAGTTTCCATGTTTTGGAAACTTAATTCATCTTGTGCAACTTCTTTATTCTTTCTAGAACGTGTTTTCGGCATTTTTAGTGAAATTGACAATAATTATTTTATACAGTTGAATTGTAAAATGTTAGAAGAAGAAATTTCACAATTTGATTCTGAATCTTCTCCTCCCTTTGTGGACGCCAAAAGTTGGTGCAAAATCATTTTTTTCACCTTGCAAACAAGTTAATGCACATCCAATAGTTTGATACTGAATACCATGGGAGGCTTAGTCCATGGGGGTTACCAGTTTTAATTACATAAAACATTGCTAACGTACTTTGTCGTAATTTAATTAATGATTAAACAAAAACGCCTATTGAATTCAGGCGAAATGCAATAAATAGATCAAGCAATAATTAATATTTTAATTAAGGCAAAAATTCTCATACATACCACAAACTTTAAGAAAGATTTTACAACATATAATAGGATAAGCCAGGCTGAAAAACTAAATGGAAAGCACGAAGGTTGTTACCTCCATGGTTTCTTGCTTCAATCGGAGAATTACATAATTTCGCGTCATAACATGTTTTAAGTCTAAGGGACTAAACTATAACCCTAAAAGGGGGTTGGCTAGACTACCGCTAGGCAATGCTAAAAATAGAGTAAATGCAAGTTGTTGCGTATTGTTTCTTCGTTGTCCTTTGCTTGATGATCATTCCTTTGTTTATAGAAAAACGTCTTATGTAACTTCCATGCTTTCTTAGAGAGAAAATATTTGTGTTGAAACCTAGTTTTGATGATGACAAAGAAACAAAGATGCAAACTAAGTAGTGAACTAATGAGTTATTTAAGTGTATGATGTTTAAGGTATCAATAAAGGAACTGGGAGAATACGAAGTCAAGGAAGAAGTCAAGAGAGGATTTCAAAGGCTAAGTAAAAAAGTTTCTATAAGTTGATACTGGAGCAAGCATTGGATCAAGAATAATAGAAGATAGGCGTTTTATTTGTAGTTCCATGTAAAGGAACAAAGTAAGGATGGTAAGGAACATGGCAGTTTTATTTGAGAATGAGAGTTTGTTCCTTTCTAAGGAACAAACTAAGTGGCACTAAACGAATCTGTTAAAGGAACTTGGTTTATAAAAGGAACTAGACTTAGGCGTGCAAAAGTATAACGGTACAATTATGCAATTGAGTAAGTCATGCCTAAATTATAGGAAATTAGTTTTATGTAATTTAAAATCAATTTGAAATTATAAAATCAGTTTTATAAAGAAAATCTGTTTAAGAAAAGATTTTGTTTTTCGGAAAATATAAAGAAAATAATTATCCGGTTTTAAAGAATTTGTTAAAAGATATTATTTTCTTAAAGATTAAAAATTCAGTTTTAATGATAAAAGCTTTTTATAATAACTGATTTTCGGATAAATCAAGGAACTCCTATTATTGGAGTTTGGCTAAATATATCCACGTTCAATTAGATCATGGGATCATGGGATATGATAAGAAACGTGTTCCTTAGGGGAAGGAACATCATGGGTTAATGGACTTACCATGTAATCGAGTTCTACTCCCACGTTCTTTGTGATTATCACTATAAATATTGAAGTCTAAATGAGTTCCAAAGTGTGTCTGACTAAGTAATTAAGTGAGTTTAACTAATTAAGTGTCAGTGCCTTCATTCTCTCATAATAGCCATTTGTTCTTTGCTTTCTTACTCTAATTCCACTAAGCTTATTTCGATCAATTGTATTTTGGTTTTTGGGGTAAGGGAACTTTGAGTGAAGTTCTGTAGAGAGAGGCTTTGAGTGAAGCTTGTATGAGTGAGAAAACTTCGAGTGAAGTTGAGAGGAACTACTGTTAAGGGAACAGTGGCTCAGGAACTTGAGTTTAGGAACTCAAGGTGTGGCTCGAGTTAGAATTAGGTTGTAACAAAGTTGTTTGGCCTAATTAGTGAAAAGAGTTTAAAATCCCTAGTGGTCGAGGTTGTTTCTTCTTGTTGGGCCCAAGAAGTTTTTCCTCGTAAAAATCCCTTGTGTTCCTTTAGCTTGTTTATTCGTTTAAGTTTTAATTTCCGCAAAAAGTTACGTTTATTTCTACACCTACAATTCACCCCCCTCTTGAGTGTTCCTAGGAAATAACAATTGGTATCAGAGCTAGAACTCACGTAAGATAGGAAACCCTATTGAGAAAAAGATCCAAGGAACAATGAATACCACCGAGAAACTTGAAGAAGGTTATTCCACTCAAAGGCCTCCTATGTTCAATGGGAAGTACTACAACTATGGAAGAACCGCATGGAGATATTCATCAAAGCTGAAAACTATCAGGTATGGAGAGTCATTGAAGTTGGTGATTTCGAAGTCACAACTACAAATGACAAAAATGAGGTAACTCTAAAACCCCTCTCTGATTATGACAAATCTGATTTTGAAAAAATGGAAGTAAATGCCTTGGCTATTAAACTGTTGCATTGTGGACTTGGACCCCATGAACATAATAGGATCATGGGATGCAAATATGGGATTTACTAGAAGTAACCCATGAAGGAACTAATGAAGTTAAAAGATCGAAAATTGATTTACTTATGAATCAATATGAACTGTTCTGCATGAAATCTAAAGAAAGCATCCGAGACATGTTTACTCGTTTTACTAACATTATTAATGAGTTGGCTTCTCTTGGAAAGTTTATTTCATCTGAGGAACAGGTTCGAAAGGTTCTTAGGAGTCTTCCTAAGGACAGATGGATGGCTAAAGTCACTGCTCTTCAAGAAACAAAAGACTTCACTAAGTTCAACTTAGAACAGCTGGCAGGGTCACTTATGACTCATGAGCTTCACCTTGACACTGAGTATGGTGAAAGCTCCAAATCAAAATCAATTGCTCTCAAAGCAGCCCTCATGGTTCGAAAATTTCGAAAGATGTATAGGAACATGAAGAATGGAAACTTCAAAGGTAAAACTAAGAAATTTTCTAACAAAGCTGCTTGTCATAAATGTGGTAGTTCAGATCACTTCATCAAGGAATGTCCTCTTTGGGAAAATGACAAAACCAAAGAAAGGAACAAGGAACGCTTTGCTGAAAGGAACAAAGAGTCAAAGACACCTTTCTCTAAGGCAAATGTGCGCAAAGCTATGATAGCTGCTTGGGGAGATTCAGAGACGGAAGAAGAAGAGGAACAACCAACTGAAGAAACAGCAAACCTTTGCCTCATGGCAAACACTGACGAAAGATGAAGAAAAAGTTGAGGTAAGTCAACATGGTCTTGAATCAGACTTAGACTGTAAAACTAGGTCTGAAATATATGATCTTCTTTATGATGCAATTCTTGAATGTAGAGATGAACGTGAAAAACAAAAACAAACGGAACAAGCCCTAAAGGTTTGCAAGGAACACATAGAATGGCTTAAGAAAATGAGAACAGATGTTGAAACAAGATTCTTTGATTTATTTGATAAAAACTTGAAAATCAAAGAATGTTATGAAAGTTTGAAAAATGAAAATTATCTAATTAATTTAGAAATTTCACACTTGAAGGAGTTTTTCCCCGTTCTGAGTTCCTTTGATATAAGATCAACCCCTTTGAAAGGATACAGATCTGAGATTGAAAATTTGAATAAAGAGAAAAATATTTTAAAGGAACAGATCTGTAATCTTAAAAAGGAACTGGTTGTCGCAAGGAACAGAGGAAAATCATGAAAGTTCCTAAGTGGATTGAGAAACCACAGACCAAGAGGAAAGAAGGTCTTGGTTTTGAAAACACAAGAAAAGGAACAAGACAAAGAAATATGTTGATCTACCTAGTGATAAGTTTGTATGTATTGTGGCAAGGTAGGTCATTACATAAATCAATGTCAACTAAAATCTGAGATGATTGGGAAAAATGTGACAATAAGTAAGAAAAAATGGGTTGTCAAAACAAATCCTAGTCAAGAACAGGAACCCACGAAAGATGGGGTTCCTACAACTAACAACTAGTTGATTTTTGCAGGTTGGAGTGAGGGGGAACAACACATGGTATCTCGATAGTGGTTGTTCCAAGCACATGACAGGAGACAAAACGAAGTTTCTCTCACTCACAACCTATGAAGGTGGAAGTGTAACATTTGGTGATAATAAGAAAGGTAACATATTGCTATGGGTAAGGTGGTAAGTCACCATACACTCCATTGAAAATGTATTTTTAGTTGAAGGTCTAAAACATAATCTATTAAGCATTTCTCAATTCTGTGACAAAGGAAATACTGTAAAATTTGATAAAGAAAAATGCTTGATCATCAACATTAAAACTAAGAAGGTTATTTGGAAGGAACAAGGAAAGGGAACACATACATTGTGGATCTAGACCTTGTTCCTCAAATCAATTTAACTTGTCTTAGTGTTATTGAAGATGATTCACTTCTTGGCACAAGCGTCTAGGACATGCTAGCTTTTCATTACTTGAGAAACTTAGATCAAAAGATCTTGTTTTAGGATTACCATCCATAAAATTTCATATTGATCAAGTTTGTGATGCATGTGCACGAGGTAAGCAAGTAAGATCCTCTTTCAAATCTAAAACGATTGTAAGTACCACTAAACCATTAGATTAATTCATATGGACTTATGTGGACCCATGAGAATTCAAAGCAGAAGTGGAAAGAGTATGTACTTGTGATTGTAGATGACTACTCTAGGTAACTTGGGTTATTTTTCTCACTAGTAAAGATGAAACTTATGATGAGTTCCTTGTCTTTGCTAAAAGAGTTCAAAACTAAGTGGACATAAAATAATGCACATTAGATCAGATCATGGCAAGAATTCGAAAATTATAAATTTGATGACTTAAGCAGAGATAATGGCCTAGATCATAATTTTTCTCGCCCCTAGAACACCACAACAAAATGGTGTTGTAGAAAGGAAAAATAGAACTTTGGAGGAAATGTCTAGAACCATGTTAATTGCTAGTGAACTTCCAAGGAACTTTTGGGCTGAAGCTGTTAATACTGCTTGTCACATAATTAATCGTGCCATGATGAGACCTATCATTAATAAAACTCCTTATGAACTTTATTTGGAAAGAAACCAATATCACCTATTTTAGAACATTTGGTGCAAATGTTATGTGCATAATAATGGAAAAGATAATCTTGGAAAATTTGATGCAAGGAGTGATGAAGCAAATTTTTAGGATACTCCTCACATAGTAAAGCTTATAGAGTATATAACAAAGAACTATGTGTGTTGAAGAAAGCATTCATGTAATCTTTGATGAATCTGACAAATAATCCAAGCATACAGGTTGATGACTATGAGATAGGGTTAGCGACAACCAAGTAAAGGAAGCAGATTCACAAGAAGAAGAAGAAGTGAAAGAGGAAAGGAACGAGGAATTGAAAATAATGAACATCAATGATGTTCCTGTTCCTCAAGGAGGAGAAGATGTCCTGTTCCTCAAATGAAGGAACTGAGTCCACCAGGCTAACAGAGGAACAACTGAGCAGAGTTCCTCATCTACTCAAGGAACTCATGAGGAACAACATGTTCCTATAAGAGAGTTTCAACCAAAACCTTGGAGATTACAAAATCACATCCTGTGAACTCATAATCAGCGACATATCCAAAGGTACGCAAACTAGATCTCAGTTAAGGAACTTTTGTGCATTTCATGCGTTCCTATCAATGATGGAACCAAGAAATCATGAAGAAGCCTTAACTGACTCTGATTGGATTACTGCAATGCAAGCTGAATTAAATGAGTTTGAAAGAAACAAGGTATGGCATCTAGTTCCTCATCTAAACAACAAAAAGTAATTGGCTTAAAATGGGTGTTTAGAAACAAACTAGATGAATATGGAACCATTGTAAGAAACAAAGCTAGACTTGTAGTAAAAGGTTATAATCAACAAGAAGGAATTGATTATGAAGAAACCTTTGCTCCTGTAGCTAGATTAGAAGCCATTAGAATTTTAATTGCATTTGCTGCTTACATGGGATTTAAATATATCAAATGGATGTTAAGTGTGCATTTTTAAATGGCTATCTAAACGAAGATGTATATGTTGAACAACCCCCGGTTTGAAAATAATAATCTCCCAAATCATGTCTACAAGCTTGATAAAGCTCTTTATGGGTTAAAACAAGCACCTAGATCATGGTATGAGAGATTATCAAAGTTCCTTTTAGAAAACAATTTAAAAGAGGAAAGGTTGATAAAACCTTGTTCCTAAAATCTAAAGGAACTGATATTTTGCTTGTTCAAATATATGTTGATGACATCATATTCGGAGCTACTAATGAAACATTGTGCAAAGAATTCTCAAGTCTCATGAGCAATGAATTTGAAATGAGTATGATGGGTGAGTTAAATTTCTTTCTTGGACTACAAATCAAACAAACTGAAAAGGATAATTGTTCACCAACAAAAATACATAAAGGAACTATTAAAGAAATATGGCCTCGAAAATTCAAAGATAAATCACACTCCTATGGGAACTTCAACTAGATTAGATGAAGACTCCATAGGAACAAGTGTTGATCAAACAAATATAGAGGAATGATTGGTTCACTTTTGTATCTAACTGCTAGTCGTCCAGACATAGCTTTCAGTGTTGGTTTGTGTGCTAGATTTCAAGCAAATCCAAAGGAGTCTCACCTACTGCTGTGAAGAGAATTCTTAGATATCTTAAAGGAACAGATGATCTTGGACTCTACTATCCAAGAAGTGATACATTCGAACTAAAAGGATATGCAGATGCAGATTATGCTGGAGATCTTGTAAATAGGAAAAGCACCTCAGGTATGGCACAATTCCTTGGTCATAGTTTAGTTTCTTGGAGTACCAAGAAACAAAACACAGTTGCTTTATCCACTGCTGAAGCAGAATATGTAGCATCTGCTGCATGTTGCTCTCAAATGCTTTGGATAAAACAACAACTTAGTGACTATGGAATAAACTTTGAATGTGTTCCTATTTATTGTGACAATACAAGTGCTATAGTATATCTAAAGATCCAGTGCATCATTCTAGAGTAAAGCATATACATATAGACATCACTTTTTAAGAGAAAATGTTGAAAAAGGTTTGATTAAACTTGAGTTTTGTCAAACTGAATCAGATTGCTGATATCTAACTAAGCCTTTGCAAAGGATAGATATGAAAAATTAAGGCTTGAGTTAGGTTAATAAAAATTAAGTGATTGTTCCTATGTCATTCCCCCATGTTTGAATCAATTTGAGTGACTTTGTGTGCTAAAAATAATTGTGTTTAATTGCCTAAGACCATTGCAAATTGGAATGTTACAAACATAAACATGAATTCAAAGAAATTAAACAACTCACAAATGTCATATAATACTCCCCTTACTGTTCCCAAGGTAAGAAACATGCATATATGAAGGACATTGATATGTAGCATTAGTTGTTCCTATAGCACAAGTTCCTTAGCATTTATTTTCTTTCAAAAATTAAAATCATAAAAATCCGAAAAATCCGAAAAATCCCAAAAAAGGGAACAGTTTAATTAAATCTTGTTCTTATTATCATCTTTTCGTTTTTTTTCTTTTATTTTTTATTTGCTTTATTTTTTCCCGCGTGTCATAATACTATTACATGCAAAACTCCTCTTAATTCATCATTAAGAAACCGTGTTCCTCTCAACCTTCATCTTCACCAAGCCGAAATCATCACACCTCTTGATACTCCATAAAAACCTCCAAACTTCTCAAATCATGGCAAAAACTTCAAGAAACTCTCCTTTTCCAACATAAAACAACCAACACTTCAAAAATGGAAATTCTTCACTCCAACCAAAACCCTTGAAACCGACATAATTCAAGAAAACCCCATAGAAAGAAAACAATTAGAATCTCCAAGAAGGAGCATGCGTAGAAGAAAATTATTGGGGAAGATGATGAAGAAGAAACCCCGGAACAACTCAGGGGGAAGAAGAAGAAATCACCTGTTCCTTCCAAAGGAACTGTTTCTTCTCTTCCAAGAAACGGGTCGAACGAAGTGAATCTAGGTATGTTTGGGTTTTTGCGTGATTTAGAATGGGCAATAAATTGAATTTCAGAATTAACTCCATTCTAAAGGAACAAGGCATGGAATTCTTGTTTGAATTCGCCTTTAAAAGCTCTTGTTCCTTAGCTATGGATGAATTTTGTGCAAATTTTAATACTAATGGCTTGCACAACTGAGGTTAGAGGAAAGAAAATAAGGTTTAATCAAGCCACTTTGGCAAAGTATGGGAAGTTCCTTGCAAAGGAACTGATTTGTATTTAAACGGAAAGGAACTGTTTCTTTCCGAATTTTCCTCAAGACAAAATTTAGAATATTTTGGAGGAACGCTGGCCAAAACAAACTAACCATAACCTACTCTCTCCCCTTCACAAAGTAGTATTAACTTGGTTTGGAGAGCACTCATTCCTCGAACTGAAAAGAGGAATGAAGTGGGTCTCTTGGATATGTGTTAAGTTTTCTTAGACCACCACAACAAATCAACTTCCCTTCTCCTCTTATTCAACATCTTAACTCACTGTATTGGAAAATATTGTGTATTGGGTATGGCTTGATAACTTCTCTACTTCATCACTTTGAAGTAAGACTTACGGTTGGACCACATAGGAGTCAAACAAGGGAACATCTTGAATGAGAAGACTCTAAATGGACTTGGTCTTTCTGTCCAAGAAGGTTCTCATTCAAGGAGAATGGCTCCAGTTCCTCAGAAAAAGAAAATGCCTAAGTTGACTTAGAGAGAAGATATGATGTTATCTTGGATGAACCTGTTCCTAACCGGAGGAACCAAAACCTAAGAGGCGCAAACACATTGCCAAACCAAGCCTATCTGTTCCTCAGAGTGAGGAAGAGCACTCGTAAAATTGCTCCTAGTTTCTGTTCCTTCCAACAGGACTCTCCTTTAGTCCTTTCGGATAATGAGGAACAGGAACCCTCACTCTCAAGGAACCACTCCACCACATCCCAAACTCTCTGTTCCTTTCACAAAAAACCTCCATTTCCCTCATCCTTCTCTGTTCCTTCCAGTTTTGAGCAGTTGAAGGATGAAATAAAAGGACCAAACCTTTTGCTTCCACCTCCACAACTCTTCCACCACACCACCATTTCTTCCTCCATTTATCACCCTTCACCTTCTGTTTCCATTCCGGAACAGATGACCTTCCATCAACCCCCTCCAGTTCCTTCACAAATCACCTCTGCCTCAGTTCCAAGGGTAAGGAACAGGAATCTCGGATGACTGTAATGGGTTAATGATGTTGCTTCCTGCCACACATATGATAAAATTTTATAATCATCTTCATTGGACTTTGGATGCAAAACTGATCAATGATGTCTTATGAAGATTATGATACGTGTTGCGCAACAAAAGAAGATGGACTCTATGGCCCAGCTTTGGAGGAGTTGAAGGAACAGGTTGGACTCAATCATGGGGTGGTGATGAAAAAGTTAGAGGATGTGGTTGAAGAAGAAGTTGTAGAGGAACACCATTCCCCTTCCCTTTCTTAGTTTTTTTTGTTGTTCCTATTTCTTTCATCAAGGAACACAACTTTTGTTTAATCCTTTTTCTTTTATTTCTTTGTTTTGTTATGGAACAAGTGCTATATATAACAATGACTTTTGCTATATGTCTTGTTTTAAATGTTTGCATAATTTCTTCCTTGGAATGGCTAGTATTATGTGATTGATGTTTGAGCAAGTTTACTCTTTGATTTTCTAACTTAACCAATAATGGTGCTTGCATATTGGTCTTAAGGTGTTAAATCAATTCATCAATACATGCAAGTCTATTTTTTTGAGGATGACAAAGGGGGAAAGGATTTAAGGAACAAACTGTCCATACAAAATCTGGAAAATTAAAATAAAAAAATTAAAGCTTAGGACAAGGTAAATGAAAAATCAAAAATAGGTTAAGGTAAATGAAAAATCAAAATTCAGTTACTACATAATTGTGTTTTATTTTTTATTTTTTTATATTTTCATTCACTTATATTATTTGTTATTTTCCTTAGTTTGTACCTTTGTTGTCATCATCAAAAAGGGGGAAATTGTTGAACCCTAGTTTTGATAATGACAAAGAAACAAAGAGAAAACTAAGTAGTGAACTAATGATTATTTAAGTGTATGGTGTTTAGGTATCAATGAAAGGAACTGGGAGAATACGAAGTCAAGAAGAAGTCAAGAGAGGATTTCAAAGGCTAAGTAAAGAAGTTTCTATGTTGATACTGGAGCAAGCATTGGATCAAGAAGAATAGAAGCTAGGCGTTTTATTTTCTAGTTCCAATGTAAAGGAACAAAGAAAGAATGGTAAGGAACGTGGCAGTTTATTTGAGAATGAGAGTTTGTTCCTTTTAAGGAACAAACTAAGTGGCACTAAACGAATTGTTAAAGGAACTTGTTAATAAAAGGAACTAGACTTAGGCGTGCAAAAGTATAACGGTAAATATGAATTGAGTAAGTCATGCCTAAATTATAGGAAATTAGTTATTATCTAATTTTCAAAATGATAAAATCAGTTTTAAAAAGAAAATCTGTTTAAGGAAAAGATTTTATTTTTCGGAAAATATAAGAAAATAAATATCCGGTTTTAAAAAGAATTTGTTTAAAAGATATTATTTTCTTAAAGATTAAAAATTCAGTTTTAAAGATAAAAAGTGTTTTATAAAACTGATTTTCGGATAAAGCTCAAGGAACTCCTATTACTTAGGAGTAATGGGCAAAATATATCCACGTTCATTTAGTTCATGGGATCATGGGACATGATGTAGAAACGTGTTCCTTAGGGGAAGGAACATCATGGGTTAATGGACTTAAACATGTACTCAGTTTTAACTCCCACGTTCTTTGGATTACACTATAAATATGAAGTCTAGATAAGTTCCAAATGTGTCTGACTAAGTAATTAAGTGAGTTTAACTAATTAAGTGTCAGTGCCTTCATTCTCTCATAATAGCCATTTGTTCTTTGCCTTCTTACTCTAATTCCACTAAGCTTATTTCGATCAATTGTATTTTGGTTTTTGGGGTAAGGGAACTTTGAGTGAAGTTCTGTAAGAGAGAGGCTTTGAGTGAAGCTTGTATGTGTGAGAAAACTTCGAGTGAAGTTGAGAGGAACTGCTGTTAAGGGAACAGTGGCTCAGGAACTTGAGTTTAGGAACTCAAGGTGTGGCTCGAGTTAGAATTAGGTTGTAACAAAGTTGTTTGGCCTAATTAGTGAAAGTGTTGAGTTTAAAACCCTAGTGGTCGAGGTTGTTTCTTCTTGTTGGGCCCAAGAAGTTTTTCCTCGTAAAAATCCCTTGTGTTCCTTTAGCTTGTTTATTCGTTTAAGTTTTAATTTCCGCATAAAGTTAAGTTTATTTCTACACCTACAATTCACCCCCCTCTTATAGTGTTCCTAGGGAAATAACAATTTGAATCATCTTTGATTCGAATCTCAATTGTCTTCTGGCGCTGAATCTGTAACCTTTCACTTTCTTCCTTATATGGATTTGTCTCATTATTGTTCTTTAACCCCTTGTACTTCTACATTTCTTAACTCTCATATCCTGATGGTCTTGACGGCCTTCTTCTTTTGACTTTGACTTATGTTGACTTCGTTTATATTCTAGTTGGGCCTTCATATTAAGGTGAAATTAAACCTTTTGAGGTCTAGTACAATGTACCATAATAAATGCTACTGTACATCTAAAAATGGTGGTAACACTACTCCTCTATTATATCTATTATTTTTAACATAGTGACCATTTTTTCATAAATCACATATCCTAGCATTAGGATTACACTAAATTTAGTGTGGACCAGGTCCATATATGTTTTTTACTAAAAAAATTATTGATGTCTTTATAGCTACATATAATTTTAAGATTTTATTATGTTTTATCGATATCATACTGGATTGGGGGTTAAACTCTCACATTTCATTTCAAAGCCATGTTTTTTATTCATAATAACAACTCATAAACATGTACATTAGAAGCTTGAAAAAAGTGTCACATGACATTGTTCCTTTAATAGGAACACATTTTAATATATTTGTAGAAATTAAGGTCCCCTAATTTTTTTTTAGTGAAATAGAGACGTTTTTGATATTTGCTTTTATATTATAGAACGTACCTAAAACGAAATTAAAAAAATCCTTAGAAATGAAGGGAACATTTATATGATTTTAATTATCATACTATAGGCATATAATCTTATCTCCATATGAGTATACAATCACGAAACATACCGTCGTCCTAATTGGCCAGGTCCAAAGGGAGAGCAATCAAACAAGTTAAGCCCAAAAAGCGTTTAACGAATTGTTGTAAAGTCTATTTATTGCTTAAAAACATGCAATTCCAAGCGAAATTTTAAAAGTTCAAATAATTTTTCATGATAATTAATTGTATCTACAAGCCCATTTTCAAAATAAAAGCCCAATTAATTATTCATGATAATTAATTGTATTTACGCTAGAAGCAAGCTCTGTTCTTATCCTTCGGCGCGATTTTCGATTTTCTTTCTGCTATAAATAGTTTTGTTTTAACGAACATTTTTCACACATCGACATACACTTTGACGTACGAATTTATAACATGACATTATAATACGATTCATACACATACTCCATACCCAAACTTATATTGACACACACTCAAATACACTCAAACTACATTGATTTATATTCTACCTCCATTCAAGCTTCATGATTGCTCATCCTGCGAATCGTTATACAAGACCCAGTGGATAAAGGTATTATTCTTATGGGTCAATTACAAATTAATTATTATTTTACTTACAATCTATATGTCAAGATGTAGATCGTTAAAGGAATTAACGTTCTCTGCTTGTACATTCTTCTTTAATTTATCCTTTCTATATTTTGTGGTATATTTATATTATATTATTCATATGCATGTTGTATGCTTTAACGCTTTCATTATCATTGCACATATTTATTTTTGCTAATAATATACCTAAATAAAATATTCTAATGCTAAATTCTGATAACATGGACAATTGGATTAGGTCCCTGTAATTTGATTTCTTAAATAACTTGTCACTAAAAATTAGTCTCTTACGGATTTGATGACTCGACATAGATTAATTTTTGTATTGCGTTGACATATGTGGTTGTTTAATTGCTTAAATCTCGAACATGATCAATCGTATTAAGTAAAGGTCGTCAATAGGAGAATTTGATCGCTCATCATATTTGAACTCTCACCCCGAACTCAATCTTTGGTCCATTGGTTAATTATGGAGTCATGACAGGAAAACCTAAAATGGATAAATACCAAAGTCGTTTCGAAGATTTTTAAAATCCAATTAGATTTAGAAGTATTCTTCTAAAAACTTGTTGAGAACTTCTAATAAATTATGGCGTGGATCCATTGATCGTCAACCTAAAATTTTCAACAGTGTTGTAGAGTACTTATAGTGTAATAGTGTGAGAAAAGATAAAAGATAAAGAACTAGGAGGCTAATATTTTAACAATTCTTTCACGATTCTGATTATAATTTATTTTGGAGAAGTTCTTCTGGGATGATTAATGTAAGTATTAGAAATATATGAAGCTGAATTAAGAGTTAGTATTATCCAATGCTACTAAATTATATTGTTATTCTTCCCCAAAAAATAACTCCTATTGTTATTCTTCTTTTTATCAAAATTTTACTTAGTTTAATTTTATGAGTTGTTGTCAATAGCACTACTCTTAGTTAACATTTCATTTGTGAAATTTGTCAATAGATACAATGTACACAGAATACGGAAGGGAGAAACTGAGTGTCAAATAAAACTAGAAAACTCTAATAATAAAAACATCCCATTTGTTATGGAAGACTAAAATCTTAGGCCTTATGACTTATGAGTTGTGATAGTAAGAGAAATAGGAAAAACATAACTCAGAAAAAAAGAAGCAAATGTGTAAATTATTGTGATAAAAATATATTTAGTGCTCCTGAGAAATTTCGTTTTATCTAGAGTTTCTTTATATCTTTCTATCCTACATACAACAGGGAACAATAACCTGCTCACATAAGTTTGAAAAAGCAATCTTTTGTTTAAATATAGGAAGTCATATTTTTTTTAAAATAATTTTCTCATGCAGTAACATAAATTAGAAAATCCAAAATCTATGTTGATTTATTATAAAAAAAGTTTATGTACTGACAAGACCTAGCTAATTAAGTATCGTGACCTATTTTATGGGAAGGAAAACTTCCTATCAAGTTTCAATTTCTCATATTTTTTTTCTCAAACAACTTCATATTCTTTCTCCTCTCAAGAAATTCTATTTCCTATATATATTAATATGAATCCTAGAAAGTAGTAGTATTAAATACTTCTCTCATCTCCTTTCAAACAAAAAAAAAAAAAATCTCCCATTCTAAAAATAAATACAATACTTATAATTTTTATAATGTCCAAATAAATCTAAAATTACTTTATTTGGCATTAAGTTTTCTCTATTTGTTTCTTATTGCATTTATTTGTGTATGAAAAAACGTATGTTATATGTTTATTCTTGGTCCTTATAAGAAAAAATAAGTTAAGATAAGTTCAAATAA
The DNA here is from genome assembly GCF_026745355.1 of Beta vulgaris subsp. vulgaris. NCBI lineage: Eukaryota > Viridiplantae > Streptophyta > Magnoliopsida > Caryophyllales > Amaranthaceae > Beta > Beta vulgaris. The sequence continues at coordinate 28,391,675 of NC_079204.1, forward strand.
GGACTAATAAGTTCAGTTCAATAAAGTTTGACATACTCACAAAAATATAGTCTAATAAGTTTATATAAGGACTAATATAAGTCTAGTAAGTTCAAATAAGTTTGGTTAAGTTAAGATAATCACAAATAAGATCAAATAAGCAATAAGAAAATGAAAATAAGAGTTTGGTTTTGAAAACACGGTCTCACGTTAGTGTTAACGTGACACCAGCTGATGTCATGCTTACATCACGCTCGTGCATCAAAGCATCATCGAAATTAGTTAAGCGCTTGGATCTAATAATTATGCTAGCCTCATATTGCTTATGGATGAATTAATTTAGCGCTGAAGTATATTAATTAAGCAGTGAACTATATTAGTTATATGCGCATTTTATTAGCCCCAATTTCAGTATCATGCATAAATCTTTCTTTTTCTTCTGTAATCTATTAACACGCCCTAAATTGTTTTCCTCCTCCTTTCTCTGCCTACAACCACCAGAATCTGTTGTATAATTTTAAATAGGGTTTTTTTTTGTCAGAAACAACCTTTTAAAAGTGTCATTTTGTGAGAAACAATCTTATAATTTTTTTTTGTGAAAAACAACCTTTAAACTCGATTTTTTTGGAAGATCAGACCTGGCGCCTATTTTCCGACATTGACTGGGATTTTTCGGCCTTAACTTTTTTTTTTTACCCCCCTCCCTCTCTTTTATTTTACTTGGTATTAACTTTCCCTCCAATTTCAATCTTATAACCCACCCTATTTCAAAACTAACCCACCCTATTTTTCTCTCTCACCTCTTTGGAACTGTGGAAGCATTGAAGGCTTGGGCTGCTGTAATTGAATGCTTCTCTGCAACAGCAAGTAAGAGAATATAAACTTCCCATGCTGTAATTTCTCCCCATTCAGTAAATTATTTCTCTTTTTGTTCAGTAATTCTCTCTCTCTTAATTAGACATTTTTCTCTTCTTTTGGCTAATTTGGTGATTGTGTATTTTCCTTTTTTGTGTGATGAAGATGGCGGCTGACAAGAAGGCAAAGACATCATCTTCAACAAGAAGGAAGGGAATCATAGAGTTGAATTACAAACCCAGGTAAAATTTTAATTACTATACATAAATTGACATTTGAGTTGGTTAATTACAAATTAGCGAGGGTATGGGTAGGTTAATTAACAAGAAATTTGTTTAAGTAAGTTGATTAATCTGGGTTTTTGATTGAAAACTGAACTTTGATTATTCAATTGATTTTTGATTTGTGAATGTTAGTTTGTTGTGATTGAATTACAAAATCTTGATGTTGTGCTTGTTGTTGTTTTTTGTGTTTTATTCAGGTTTAATGGTAGAATTAATGTGTTAGAACCTTGGTTTAGTTTCATGGAGCCTATAAATATTAGGGTGTTTTATGGAGGTCATTTTGTGACTAAGAACAATAAAACCATATACCAAAAAACTGAAAATGTTGATCCAAGCAAATGGGGAATTGCTTTGCGTTTGAATGTTGAAGAAGTGTGCTACTTTGAGTTTGCATGCTAGATTAAGATTGATTTGGGGTTTGATGATGTGGGGGAGATTTGGTTCGGGAGAAGGGGGTGTAGTTTGCATAATGGTAGGGCTAAAATTGAGAGTGATAAGGACATTCCCCTATTATTGGAAGCACCTGAGAGTGATGGTTATTACCATATTTACATTGTACATCCACATGAAAAAGGGGAGTCTGTAAATAATGGGGTATATGGAGGTGGTGTTGGTTTCTATAGTGACATTGCAAATACTACTATTGGTAGTAGTTCAATGAGGGATAGTGGGGGTATAAACAATGCAATGGGGGTCCACATGACAACTCAGCAAGCATCTTTGTGGATTAAACACTAGATATGAGAATAGTGGTTCAACTCATAACACCACAAAATCCTTCAGCCAAACTACATACATCAGCTTCCATACCAGATGAACAACCTCTTATGAGACTTCAAACAGCGTCAAAAAACACTACAACCCAGCCTAAAACATCAACTTCCACACCCCAACAACCACATATCAGAATACTACCATCACCACAAAGATCTAAGCTGCCTATAATTTTTGCCTCCGAAAAACCCATCTGCAGGCCACAAATCAGTGAAGTTGAGCTAACTAAGGAGGTAATTGAGGTGCATGATAGTGAGGGTGATGATTTTGAAGAATATAGGACAACCAATGATTTGGGCGAGGATGAGGAGATAGTTCATAGTGATGGGGAGGTTGGTAGTGTATTAGGGTCAGATGATGAAGGACCTTTGTACCCTGAATTCAACCCAGATGTGGATTTCAAGGGTAAGGTGGAGCTCACTAAAGGATTGAAATTCCCTTCAAACACAATTTTCAGAAAAGCCTTAACCCACTATACCATTGATCATGGCTTTGACTACTACTACTTACACAACAATAACACTAGAGTTTCAGCTTATTCTGCAAAGAGGTGTAAGTGTCCTTGGAAGAAAGCAAGGATTTTGAGATGCAAGTGCATGACTCCAAGGAAGTGCAAATTTAGGGTACATTGTAGGAAGTTGAAGGGGGAGGAAACTTGGCAAATAATAAGCTTGAGGTTGAAGCATCTTTGTGGGTGGCAACATAAGAACTCCAAGATCACATCATAGTACCTAACTGAGAGGTACCTTGAAGATTGGAAGGATGACCCTACTTGGAAGCTGAAAGCCTTTATAAAAAGAGCAAGAAGGGAATGCAAGTGTGAATTAGGGTATTATAAGGCTTACTATGCTAGAGAGAGGGCTTTAAAAATGATATTTGGAGATGCAGTTGTGGAGTATGAGATAGTATGGGATTATGCTGCTGCAATAAGGAAGTATAACCCAGGTACACTGCTGTGGGTGAAAGTGGAGGGAGTTGAAAACCCATTCCCTCTGGTTCAGAGGTTATATGTGTGTTTGGCAGCTTGTAAGGCTGGGTTTGTTGCTAGATGTAGGCCCATCATTGGTGTGGATGGAGCCCATTTGATAGGAGCATATCCTGTAATCCTTTTGACAACTTTTGGCAGATTCAATCACTTGGGTTCAGGAACAAGATGAATTGACATATATGTCTGATAGACAAAAAGTAATGCAACCCTAAACTTGGGTGTTTTTCAATTACTTTCTGAAGCATGTGCTAATAACTAACTGCAATTAATGTGTTTGTATGTGCAAGGTATTATTGGATGCATTCAAGATTGTGATGCTCAATGCTGAAACAAGATACTGTTGCAGACACATATGGAGCAACGTCAAGAATAAGTTCCTTGGCGTGGTGTACAAGGAAACACTTCTGGAAGGCAGCTAGATCTTCTACTAAGGTAAACTTCTTAAACTTAAGTATATGTGTTACAAACTCAGTGCTTAGATGCTAATGTTTTCACTATCACATCATCATTTCAACCAACACATGGAAAAAATAAAGTGTATAAATGTGGAAGCCTTCAATTATCTTCAAGCTATTCTAGCATCCCATTGGTCCAGGCATGCATTGAGTACTGCTTCCAAATCTGGAATGCTTCTCAATAATTGTTGTGAGAGCTTCAACAGTGTATTGAGAGAGGCAAGGACTAAGCCAATTCTACAACTCATGGAATGGATCCGTAGATATGTTATGGGTAGGTTTTTCTCAAAAAGGAGGGGTTAAAAAGTTTTAGTGGTGTCATCATGCCATCAGTAGTGAAGATGGTGGAGTGAGGCTTGCAAGAAGCAACACACATGAAGATTAGTGAAGCAAATTTGCGTGAATTTAAGGTTGACCATGAGGATGATACATATGTGGTTAATTTGGAGCAACAAGAGTGCACTTGTTTCAGGTGGCAACTCATGGGCATACCATGTTGGCATGCCTTGGCATGTATGCAGAAGAGGAGATTGAACTATGAGGAGTACTTCATACACCCTGCATATCATGTTCAAACATATTCAAAGGCCTATGCTCCTAGCTTTAGAGCCATGCCATGACAACAACAGTGGGATGTAATACCTCATCCTAAACCTTTGCCTCCACCACACAGGTGGCTACCTGGGTGGCCATCAAAGCACAAGAGAAGAAAGGAAATAGGTGAGGATGAAGAAAGAAATGTGAAAAGGGCAAAGAAGCAGAAACATTGTAGTAGATGTGGTGGGCTAGGTCACAATGTTGTGAAGTGGAAGAATCCACCTTTGGACAAGTCTGATGTCCCAAAGAAGATGGTTGGGAGGCCTAATTCCACCACTAATGCTTGTTCAAGAAATGTTGGTGGTAGCAATGAGGGTGCCTCAACTTCAGCTAATGCTTCTCAAACTGCCAGGGCAACAAGGACTGCTGGTTCAAGAAATGCACCTAATGCTGCTGTTTCAAGAAACTCAGGTGGTAGAACAGATGCCCATGGTCCCTCCACTTCAGGTGCCAAGAAGGACAAAAGGAAGAAGGGAGCAACAACAAAAAAGAACACTGCCAGAGGATGGAGGGAACAGCTAAATGAGCAAGTCAATGCATCTCAACACTCAATTTCATGTTCTGCCCCTGTGGATGCTTCTCAGACTTGAAACGACAGTACTTATTAGCTTGCCTAGGAATTTTGTGTTGGATTATTAATTAGTTAAAACTAGTTGACTGTTGGTTTTTGGAACTAATAGTAGTTCATACTCTTTGTTTTTGGAACTAATGTTCGTTCAATGATGGTTTTTGGAACTAATGTAACTTCAAATGAATGATTTGCTTCTAATGCTTATATATTGGTTTTTGTTGCAACCTTTGTTTTGTGGTTGGAACTTGATTTTCACAAAATGTTAGTTCAATAATGATGATGAAATTACACTGACATGTTAGGGAAAAAAAACACAGTCTTTTCGTTCCATAGAAGGACCATGACATTTGGTCAATATTACATAGCACAGCCACACAAACACTTTCACAAACATGAAACTCACAATTACATAAAGTAAAACACAAATGGAAACCATTTTACAACCTACAGTTTCATTCCTAGCAAAAGATTCTTTCTTCCTCATTAATGGCTTCTTCCTCAGCTTCTCAAGGTCATGATTTAGCCTATTCTTTTCATGCTCCACACAAACCAGCCTTGCCTTGATGATGATGTTATCAGTGGCTAACCTATGCTTCTCTGCAACAAGCACATACATGACTTCTCTTTGCCAATCAGTTTGGCCCTCATCAACCCACTCAAACGTTTTACACCTCCTTTGACCTGTTTCATGGTTGTAAAATTTGCAAGCTCTAAACTTTCTGCCTGGGTTATCATGAGTCCATGATGTCCTTGTTGCAACTGCAAATCCACAACCGCATTTCACCATAACACTACAAAAAAGAAAAAAACAGATTAAGTTCAAAGGAATGTCCTTATTCAATTGATAAGGTAAGCCCTAATTCAATTGAAAAGATAACCCTAAATGTTATGAACAAGGAGAAATTAATTGAGATGAAAAATCATAAACTTACCAATTGAAGAACCCTAAAATAAAGCAAATCAGATTTAGGGATTTTGTTTGGGGAATTTTTGAATTTGGGGTTGATGAGGAAGAGAGAGAAGAAGTAGTTATATAAGGGTGGTTATAAGAATGAAATTGGAGGGAAATTTAATACCAAGTAGAATAAAAGATAGGGAGGGGGGTAAAAAAAAGTCAAGGCTCGAAAATCCCAGTCAATGCCGGAAAATAGGCATCAGGTCTGATCTTACGAAAAAATTGAGTTTAAAGGTTGTTTTTCAGAAAATAAATTTTATAAGGTTGTTTCTCACAAAATGACACTTTTAAAAGGTTTGTTATGACAAAACACTCTTTTAAATATTTATTTTTAAAAATATAACTAATAATGTGTAAACAATTACTAATAACAAAAAACTATAATTGCTAAAACTTTAGAAATACTTCCTCCGTTTCTTTTTAGATGTTACATTTTCTATTTTATGAAGTTTTAAATTAGATGTTACACTTTTATTTTGGGTAATAACTTCTCTCTATGTCACTCCTATCACATTTTCACATGGGACCCTTTTGTTTTCCATTCACTCTATCTCTCTCCTCTCCAAAACTTACCTAGAAGTCCGTGATATGAAAAGTATAACATCTTAATAAAAAACGGAGGAAGTGTACCATAACTATAACTAATAACAAATTTAACTAGTTACCCATAACCAAAAACTATCTACTTGAAAACGATAGCTAATTAACAGAAAACTATAACTACTTACCTAAAACATATGGTAGAACGAAATATGTAACTATTTACTTATATAAACCATAACTTATAATAAGTGATACATTAGAATTTTTACCCGTTGAGAGGGAAACAATGAGCTTTTAAAATTAAGATTATACTTATTTTTACTAGAAAGGAATTAAGAATATATTTACTTGACTTTGATGCAACAATATCGTTGTTTAAGCGGGATAAACTAAACTAAGTATCATCAAACTTCCATCATCAAGATTGAAAAAAGACGCAAAAAAGTACGTTAGGTGAAAGTTTCAAATGTTGAAAAAAAAGGAAAGAAAGAAAAAGAAAGAGATGCAAGCTTTAGAGAGTATTGGGAATTGGGTGGTGGAGAGAATAATGGCAGTACAAAGGATAGAAAAATGGGAGGGGTAAAAGAGAGAGAAATGAGAGTTGGTAGAGGAGAGGGGCATTGGAGAGAAAAATAAGCGTTGACAGAATAAAGAGAAAATATAAATTGAGGGAAAAAATGATGATTTTACTAACATAACTAATAGGTACAAGCATTGTTGTTAAAATCCTGATCCGCATTTTACGATACTACGATTCTACGATCCGGAAGGACCTCGCTGATCCCGATCCTACGTAGGAAGTTACCTTGTATGATCTTTCAATCCTATCCAACCTCAAAAAATCACATGGTCGGATCTTAATACGATTCGATTCTACCATAAAAAAATCATAAAGTAATTTCACATATTATATTTTTTCATTTAGATTTTGCTTGCATGTTATTTCTAACATGAATTTTTGATCATATTCTAGCATAATTATCTCTATTTTACGGAATTGTAGGATTTTACGATCATACGATCAGATCCCACCGCTTCGATCCTACTAATCCCTATGATCCAAAGTAGGATAGATCCCGATCCTGAGAACATTGGGTATAAGCGATTAACTAATTACATTGTTAGCATTATATCAGTGGGTCTCACATTAACAATAATGTGAGACTGTCTTTTTCAAGAATATCTGTAAAAAAAAAAAGTTAAAGCTTTCGTATTTTTTTTTTTCCCTTTATATTCATAATAAATAGAGTAAAAAGGAAAGATAAATACGACTTGAGATGAGTCTTCCAAGTTGACGAGCTGGAAGGCCGCCTATATAGAAAATAATAAAATTAGAACTAACAATAGAAAGTCCAAGTCAACAATTACACGTGTAAATATCCTAAACAATGGGATTTGAACTCACAGATCCTATCCAACCCTATTTCAGGCATTCACACATTAGAAACTTGTAACTCCCACTTTTAACGTCATTTGGATTAACCTTATTTTCCTCTCTCCTCCTACCCCAATCACACCCTCGCCTCTATAAATACACCACTTACAAGTCTCTGTTCAACTCCACATATAGTCTCACACAACACATTATCACAGAACTTTACACATCTCAAACAAACTCCAAATACAAGACACTTAAAGCAATGGCAGGCGGAGGGCTTGCAGCGCCGGTAAACGGCGCCGGAGGAGTTGTTTTTGAGGCGAAGATTACGCCGATTGTCATCATTTCTTGTATCATGGCTGCCACTGGTGGCCTCATGTTTGGCTATGACGTCGGTATTTCAGGTTTGTTTTCTTTATTTATCTGGCCGTGGTGTTTGCATAACTTATATTCACCTTCGACCCTAGAGCTCGTAGGATCGAGTATCATTCCTTGGTCAGAGAAGGAATCCCCAAATTTTTTCCTATTTGCAAGGACTCCAACTTTACGTTAATAAGATAATTTATAAATTATGTTTTATTTTTAAGATTTTTTATTTATATTTTTATATCATTATTAAAAGGTAAACGAGATATGCGTTGTTTGCTAATAACCTTCAAACCTTTCAGTTTCATGCATAATTATTGATGATACTAATACTATATGGTTTTTGTTGGAATGTTACTAGAAAAAAAATGGGAAAAGCTAAATGCAGCCCTTAGGGCTGCATATAAGAACCTATAAATGGAAATTATTTTGTAAAACAAGCATTAATGATCTTGATAAATGCATGCTTTTTGTCATAAATAACCAACTTTATACTAGTTTAGGAAATGTATTTAATGCTTATATGCAGCCCTAAGGGCTGCATTTAGCATTACCCAAAAAAATATATAGAGTAATTTTTTTATATTTTTCTTTTGTTTTCCATCTTTTAGTATATTGAAAAGGTATGTAAACAAGGGATTTTGTTAAAGTTCACACCTTTCTTTGTATTTTAACATATATGGTATGATTGCATTCCTTGATTGGACTTCCCAGTTCCCAGTATAAATGACTCTATTTATGTTGGAATTTTTTTTTTTTTAAAGAGTAACTTTTCCCCCGTTTTAAATAGGGCTGTTTTGTAAAATTAATTGTAAGATTAAGAGTAGCAAAATCAATCTTTTTGCTCGTTTACCCATTTGGCAAGAAAAAATAGTAAAATCAATTTTTCTTTTTGAAAATATATGAAAAGAGAAATACATAAATTAAAGAGTTGTTTTCAGTCTAACAGTACAAGATATTTTCTCTCTTGCTAATGATATATATGAAAATAATTTTGGAAGACTAAATTTTTGGAAAAAGATGTTGATTACTGGTTCGTCCATGTACAACATTAGGCAAATTTTTTATTTATGAAAGAATTTTTCAATAAAATTTATAGTCCAGTCACTTAACTAATTTCAATATACACTTTAGGCTTTAGATAGTACTGGATGCATCAATGTAATGAGACCTTAAAATTATCTCTAGTCTTGTTGAACTTTTTTCCACTTTACAATAAAAACGGTAAGTGTATGATACTCTAAATACATATATTTATACATTCTCTATTATATAAGACAACACATGCAAGACACCAAAAAATAAAAAAAGAATAAAAGAAAAAAAAAGGAGATAACTAACCGTTTCATTTGAATGAAAAAAAAGGGAAAAATTGGATATTTAAACTGAAATATCAATTTTTTAAGAATACAAAATGTAAATACAGTATTCTCATCCAATTAATTTATTTTTCTACTTAATATGTTATCACACGTTATTAAATACATTGCATACATGTAAAGCTAGTATTACATAATAATAATAAGGTCTAGAAGGAAAATCACAAGTCAAGTAAGAAATCACCAATAATATGACATTGAAAATTATGGATACACCTTTGTTAAGTACGTACAAAATCCCACACATGGTAGGGGCACTTTTGTCATTGAAAAAAAAGTTGAACGACCATGATGTCTCCCAAATGAAGATTTTGCAAGACTCTTAATCCAACGGGTTTTCTAGGCACCAAAATCGGCAAAAGTTTTTGTTTTATTTGTTAGGATGTGAAAGAGTGTTACAGAATTAGAATCTAATATGTGACTTGTCTTTGCTCACCTACTACAAATCAGCTAGATGCAGGATAATATCTTTCGTCAAAATATTAAATTAGTTGCCTGATCATTCGGAAATTGAATTCCAGTATAAGCAATTAGTAGTATTTTCTTTTTTCTCTTTTCAAGTCATTTTTCCATATCAGTAGTCATGACTCATGTGTATTTACAGCAAACATGAACAGTAATAATTTGCAAAGACGTGCAATTTTTGTCAATATGACAAAATCTGTAATTTCCAATATAAGATCTTTCACATGTTTAGGTTGGAATTAACTACATATGATGAGATTTTATAAATTACGTATAATCTTTTACCCTTAAATTATGTTGGATTAGGAAAATATTGTCAAGTGTAAAATTGAAAGTTGCCTGTTCACATGCTTTTTAACGTCTTCTTTATTTGTTATAACTTAATAATAAGTGAACGATCGACAACGGTAGTAAATCAAAACTATGACCTGTGCCATTTGATTAGTTCACTTAAGAACAAGTGTGGCTTTTTTTTTTTATGTATGGTGCAAACTACGGGCGTGTTCGGCGACAGCTTTTCGAGTAGCTTTTAGTGTTTTGACTTAGTCAAAACACTAATTGTGTGTTTGGCATGCCAGAGGTTGAAGTAGTGGTTAGTGTTTCAAGTAGCTTTTTGCCAGCTTTTCATGAACGCTACAAAATATGACGTTCAAGATACCAAGATAGCGTTCCAAGTTTTTTTTTTTCAGTTTTTTAAGGAAAAAAATACCCTGAATATATCATAAAAAATTTCACTTTTTATGGATTAATTTGGGAATACCAATAAATCGCACAAGTATTTTCCAAAATATAATGAATTTCTGGAAACATATCTTTGGTGCTATTTCTTCTTCACTTTTCCTGAAATATCATCTGGTATGAAAAGATCTTTCAAAATAATAAAAAAAAAAACTCGTATGAAATGAAAGATACATCCGAAAAATACCATCATCTTCGAAATTTGACCACTTTATACTCATATTAGAGGAAAAATGTGAATCCTAGAAAGATTAACCACAAAAGGACATGTTTGGGGGAAAAAGAAGAAGAAGCACAGAACAATGAAAACGAAGAAGATGATCTGAAATGTTTGAGAGTTAAATGAAGGAAAGAGAAAAAAAATTGACCACTTTATACTCATATTAGAGGAAAAATGTGAATCCTAGAAAGATTAACCACAAAAGGACATGTTTGGGGAAAAAGAATGGAAAAAAAAAGAAGAAGAAGCACAGAACAATGAAAAGGAAGAAGATGATCTGAAATGTTTGAGAGTTAAGTGAAGGAAAGAGAAAAAAAATTTTGAGAACCCAGATCTGAAATTAGAAGAGAGAGAATTCAGAAAGTTCCATCTTCAAGCATGAAATCTCCAGAGAATTCCAACAAGTATAGCTAGTTGATTTTTATTGGAAGTAATATGAGAGATGAAATAGAAGTACAAGTATTAAATGGAGTGGGATCTAGTTAAAAAGACAAAACTATACATAAACAAATTTAAGGACATCATAGTAAAAGAAAAATAATGCATTGTGTTCATATATTGAAATTTAATTTAACCATAAAATAATCAATAATAATTAATCATATAATATATTATAATTAAAAAATATGTTATTTTTTATGATATATAAGCATAACAGCTACTTTTACCGAACACTTATATTGTAAACAACTACTTTCACAGCTAAGAGCTAACAGCTACGAGCCGACAGCTAACAACCACCCGAACAGCTAACAGCTACTCCAACAGCCAACAGCTACCCAACAGCTACTTTTGCCGAACAGGCCCTACTAAGGACAAGTAAAGGATATTTTCTTCTTGAACTTCTCAAACTTTCTTACTAAGGTCTAAAAGCTTCAATTCATGAATCATTTGTACGTAGTGGACAAGCTCATGTGAAAAGGCAAAGCGCTTATTATAGTTTATTCAAAAACTTGAAATTATAATTGATATAGTTCTGTGGTAGTTGGAATCGTTGATCAATTTTTTTTTATTAATGTCTTTTTGCAACTTTTTATATTTAACATTGCTTCACAATGCCTAAACATGATGGCTCGTACACACATTATTCATGTACCACATTGAATTTCTATTTTTAATTATTGATTTGTAAAAATTATAATCAGGGATAATTTAAGAATATACATTGATATCAATTCAATAATAAATTATATCACAACTTTGTTTCAATATAATAATAATGAAATCTGATCCGTCTATAATGTCAGGAGGAGTGACATCAATGGACCCATTTTTGAAGAAATTTTTTCCAGTGGTGTTCCGAAAAAAGAATTTACCGAATGCAAACCAGAGTAACTACTGTGAATATGACAATGAAGGGCTCCAATTGTTCACATCATCTTTATACCTTGCTGCATTGGTTGCAACATTCTTTGCATCGTATACAACCAGACAATTGGGAAGGAGGCTAACTATGTTGATTGCTGGAGTATTTTTCATTGTTGGTGTCGCACTTAATGCGGCTGCTCAAGATCTTGCTATGCTTATTGTTGGCAGGCTTTTGCTTGGTTGCGGTGTTGGCTTTGCCAATCAGGTACCTTTTTTTACTATTCATGGTATTTGGATTTTATTTTTACTGTTGGCACTTTTTTGAATTAGGTTGATTGTTTCTACCACTTTGTCATTTGTTTTTATATAAAAAAAATTATCGACGGCTAAATGTGAAATACAAATATGGTACATCAATTTTTATTTAAGTTATTTAGTCATTGTCTTTTTATAAATAAGTGGATTCTGTTACTTATTAAAAAAAAAACATATAATTGTATAAAAGAGTAAAAAAACAAATCAATGACATTATTGGGGACAAATTGATTATGATGTTTTAGACTCGGGCATCAACTAGCTTGGTATCAAAAAAATCTATAAAAAAAGCTTTTGCATATTTAAAATATGAATATTATTTGTTTGAAAATTAAATTAGTCTACTTTGGTGGACTTAGCTTGAAGAATACAACTACAGAACAACTTAAAATCTAGCAAGTGGTTTCTCAAAGCCACAAACTTCTAATTCACATTGTTGGACATGAAATTCGTCAATATCTGCATGATTGTATATTTTTTCCTGATGAATTTCATAAGGGATTATTGAGACATAAATTTTAATTACAGAAGGCCAAATGTAAATCTATATTTCAAAGTTAGTTGACAATCCCAATATTGCCAACTCACCGTATTGATAAAAAATATATACGACATCCTTTACTTTGTTCACTTAACAAGTACTCCCTAAGTCTTAGGAAAAACAACTCTTTAGCAATATAGCATGAAGTAGACCTTAAATTTAACATCAATTACACAAGTCTTAGGAGAACTAAGTTGATAATCAATCATCAATTAGTCAAATATAAAGTAAGAAAATTGGAGTTCCAAATCACTCCATAGTAAATAATTTACATAGTTAAATATCTTCATAATTAAAAATCTTGTCTAAAAAATTTAGGGAAAAACAACTAAAAATTACCAAGATAAAAAATGTGGAAAAAACATTATCTACCCAGTGGGTCAACAACCCATTACTAATAGAAATAAATAAATAGTGGGATCTAACTCATCAGTTTTAATAGTTTTTTAATACTCTATTTCTAATGGAGCATTGACCCAAAAATGTTGGATCAGAATGAAAAAAAACCAACCAGGTGCTATCACTTGCTAAAATCAGATTGGGTGATTAGTTATTTACTGGTCCCATACAATTAATCTTTGTTAGTGCATTGACCGACACGGCGACACCATTAAGAATGACCAATTTACGACACCATAGATCAAAATCCATGAACGACCGTTGCGTTATATGACTTGTCTTTTTCATGACAATTTTTTCATCCCGCTTTACAAAACCTTGAATATAATAACTTCGACTTTGACATATATGTACATGTGATCTACACTTTTAGCTGTATTTCTTTCTTATAAAAAAGTTATTGTCGTCAAGATTAATTTTAGAGCATCATATCATGTGAATTAGATTTTATATACAGTCATCCTCTATCCTTTAAATTAGTCGATCTAGTGGGACCAATTCATCCGATTTCTTTGCACCTTCGTCATGCTTGAATTAAATCAAATATGTCTTACTGTCTGCTTTATAATTGGAACTTTGTGGACATCTTTGCTAAGATTATACTTTTAGTTCCACTTTAAGACCTTTTTCCCTTTCATATGTGAATTTTATTCACATGTAAGTTGATGGAAATTGCTTTTTCAATCCTTCTTATCCATTATCTATGTTTACTTTGTACATTTGATTATAGTTTATATCTTATAAAATGACCTGGAATTTTAACTTTGGTGTATATTATTATGTCATTGACATGACCTCTTTTCTCAAAACACTAATATACAAAAATTACGTTCAAAGTAAAAGTTAATTGTATTAACAGGTTTCATATATGCACAATAAGTGTTAAATGTATTTTCTAAGACCAAATTACAACAAAATCATGGGTCAATTGTGTCATTAATAATTAGTCAATACTTAACAGTTTACTTTTTAGGAGGTTATATGCAGCACCAAATAGATGATAAAAAAACTAGATATTAATTATTTTTAATTCTTGTTGTCCCTTTTTGATATCTAACACTAAATATAATTAATTTCGGGGTGTTTCTAGTAGTTTTGATTGGTGTTAATCTTATCCTAAGTGAATAGTAGTGGATCAAAATTTCTTTTGTTAGTTGATTGTGACAATATTGTCCGAAATAATATACATGCCTTTATATGTTCGAATTATACTTTTCTATTAATATATGTGTGTGTGTCTTAACTAGTGTACATGTGTTTTAATATTTATTTTTAAATGAATAATAGGCGGTTCCCGTGTTTCTATCAGAGATAGCACCAACCCAAATTCGAGGAGGCCTGAATATCTTATTTCAGCTTAACATCACCATCGGTATTCTTTTTGCCAACCTGGTCAATTATGGCACCAATAAGTAAGCTCTTTTTCTTTTAAAGTATATTCATATTAGTATTATGTTCTAATAATGTTTACTTAAGATTGGTTACAATTTGGTTCTCATGAAACAATATTCTTTAAGAGAAGGAAAGTTAAAACATACCACCTCACAAATAATTTCCCCATCTACTGATATAATGCCACTCATGTACTATTTCATATGATACCGATCATCACTTTGTCTAGTGGAACGGTATAAGTTTTTATCTGGTATATGTTTTTATCTCGTAAACATTATGTTGTGTGATCAATTATAAAACCTTATTAATGGCAATATAAAGATCGGGATTCCTCTTACTCTCCTCTTGTCAACAAGATTGTCTATATACGTAACTCGACTATATTAATATGTGTGAAAGTTCTAATTTAGTAGAATGCGTTTTTTCACCCACCTTACTTCTGCATATGCTAACGAATAATTTTATGTGGCCAACTAATAATTTTCTATCATATGGCATGTAGCTTGTTAGGTTTGACTGCGTGCGCGCAAAAAGTGAATTTTTTAATGGAGTAATAACGCATAACTGTCCCTAATAATTATGAATGTTAAATTAATATGGTCCTCCCCTCCTTCATTTCGTTAAAGCAACGGTATCGAGTTATTTTATAACTCTAGAGGATCCAAACACGATTGGATGAAATTGATGAGTGGTTCAAACGAATTTTAAATGATGCAAATTTCAGATAAATCTAAACAGTTGAATTGAGATGGTTAATGATTATCATAGCACCTCTCTTTTTAATTGTTATACATTTTTTTGCCATTTCTATTTAACATTTTCACTCTTTTCATATATATGATAACTAATCACTTTAAGTTTTTTATATTTTTCTATCTCGTCATACATTTTCCTATCTGATATACGTTATCATCCATTTTATTAATCCACCCAAAACCTTCTTATCTATTCTTTTTCTCTCTCCTACAATACAATATTTTAATGCTTACTTTACATTTTCCAAAATTAATTATTCTTTGGTTATACTTGTTTGCTGGTTTTTGCAAAATTTCCTATTGATTACAAGAGATTTAAACTTGTAGCTTATAACAATCTTGGCTTATGAAAGTGTTAAACTTGATGCAGGATGAAAGGGGGAAATGGATGGAGGGTATCATTAGGTTTAGCGGGGATTCCAGCTTGCCTACTCACCTTGGGAGCTCTGATCGTTACGGACACCCCCAACAGTCTTATCGAAAGAGGGCGTTTGGAGGAAGGTAAAGCAGTTCTTAGAAGGATTAGAGGTACTGATAACATTGAGCCTGAATTTTTGGAACTAGTTGAGGCCAGTCGCATGGCTCAGCAAGTGAAGCACCCTTTCAGAAATCTGCTTCAGCGAAGAAATCGCCCTCAGCTTGTCATTTCTGTTGCAATGCAGGTATTTTAATCAGTTTCTACATATACTATTCATGTAAGCTACTCATGTAATTACTAATTAGAGTGGATAAAAGTTTTTCCGACCTAATGATCCCACTTTAGCTAGCTAACACGAAAATTACCAGGCTATCTAATGCCTGATGTTTTCAACCCATTTAATCAAACGAGTTAAGAAGAACCTGACACGGCTTGACTTGTTTGCTAGGCCTGTGTTGTCATTTTTTAAATGAAGCAAGAGGCTCACTTGGATAGAAGTCCACCATTAACTACAATATAAATAGTTTAATACTAATTGGCTGTTTACTATGTCTGGGCAGGTCTTCCAACAATTCACTGGTATCAACGCAATCATGTTCTATGCTCCCGTGTTATTCAACACCTTAGGATTCGGAGCCAATGCGTCCTTATACTCAGCAGTCATAACCGGAGCAGTAAACGTCCTCTCAACTGTTGTCTCTATTTACTCTGTCGACAAGCTTGGACGACGTATTCTTCTCCTCCAGGCTGGAGTTCAAATGTTCTTCTCACAATTGATCATAGCTATAATCCTCGGTCTTAAAGTCAAGGACCACTCAAACTCTCTCTCCCATGGTTATGCCATCTTTGTTGTAATACTAGTATGCACTTTTGTCTCCTCCTTTGCGTGGTCTTGGGGACCGCTTGGTTGGCTCATTCCTTCGGAGATATTTCCTCTGGAAACGCGATCAGCAGGGCAGAGTGTGACCGTTTGTGTTAACATGCTCTTCACCTTTATCATTGGACAAGCTTTCTTGTCCATGCTTTGCAAGTTCAAGTTCGGGATTTTCCTCTTCTTTTCTGGATGGGTGTTGATCATGTCCATTTTTGTCGTATTCTTGATCCCCGAAACTAAAAATGTCCCGATTGAGGAGATGACCGAGCGAGTTTGGAAGAATCATTGGTTATGGAAGAGATATATGGAGGACGATCACCGCTACAGGGATGGAATTGAGGTTAACGCCATCAAAAATGCTCAAAAGAACAACAAAGTTGGAGGACAAAATAATGGGTCTGCTGCAGCTCTATAAACTTTTGGACTCAATACATTTGTTAGTAGTAGTACATTTCTTATACAATTACTTCCAAGTAAATAGGATATCGATAATTGGGGTACATAGGTAGCAAAATTTTGTGCCCTTCCTACTCTTCAATGGGCTAGGATCTTCTACCATGAGTGGACACATTTGTTTTCCTGACATAGTGACATTCTATAAAACATCGAACTGTTTGCAGAAAGCTATAACATTATATTGGATTGAATCTTGGTAAAATTTCTGTTTTTTCTAGGTAACAATTGTTTCTAAACAAAGAAGCAATTTAAATCTACATATCGAGGAATAAAATGTGTATCATAATACTTTCTTATTTTTAATTGCACCATTTGCTTTCCGATACTGTTTATCAACCAACTTTGTTAAGCTATCTCGCATCATTAGGTAAGAAAGAACATAGTCAAGTAGGATTTTGTTAGATTCATCTCAATGCGAAGATTCTAAATATCAAATTTTTATTATTATTTATTTATATGTAATTAGAGATATTAAAGTTTAATAAATCATCTCGATAAATGTGAAAAAACAAATGATACAACTAAAAAACAAGGAAGTATGACTTTTAACTCCGCGAACACTTTTTGTATCCATAGTTTGGCATGTAACTTGGCGAGCACATTTCTTCTCCTCTACTTGGCCTTTTTTTTTTTTGGTAAGTGAGTATTAGTATATATGGAACCAAATAAACCCCTTTACAACCTAGGTTCTCAGAGACAAACAAACACACACCTGCTAAGTTTTGTAACTCAGCAGAGATATTTTCTCACCTTTTGATATATTTGCCCAGCCACTATCACTGACCATTACAGACTACTAGTACTAGGAAAGTAAAGGACAAAAAGCAACAAAGGACTAAGGTATAAATTTTCCTTATTACATGACACCTAAGATGACAAAAAGAGAATATGCCAAAAT
Source organism: Beta vulgaris subsp. vulgaris (assembly GCF_026745355.1). Lineage (NCBI taxonomy): Eukaryota > Viridiplantae > Streptophyta > Magnoliopsida > Caryophyllales > Amaranthaceae > Beta > Beta vulgaris. The sequence continues at coordinate 28,409,581 of NC_079204.1, forward strand.
TGAAAATAGAGATGCTATTTTTCCATTAATACTCCCCCTCAAGCTGGCGTCGTAGGAGGATTAGCACCCAGCTTGTTGACATGAGTGTAGTGCTGCTTGACAAAGAGAGCTTTTGTGAGTATGTCTGCTACTTGGTCATCTAAGGGAACATATTCAGTGTCAATGGTTCCAGCTTTGAGTTGATCTCGAACATAATGACAGTCGATTTCCACATGTTTGGTCTTGGAATGCAATACTGGATTAGTTGCTATGGCCAAGGCAGCTTTATTGTTACATTTAAGCACAGTGGAAGGAAGATTGGTAATGCCAAGATCTTTGAGTGAAGTAGACAACCAAGCTACTTCACAAGTTATAAGAGCCATGGCTCTGTATTCGGCTTCAGCAGATGATCTAGCCACAACTGGTTGTTTTTTTTGTTTTCCAGGAGACCTGGGATGTACCTAAGAAGATACAGTAGCCTGTAGTAGACCTCCTAGTGATGGGGCAACTGGCCCAATCACTATCACAGTATGCTGTGAGGTGTGCAGAGGAGGAAGAGGCAAGAAGAATGCCTTGGGATGTAGAGCCAACCAAGTACATCAAAATTCTTTTGGCTGCTTGGAAGTGGACAGTAGTAGGTTGGTGCATGAACTGTGAGAGAAGTTGCACTGGGAAGGCTATATGACCCTGGTGATAGTTAAGTTAATTAACTTGCCAAGAAGTCTTTGGTAAAGGGAGGGATCAGGGATGGGATTGTCTTTCTCTGGTGTTAATTTCAGGTGAGCATCTAGAGGGAGAAGTAATGGTTTAGAGTTGAGCATGTTATATTCAGTAAGGATGTCTGTAGTGTATTTTTTTTTTTTGAGAGAGAAAGAGGCCAGCTGCAGATCTGTCAACTTCTAACCCTAAAAAATATCTTAGAGAGTATGAGTCTTTCATGTGGAAGACTTGAGAGAGCATTGTTTTCAGGTTGTTGATGTGAGCAAGGTTGTTTCCACATATAAGAAGATCATCCACATAAATGAGTACCACTGTTATGAGAGAAGAAGTGTGATGAACGAATAGGCTATAATTTGATTTGGATTGAAAGAAGCTCAGTTGAAGGAGTGTGGAAGAGAGCTTAGAAAACAACTGTCAGGGGCCTGTTTGAGGCCATAAATAGATTTGTGAAGCTTGCATGCAAGAGTAGGATCTGGTTTCGAAAGCTTAGAAGGATCAGTGAGTGTGGTTAGTCTGCAACCAAAATGAGTGTAACCAGTAGGGAGTTTCATATAGATGTCCTCCAGTAATTCACGATTGAGAAAGGCATTGGTGACATCCATTATTTGGAAGGTCAACCAATTCTCCATGGCAGCAACAACTAGGAGAGTCCTAACTGTGGTCATTTTAGCTACTGGGGCAAATGTCTCAGCATAGTCTTGTCCATATTTTTACTTACACCCAAGGATGACAAGCCTGGATTTATGCCTCTCAATTGTACCATCAGGGTGATACTTTGTTTTAAAAAGCCATTTGCAACCAATGGCATTTTTCCGTTTAGGTAACTTGGTGACAGTCCATGTTCCATTTCTTTCCAAAGCATCAAGCTCAATGTTCATAGCCTTAACCCAGTGGAGATGAGTGACAGCTGATTTAACAGATATAGGATCATTTGTGGGAAGAAGTTTGGTCATGAAGCAGGAAAAGGCAGGGGTTACAATAGTGAAGCCAGATTTGAGATGGGAGTGTGAGAGGTGTATGAGGGGTTACATAATCTTGTAACCAGATTGGGGAAACATGGGTTCTGGTATAGTGTCTTTGAGGAGGTACATGAGGTGGAGTGGTGATAAGGGTAGAGGGATGTGTTTGTGGTGGTGGAGTATGTGGTGAGACAGAAGTAGGAGAAGGAGTTGATGTGTGGGAGGGGGAAGGTAAAGTGGATTTCTGGTGACTAGTATCATCTGGAAGAGTTGGCAGAAGGTCATCAAATATGGTATGTGGTTGGGTAGCTGGGTTTGACGGGGGTATAGGATGCATATAAGCATCAGCAGATGATGAATGGTATGGAAAGATGTTCTCGTGAAAGATTACATCTCTTGATACAAAGTTATGTTTTGTTAGATGGTTTAACAATTTGTATCCTTTTTGAAGTGAGGGATAGCCTAGGAAAACATATGGAACTCGCTCCTTTATGAGCAAACTTATCAGTGGGAAATGATGGGTTTGAGGCAAAGGCTAGGCAACCAAAAACCTTGAGATGGTCATATGCAGGTGGTATTTGGATCAAAGCTTCATAGGGAGTTTTGTTTTCCAGAATGGGAGTGGGTAATCTATTAATGATGTGCACAGCAGCCATAATGCAGTCACCCCAAAACATGAGAGGTAGTCCAGCTTGGAACCTAAGAGACCTTGCTATCTCCAATATATGTCTGTGCTTTCTCTCAACCCTAACATTTTGCTGAGGCCTTTTAACACATGATGTATAATGTAGAATGCCATGCTCAGTGAAGAATTGTTTGCAAGGAGTGTCATCAAATTCCAAGGCATTATTCGACCTTAGGAATTTGATGTGCTTGTTAAAATGAGTTTGGGCATAGTTGATGAAGGTCTGAAACTATGCCAGGGAGTCAGATTTGTGTTCCATTAGAAACCCCCATGTGTTCCTTGTGTGATCGTCAATCAATGTAAGGAAATATCTGTATTTTTCCTTGTAATACACTCTATATGGGTGATAGGCTGTCGTACACCCGTCAAAAATAATTCCTGCATAACCTTTTAACAATGTAGTAGGGTAAGTAGGGTCGAATCCACAGAGAGATGGTCGTTTTAATCTAGTTTATAAGGTATTGAGAGACTAAACAAGATCACAGATATTTGAATTAAAGTTCTAAACTAATCAAACTACGAAAATCAAACTAAAAAGGATCTAGGGTAATGGTTCACCATGTTTATAACTATAATCTATCAAAATATATCAATGGTCAATCAATCAGATATCTAGAGCACAGTTAATCCTTGGTCAGGCATTAACGCTCTCAAATCAACATATGCTAGTACGGTCGCTCAACATAATCAGATTTGCTAATTGTAGGTAAGCCTCTAAAGAGTACTATCTCTCGATCTATGACTCGATATTAACAATATTTAATCAACAAATTGATCAATTGCAAATTATAATATAAACACTAATCAATTAGAAAATAACAATACTAATAAACCACAATAAAATATCAATCAAAATTATAGCATATAAACATGGATTCCCAAACCTAGAATAAAAACTACTCATCATGAAATAAAGAATAAAAACTACATCTAAAGAAAAGAAACATAATTAAAAAATCATGAAAGAGAGAAGAAATAATAAAACTAATGAATTAAGATGAAATGAAAAAACTAGGGTTTAAACTAAAGAGAGGAAAGAGAGGAGAAAAACTAAACTAGAACTAAGAAAAAATAACGTGAGAGGAAGGAGAGAGAGGAAAGAATGAAAACCTATCTAAATAATATTCACCTAATATGACTAGGAAAGTAATTTACAAGATAAGGAAAGTCTTAAATAAATCATTAATAGGCGGATTAGTGATCCGCGCGTACGCGTGGCAGATTCCAGCAGAAACAGTGCAATCTTCCGAAAGCATAATCCTTGACTAGAAGTCTCCTCGGGGCGTGCCACCTATCGTTGGAAAGTCTTCAAGTCTAGTTTCTAAATCTGCTGGAATTACTCGATTTTAAGAATCACATCAAAAGTTATGATCAGAAGAGTAGATGTGACTCTTTTTCAAATTTTCGTCTAATGATTTTCCGTTTCGTTTTTGCTCAAACTCGTACTATGACATATCCATACGATCCTTATGCATTGTAGCTTCTTTCCAAGTGCTCCTAATCCTCAAGTTTAGCTAATCATACTCCAAATACGTCTTCAATGCCTGAAATTCATCAAAAACAAGAAAACATACCGAATAGGAATAGAAAAGCATAACTTAAGAATATAATGCAATAATGAACCTAAATATGAAACTAAATGCTCTAAAATGCAACCTAAATACACCTAAAAACTATATATAAATGACTTATCAAACTCCCCCAAGCTAAACCATTGCTTGTCCTCAAGCAATAAGACATAGACATCGGAAAAGTTAGACAACCTACAATATAGGACTACAACAGGGCTAAACACTCAATTGAAAACATAAGAAATATAATCACGACACAAACCAAGCATCAAACAATATCGAACAAAGCCGCATAGCATATCATGTATCGCAATCGACTCTCCAATCATACCACAGACCATCTCCCCCAAGCTGGATTTAACCAAACCTGACAGACCTCACTATAGTTATATGCACTCAAATCTCTCATGTGTTTAAGGGTAAGTAATGACTCTTAACCTAAATAAGTCGACTCAGATGAAGCAAATACTCTTTAACTTTGACTTTTTGACTCAATACTCAACAATACAATACATAATGATCAAGAGGACTTTTAAGGGTTGTAATGGGGCTGAGGTTAAAGGTATGGAAAATAATTTGGGAATTGTGGTGGAAAAACCAAGAAGGGGGAGCATCATATAACTGAAAACATGACCTGAAAGTCATACAACTCCATGCAACAACCAACAATCTCCAAATCTAATCAACAACCTTTTCACTTAAGAAATTCAATCATAACCCTTTTTATTTCACTTAATTTCACAACTCTTTTTCACATCTTTTTTCATTTCATTTTTCACTTTTTTTTTGTTTCTTTTTCACACTTTCAATTCAATTTCAAAGCTCACTAAACATACTTTTCCATTCTTCTAACCACAAATAGAGCACTTCAATTCAATACAAACCAAAACAACACTAATACTCGCTCCCCAAGCTAGGCTTGGGACAAGAATCAAATGAGGTCAAGGCTTGTAATGTAGGTAACAATCAAAAAGTCAGAAAAGGCTCAGCGGGGCTAAAGGAAGGATAATATGAAAAAAGAATAACTCTGGAGCTAAGATCATCAAATGAAACGCCTCAATCATATCAAAATGTATGCACTATCAAATATCAAGGAGTACCAAGTCAAAGTCAAGATCAATGCAACAACGAGGAACTAATCACACATGAAAGAACAAACTGACACAGATACGTCAGTTTATAGGCACAAAAGCTCACTTAGGTTAAGGTGTCTGCATAGTAATGTTAAATCGAGCCAGAGAGAGATCAATCAATCTTACCACAAACAATCAGTTGCGAAACAATCGTGCTATGAAGTATCATGAACAAGATGAGTGACACTTAACAAATGTAGTAAAATATCAACAGAGTTCTCAAAAAGTCTTAGCAGTAGTCCCATAGATGCAACTAAAATGAGATGAAATCTAATATGAGATGAAATATGCTAATGCAACTAAGAAAGCAGTACAATTTTTTTGGTTACACGTAAACTCCACTCCTAATAGGTACAAACCGTGCAACATCCTACGAAAGCAATAAAATCTACACTAGAAAGCAAATAAAAGATAGAATATTCCTCCCCCATGCTAGAATCTACAGTGTCCTCACTGCAGAAACCAGTTTAGAATAGAAACCGAAACCAACTCCAACAATCACCGAACACCAAAACCGCCCACCAAAAGCCAGAACACACCACGAAAACCATAAACAAAGTCCAACAATCCAAAAATTTAATTGATGTGCTCAAAGATTCTCAATAAGATGGCATCAAAACAAAATTTCAAGCAAAAACTTAAAAGTCTTATCAAGAGTATAAACATGTAAAATAGAAAGGCTTACAACCCAAAGAAGAGTTGAATAAGCTCTACAATCACATAGCACCACTCTTTGAATACCAACTTGAATTATTTTGTTGTCAACTTGCACAATCCTATAACAACAATCAATCAAATTGTAAAGAAGTGTTAAGAAAATGGGAAAATCAAAAAGAAAAATAAAACAAAAGGGAATTAAAAAGAAGAAAGAAAAAGAAAAAGAGAAAAAAAAAACAAATTTAAAAGATGAGAAAGTAAAGAGAGCAAAAATAAGAAACGAGAAGAGACGATAAGAAATCAGGGGGGGTGGGGACTTCGCGGGGCTGCTGGACACCGCAGTAAGGTAGTGGTGTGCTGGTTAAAGTGGTCGGCTGTAGCAAGGCGGAAGCACGAGGTATTTGCTTGTAATCAAACACCCTCTCCACTATTCTCATCCATTCTATGAATTCATCAGCATCCAACTTACAATCATAATCAGGGATATCAACCCTAATGTCATTGTTATGGCGTTGGGGTTGTTGTGGAGGCCTTCGAAAAGCCATGAAGGTCTCATCACTCTCTTGATCAGATTGATCGTCTCCTTCTCTATCTCCTCTTTGAGTTTGCAACTTCATGTTAATTGCCTCACTTGCTCTTGTAAGAGTTGCATTCTAGCCTCATTTTCCTTTCTTTCATCCTCCAGCAACTTCATGGTTGCTCTCTAATCGCTTGGTGGATTAAAAGGCTCACCAAAATCCATATTTAAGCGGTTTTGGTTTGTGGTTTTGGGGTGGGTTGTGGATTGTATTTGGGGTGTGTGTGTTTTGGGGTTTTGAGGATTGGTTAAAGATATCTTCTTCAACCTTCAGCTATGATACCAAGATGTTGTAGACTTGGAGTAACACTCGAAGTTTACAAGTTTCAAAATGTGGATAATAATTCGAACAGAAAATAGCACTGTCTGGCATAGAGAATGACACTGTGCCTAGAAGGTTTGTTCGTGGATAAATTAGCTATCTTTAATCTTCTAAGGATACAGTCACACTACCTTAGTTCATTAAAGTTCCTAAGATCACAAATTAGTCTAGCTAGGACTAATTAAGCAAAGGATAAATCACTCTTAGTTTCCAAATTCAAGAAACAAGAATACTTCGAAATTGAGATAAACTCGGTTGATTAGGCATAAAATCTTGATTGTCTTTCATTGATAATTCCGTAAATATTTATGCAAGAATTCATGTCCTAATTTTCTGATTTTCTAAAATAAAATAAAAAAAATAAATATGCATTCAATCCACTAAGTGTTGATCATGGACGAACATGGTTGCTAACTTCTTTTCGGACAACGAAGTGGCATCAAGGACGACGCACAACTTCAGCAAGTTGCCCTTGATTTGTGGAACCAACTCCAACATTCTTTGGTGGCTGATCATGGGTTTGAATATCCACCACATAACTTCTATTTCCACGCACCACTTTCTCCAACAACTTCAGCTTTGCAATGGCCATAATCTCCACATGACTCGCACATGATTTGCAGCAATTAAATCCTTCTAACACTAAGACTTTTATGCATCCGCTGGCATTTGCAATGGCACAGTAAATGGTACAGTCATAAGGACACTAAAACTCCTTGTACAAATCTAAGTTCATCACAACTCAATGACACTTAGTAGTATAAGTTTAGGGAATTGAAATTACAACTTAAAATTAAACAAACCTAACACAAGATTTATACAAACTAAATGGATCAAAGGAAAATACATTCGACTTTAATTAGAAACTACACTATCAATAGTATCTAATTCCTTCGAATAATTCATGGACATGGACTTGTACTCAAACACAGCTTCACTTACCAATGCAATGAGTTCATGAGCTTTGTTAATGAGCAATAATGGAGCTGCGTTGCCATCATCCTCCCCTTATTGAGAAGAGTTTGCCCTCAAACTTGGAATAGCACCAAAATCCTCATGAAAAGGAACTAAGATCCACAACATTAAACGTAGCTGAAACTCCATAATCTCCAGGAAGCTCGATCTTATATGCATTATGATTGATTTGTTCAAGTACCTTGAATGGTCCATATGACCTTGGACTCAACTTAGAACGCCTCTTGGAAGGGAAACGTTCCTTCCTCAAATGGATCCATACTAGATCACCCGATGCAAATTGAACATCTCTTTTCTTTTTGTCTAGATGTATCTTGAGTTTTTCATTAGCTTTTATGATCCTAGCTCGAACAAGTTCATGTACTTTCTTGATCTCTCGTGCTCTTTCATCAGCTTCCATACTAAACTTGTTGTGAGTTGGAAAGGGTGCAAGATCAAGAGGGGTGCAAGGATTGAGACCATAGACAATCTCGAAAGGACTTAGACCAGTTACCTTATGAGGGACACGATTGTAGGCGAACTCAACATGGGGAAGCATCTCTTCCCATTGTCTTGGACCTTTAGTGGCTAGAGCTCTAAGCAAAGTGCCTAAAGTTCTATTCACAATTTCAGTTTGACCGTCGGTTTGTTGATGGCTAGAAGTGCTAAATTTCAGCTTTGTGCCCATTTTCTTCCACAAAGTGAGCCAAAAATGACTCAAGAACTTAGAATCTCGATCACTTACCATGGTCCTTGGAACACCATGCAACTTGACTACCTCTTTGAAATACAACAATGCAGTTTGGACGGCATCATGAGTGGTGTTGCTTGCAATGAAGTGAGCCACTTTTTAAAATCGATCAACAACAACCATTATGGCATCCTTATGGTGTTGTGAGCATGGCAATCCAGTGATGAAATCTAGACTCACATCCTCCCATGGGGCTTGGGGTGTAGGCAAAGGCATGTGAAGGCCTTGAGGTAAAGAGTGGCCTTTTGCTCTTTGGCACACAATTTCGGCCAATGAAAGTAATCACTTACCATGCTTGTGGTTTTCTCTATCCCAAAATGACAAGCTAATCCTCCTTCATGAAATTCTTTGATTAGGGACTCTTGCACACTATACCTAAGAACACATAGTTGATTGTTTTTGAAAAGCAAGCCATCGAAGAGATGATATTCCCCTTGGGCATGAGTGTGGCATTGAGCGAACAGTTCACCAAAATCCGGGTCATCTTTGTAGTTCTCCTTCAATATTTCAAGTCTAATTACTTGACTTCTCATTGAATTCAGCAATACATACTTCCTTGATAAGGCATCTGCCCCTTTGTTCATTTTACCAGAGTTGTGCTTGATAATAAAGTGAAAAGCTTGTAGGAATTCAACCCACTTAGCATGTCTCGGTTGCAATTTTTGTTGGCTTTGCAAGTACTTCAAAGCCTCATGATCAGAATGTAGGATAAACTCCTTAGCAATGAAATAATGGCGCCAATGATCCAATGAACGAACCAAAGCATAAAATTCTTTGTCATAGGTTGAATACTTACGCTTAGCTTCATTGAGCTTCTCACTAAAATAGGCCAAAGGACGACCATTTTGAGAAAGGACCGCACCTATTCCCACACCAGATGCATCACACTCCACTTCAAATACTTCCTCAAAGCTAGGTAGGGCTAGGATGGGGGTTGTGGTTAGTCTCCTTTTCACTTCTTCGAAGGCTAATTGGGCTTGAGGATTCCATTGGAAGTGTTTAAGCTTGGTGAGTTCAGTTAGGGGTGCCATGAGAGTACTAAAATCTCTCACAAAACGCCTATAGAATGAAGCTAGGCCATGAAAACTTCGGATCTGTTGGATGGATGTAGGGGTAGGCCAATCTCTTATAGCTTGCACTTTCTTATCATCAACTTTGATTCCCTCATTAGAGACTAGGAATCCGAGAAAAATCACTTGATTAGAGAAGAAGTGACATTTTTCTAGGTTCCCATAGAGCATTTCTTTCTCCAATACTTCGAACGCTTGCTCCAAATGTGAAGCATGTTCCTCCTCATTCTTGCTATAAACAAGAATGTCATTGAAATAAACCACAACAATCTTCCAAGGAAGGGTCGAAGTGTTTGGTTCATAAGCCTCATTAATGTGCTAGGTGCATTCGACAATCCGAATGGCATGACAAGCCATTCATATAATCCTTACTTTGTCTTGAAGGCAGTCTTCCACTCATCCCCTTCATGGATTCTAATTTGGTGATAGCCACTCCTAAGATCAATCTTAGAGAAGACTTTAGAACCATGAAGATCATCAAGGAGATCATTCAATCTAGGGATGGGAAATCGATATTTTATGGTGATTTTTGTTTATGGCTCTACTATCAACACACATACACCATTCACCATTTTTATTTGGCACCAAAAGTGTAGGCACATCACATGGACTTAGAGATTCTCTAATCAACCCTTTAGACTTCAATTCCTCAACTTGCCTCCATATCTCCTCGATTTCTCTTGGATTGGTACGATAGGCAGGTTTGTTAGGTAGGCTAGCTCCAGGTATGAGGTCTATTTTGTGTTGGATGTCACGCTTAGGGGGTAAACAAGGTGGTATTTCTTGTGGAAAGGCGTGAACATACTTCTCGAGCAAAGGGGTGAGTAAAGGATGTTGAGTGTTTTGTGAAGGTGGGGAATCACCAAGGCCACTAAGAATTAGTTCGTTGATAGGTGTATACTCATGGTATTCAGACTTCATCAATGTGGTCAAGGCTATATTCTTTTTGGATTGAAGGTTTTGGTTTTCTTTCGACTTAGGTACAAGGGGGGCAAGGATAATCTTTTTGTGGTTCTTCATGAAAGTGTAGGTATTTTTGTATCCATCATGGATTACTCTCCTATCAAACATCCAAGGTCTCCCAAGCAACACATGGCACGCATCCATGGGAATTACATCACACCAAATCTCCTCTTCATTTGTTTTCCCAATGCTAAAGTTAAGCAATACACGATTAGAGACATGTATTCCTTTACCTTGATTTAACCATTGAATGACATAAGGGTTAGGTGTGGGGTTGTGTTTAGGTTAAGCTTGGTTATGAGGGTTTGAGAGGCGACATTAGTACAACTTCCACCATCAATTATCAAAGTACATACCTTTCCTCCAATAGTACAACGTGTGTGGAAAATGGATTCCCTTTGTAGTTGCTCCTCTTGGACAGCCATACCACTAAGGTTCTTCGAACAACCAAGCACTCCCCTTCATCAGGGCCGAGTACTTTTTCCTCTTCCTCTCCTTCTTCTTCATATTCTTCCATCTCATGTTCTTCTCCTAAAGCTTCATACTCCATTAAGGTCACTACTTTCGTATTAGGACACTCAGATGCGAAGTGGCCTAATCCTTGGCACCTAAAACATCTCCTAGGAGCCTTGGTTTGTATGGGGCTGCTCTCGGGCTTTTTGAAGGGTGGTTTAGGAATGTTGGTAGGGTTAGGCTTAGGGGTGAATGTGTTTGGCTTAGTATACGATGTGGTTTTAGCAAAAGGTCGAGATGAATCCCATTTGCCTTTGGTCTTTTGTTGTTTATCCACCTTGTGAGCCAAGATGACAAGTTCTTCGAGAGTTGAGTAATGGTGAAGTTCCACTACATTAGCAATCTTAGAATCCAGTCCTCCTAAGAACCTAACAAGAGTTTGAGGCTCATCCTCTTGTAATTCACATTTCATCAAGAAATATTCAAACTCCCTTGCATACTCTTCAACACTCCTCGAACCTTGTTGACTGTTATGAAGCTTAGCAAAGTTTTCTTGCACATAATAGGTTGGCAAGAACTTTTGCTTAATAACTTCTTCATCTTTTCCCAAGTACGCACCTTTTCTTTTCCAGCTTTCTCCTTTTTGGCACATACACTAGCCCACCAAGTAGAGGCATACTTCCTTAATTGGAGAGCCACTAATTTCACTCGTTTGTCCTCGGGTATTTGCTTTTAATCAAACACCCTCTCCACTGTTCTCATCCATTCTATGAATTCATCAGCATCCAACTTACCATCATAATCAGGGATACCAACCCTAATGTCATTGTTATGGCGTTGGGGTTGTTGTGGAGGCCGTCAAAAAGCCATGAAGGTCTCATCACTCTCTTGATCAGATTGATCGTCTCCTTCTCTATCTCCTCTTTCAGTTTGCAACCTTAACTTTAATTGACTCACTTGCTCTTGTAAGAGTTGTATTCTAGCCTTATTTTCCTTTCTTTCATCCTCCAGCAACTTCATGGTTGCTCTCTAATTGCTTGGTGGATTAGAAGGCTCACCAAAATCCATATTTAAGCGGTTTTGGGGTGGGTTGTGGATTGTATTTGGGGTGTGTGTGTTTTAGGGTTTTGAGAATTGCTTAAAGGTATCTTCTTTAACCTCCAGCTCTGATACCAAGATGTTGTAGACTTGGAGTAACACTCGAAGTTTACAAGTTTCAAAATACGGATAATAATTCGAACAGAAAATAGCACTGTTTGGCACAGAGAATGGCACTGTGCCTAGAAGGTTTGTTCGTGGATAAATTAGTTATCTTTAATCTTATAAGGATACAGTCACACCTGATATGATAGAGTAATAATATTATGTAGTATTCTAGTTCTGTTAGAATTCTATGTAATTTAGGGTTTTATTTAAGTAAATGTTTAAATGATAAAGAAATCCTATTATGAGTAGGAGTCTAATTCCTTATCATTGAGTCTTAATACTTAGTCTTTATTTTACATTAGGCATGTGATTAGGTAGTAATTATCTTATGTTAGGCGTGTGATTAGGGAGTTATCTTTAGGAAGATATCTTTTATCTTTAAGCTTTCCTACTCCTAGTAGGTTTAGGAAAATCTTGTAATATAAATAGATTTTCGGCCAATTAATAAAGTAGAGAAGTTTTTGAGTTTAACCTATTCCTTGTGGAATTACGTTTTAGGAGTGAATCCAAGTTTAAGCAGTGAATGCAAACCCTAGTTATTATCACCCTTGGTTAGGAGTTGATAATTTCATATCATTGAAATTCTTGTGCGTGATGCATAGGATTTTCGACTACTTCTTGAATAAATTCAAGATTCATTAAAGAAAACATAAAAAAACTAATCTTTCTATCAAGAACAAGTATAGCCTTCAATTTCACATCAATTGGTGTGGCTGCTGGGATCTAAAGGTGCTTCATTGGAATTGGAAGGTTATAGATTGCGCAAGATGACTGAACCTACGATCACTCTTGCGTCCCTAGCTAAGCAGATTGCGGACCTTATGGAGATGAATGCCATGGTGCACGCAGATTGGCTGAGGTAAGGCGTGATGTGGTAGATTTAAGGAGTAATAGAAGGGATACCTCTCCACCTAGATAGGAAATCGAAGGAGGGAGGATGAGCTCAAACTTTCGGACTTGCCTTCCTTTGATGGTGATGAAGATGCCGAGGCTTATTTGGATTGGGAAAGGAGTTGGAACGTCTCTTCAACCACAAACAATTGGAGGAACACTCTCGTTTCTCATATGCCACGTTAAAGCTTACAAATATGCATCACTATGGTTTGATTCACTTCAAGCTAGGCGTGAATCTGAAGGAAAGGAACCACTTGACTCATGGGCCGAATTGAAGAATAAGATGAAGAAAAGGTTTGTGCCACGAAACCACAAACAAGATTTGTTCTTAAGGCTAAATTCACTCACACAAGGAACCATGACTGTCGAAAAATACATCAAGGAATTTGAGCGTCTTTACATAGCTTGTGATTGTAGGGATCAAGAAGAACAAAAAATCGCCAAATTTGTGCTTGGATTGAATAGGAACTTACGCAACTATGTGGAGTTGCAACCACTCACAACGTTTGATGAAGTATGTTCCTTGGCATGTAAGCTTGAGAGACAACATAAAGGCTCGGCCTTTGGGATGTTCAAGCAAGGTAAAGGTAGATGGAGATGAGTAGTGCAGCTAAGGAGGCCGTGAGTGCCAAGATAACTACACAAGAGGTTGTGGAGGCTATGAAGGGAACTCTTCCTCTTGGTGCATCTAAGGAGTCGGCTGTGAAGAAGATGGTGTGCTTTAAGTGTCAAGGGTTGGGACATGTAGCTGAAACTGCCTAATCGACCATGGTAACAAGGGAGGATTACTATAGTTTCTTATCCAAAGTAGGATGGAAGATGAGCCACAACATGAGGAACCACACGACATAGGGGACATGACTAGTGAAGAGTTTTGGACCAAGCAAGCCAAGTGTAGTCCAGAAGAGGGCATGAAGTGTTGGTAGTAAGGAGATCTTTGTTGGCTGAATTGCAAGATGAACAAGAAGATGAGCAAAGACAAAGTCTTTTCCTTTCGACATGCTTAATAAAGGATCAAGCTTGCTCTTTTATCATTGATAGTGGATCATGTACTAATGCTTGTTCTTAACTATGGTGGAAAAGCTACAATTACTTACAAGAAACACCCTAACTCTTATAAACTTAGCTGGTTGAATGATGAAGGTGGTGTGTGGGTAAGAAAACAAGCATTGGTTAGCTTCAAAGTAGGGGAATATCATGATGAGTTATGGTGTGATGCTATTCCTATGACAGCTTGTTCATTGTTGTGGTAGGCCATGGCAAAGTGATAGGTTTGTTCTTCACAATGGCAAAACAAATGAGTATTCGGTTCTTATGGGTAATAGGCCTTACTACTTGAGCCTTTGCCTCCAAAGAAGCATGCTGCCACGCAAGGAAAGGAGAAAGAGAAGCAAGAGGGAGCTCATATGTGCGTGAGTTTGTGCCATAAAGAAGTCTTGAAAACCGCAAGCAATAAGAAGGAAAAAGGGAACAAGTGCTACAATTGCGTCAAGGCTCTAAGTTGGAGTTAGGAGATAAGGTGTGGTTGTCCCTTGCAGCTCAAAGACTCCATATGAATCACAAAAATGACGAGCCTATGGATGAAGGTCCATTTGAAATTGTTGAGAAAGTAGGCTATGAAACATTCAAGGTGTTGCTAGGAGGTGCATATGTGCAACATTGCCTTCATGTGACTTGGTACCATGCTTTCCAGATTAAAACTTGAGACAAGTTTTTTTTCTACAGGGGGAGTATGATATAATAGAGTAATAATATTATGTAGTATTCTAGTTCTGTTAGAATTCTATGTAATTTAGGGTTTATTTTAAGTAAATGTTTAAATGATAAAGGAATCCTATTATGAGTAGGAGTCTAATTCCTTATCATTGAGTCTTAATACTTAGTTTTATTTTACATTAGGCGTGTGATTAGGTAGTAATTATCTTATGTTAGGCGTGTGATTAGGGAGTTATCTTTAGGAAGATATCTTTTATCTTTAAGCTTTCCTAGTCCTAGTAGGTTTAGGAAAATCTTGTAATATAAATAGGATTTTCGGCCATTTGAATAAAGTAGAGAAGTTTTTGAGTTTAACCTATTCCTTGTGGAATTAAGTTTTAGGAGTGAATCCAAGTTTAAGCAGTGAATGCAAACCCTAGTTATTATCACCCTTGGTTAGGAGTTGATAATTTCATATCATTGAAATTCTTGTGCCTGAGGCATAGGATTTTCGAGCATACTTCTTGAATTAACATTCAAGATTCATTAAAGAAAACATAAAAAAACCTAATCTTTCTAATCAAGAATAAAGTATAGCCTTCAATTTCACATCAACACCACCTTAGTTAATTAAAGTTCCTAAGATCACAAATTAGTCTAGCTAGGACTAATTAAGCAAAGGATAAATCACTCTAAGTTTCCAAATCCAAGAAACAAGAATAATTCGAAATTGAGATAAATCGTTGATTAGGCATAAAATCTTGATTGTCTTTCATTGATAATTCCGTAAATATTTATACAAGAATTCATGTCCTAATTTTCTGATTTTCTATAAATAAAAGAAATAAAAATGCATTAAATCCACTAAGTGTTGATCATGGACGAACATGGTTGCTAACTTCTTTTCGGAAAAGGAAGTGGCATCAAGGATGGCGCACAACTTCAGCAAGTCGCCCTTGATTTGTGGAACCAACTCCCACATTCTTTGGTGGCTGATCATGGGTTTGAATATCCACCACATAACTTCTATTTCCACGCACCATTTCTCCAACAACTTCAGCTTTGCAACGGCCATAATCTCCACATGACTCGCACATGATTTGCAGCAATTAAATCCTTCTAACACTAAGACTTTTATGCATTTGCTGGCACTTGCAATGGCACAGTGAATGGCACAGTCCTAAGGACACTGAAACTCCTTGTACGAACCTAAGTTCATCACAACTCAATGACACTTAGTAGTACAAGTTTAGGGAATTGAAATTACAACTCAAAACAAACCTAACACAAGATTTAAACAAACTAAATGGATCAAAGGAAAATACATTCGACTTTAATTAGAAACTACACTAACAATAGTATCTAACTCCTTTGAATAATTCATGGACATGGACATGTACTCAAACATAGCTTCACTTACCAATGCAATGAGTTCATGAGCTTTGTTAATGAGCAATAATGGAGCTGCGTTGCCATCAACTACCCAATAGTGTTTGGTAGAATCTAAGGAAGCTTTCATTCACACCCTGCACATCATCTTGCCAGACTCCTTTTTCATCATGAATAGCATAGATAGTATTCTGCATGCTTCTAGCTTTTATTGACTGGTGAAATATTGCACTATTCTCATCTCCTCCTTTACACCATGCGACTTTAGCTTTTTGAAACAAAAAAGCCATGTGTTGTTTATGGATTCTACTATACTCATGACCAGCAGCTCTCTCTTTATCAGCTAACTCAATATCTCCAGGGTTCAGATGCAACTGGGCTTGCAATAACTTATATTCATGAAGAACAACAAGCTCCTTACATTATATCTCATCAAAACCTTCCTTATTTAACCTTTTGAGAGTCTCTTTAACATTCTTCGATTTCTTCACCACCTGGTACATAGGAGTCCCCACCCTATGAATATTCCAAACTTCTAAGACAATATCATTAAATTTCTCAAAGAAACTCCGCGTATGAAAGTATTTAAAGGGCCTCCTCCCCGTCTTCATCTTGGGATACACATTTACTTCAACTAGACAATGATCAAATAAGCCCTCAGGTAAGAACTCAGCAGCTGAATTCTGAAACTGATTGATCAACTCCTGATTGATCATAACCCTGTCCAGTTTACACTAGGGGAAAAAAAAAGAAGGACTGCGCTTTCTTCAAAACGCAGCCCTTCTCTATTGTAGGGCTGCGTTTTTTTACAAAGCGCAGCCCTACGTAACAGAAGGGCTGCGTTTTTGAAGAAAAGCGCAGCCCTTCACTCATAAGGGCTGCGCTTGTCCAAAAAAAACGCAGCCTATATGGTTTTTTTAAAAAAATAAATTAAAATGTACTTGAATCTCTTCTATTCTCACGCCCTTCCTTCCTCTATTCTCACGCGGCACACTCTCCTCTATTTTTCCTCTATTCTCTCTCCTCTATTTTTCCTCTATTCTCACGCCCTTCTTCTCCCTCATTAAATTCTCTCTCTTCTCCACAAAAACAAATATTAGATCCCATATTCTTCAACCCTCAATTCAACTCTTCTTCTTCCAACTTCATTTTCTGGCATTTTTTAGCTAAAATGAAGCGAATTCTTCAACAATGGCGTCCAAGCGAATTCTCAAGGAGCCACCGCCAACGCCGAAGAAGTCACCACCGCCAACACCGCCAACGCCGCCAACACCCGCACCAACAACAACACCCACACCGTCGTTTTTCAAGATCTATAATTTGTTGATGTTTGTTTTGATTAATTAATGTAATTTCACATTTATAATTTTTCTCTTTTGTATTTATGTTCGTTTTTTTATTTTTGTTCATTTTCGCTCTTGCTTTTCTTATTTTCGTTCCTTTCTGTTCATTTTCATTCTTTTTTTTTCATTTTCGTTCATTTTTTTTTTGTTCATTTTCGTCCCTATTTTCATTCTAATTAGGGTTTCGGTTTTTAGTTCCAGATCTGATTTCATTATATTTTTCTGTTTTTTAGTTTATTTAATTTCATTTCGTTTTTTAGTTTATTTAATTTCATTTCGTTTGTTAGTTTAGATGCAATAATATCATATTTCTTCTGTATTTTAGTTTTAGTTTTTGTTCCTTTTTTTTTCATTTTCGTTCTGCAATTATGTTCTGTTTAATGCAAATATTCTGTTTTAGTTTTTAGTTTGGCTGGTTCATCTTTTTGGTGATCTACAGAAGATAATCTCTCTCTTGTAGATCTTGACTCACTTATCGTTGTTTGCTTCTGATTTAAACCATATTTCAACCTTAAGAGTCTGATCATGAAACTAACATATTTTAATGCACCTTGATAATATGTTAAAATTCAGAAAATGTAAAAAAATGTCAAAAAAAAAAATTTATTTATTTTTTGTAGGAAGGGCTGCACTTTTTAGGTAAAAGCGCAACCCTTACCTAAAAAGCGCAGCCCTTCCTTGTGAAGGGATGCGCTTGTGTAGCGCAGCCCTACTTAAAAAGTGAAGGGCTGCTATTGAAAGGGCTGCTGTCAAAAAGCGCAGCCCTACATGCCTTTTTCAGCGCAGCCCTTCTTTACTTTTCCACTAGTATTACTATAAACTCTACTATCTCCCTGCTGTTTGTTATTCCATGTGAATAAGCACCCAGTACTGGACATGTCTTGCAATCCATAGACATTCATACATACACATAATTCTACAATTTCCTGGTGCCTCACCACAGTACTAATCCTCTCACTGACATTCATCACACAATTAAAGTCTTCAGAGAGTAACCAAGGACCTGTAATACCCTTGGCCAGTTCTTCCAAGTCTTTCCAAGCAATTCTTCTACCTTGGGAATCATTCATAGCATACAAAAAGGTATAATAAAATTCATTTGTCCCCTGCCTAGCAAGAACTTTACAGTGTACCAATTGACTAGTCATAGCTATAATATCCAAGCTAAAACTTCCGGGGTTCCATGCTACCATAATTCTCCCTCCCTTATGCTATGCTGAGTTAGATGTAAAACACCATCCATGGAATAGATTTAAGTAAAGGCTGCTCATGTTACTTACCTTTACTTTTGTTTCAAGGAGGCTAACTAATCCCACTTTCCTAGAGCTTAAGAACTTCTTGATTTCTCTTTGCTTAGTAGGACTATTAGCACCCCTCACATTCCAGCATACTATGCTATCCATCCTTCTTGGAAGGACTTCCACCTTCCGCCTCTTCAATCTGCCTCACTTCCTAGTCATTCACAATTCCAGTCACCAGATCATCTTCATCTGCTAATACACCAAAACCATTATGAAGTGGAATCTGGCTAGTAGCAGCCCCTTGAGTTTTAGTGACACTTTTCACATTTGTGAACTCCTTATCCACCTGAGGTACCAACTGAGTTACCTCCTTCTTCACTACAGGCATTTCAGTTCTATTTTCATCTCTAGTTTACCCCTTTGCATGCCACACTTGCCTCTTCTTTACCTCAGGCGTCCTACACACCTCCTCAGTATGCCCCATTCCATTACATGATGAACATGTAATAGGTTTCCACTCATACTTCACCTGTACCTCCATAATGATATCAACTTCATTGATAAACTCAATCTTCTCAGGAAAATGTTGATCCAACTAAACCTCAATCAGCATTCTCGCATATTGCAATTTCTCTCATTTAATTGTAGCCTGATCTACCTTGATTGGTTTGCCTATGGACTTTGCATTTTTAAAAATACATTGTTCCCCCCAGTATTTTAATCCAAGCTTCAACTGAATCCATATAGGCAATGTTCTAACCTCTCCTCTCTATATATCAACATTTGGATCCCAGGCTTTCAGTATCATTGGTTTATGATCAAAGAAAGGATTGTTGCCATTCAATACCTTATCTCTCTTCTCAACTAGAGCGAAATCTAACCACAAATATTCCAGGTTTCACCATCGCAACCTTATCTACTCCATGATCTCTCCAAATTCTCCTGATGTATCCTTCCCTTACATGATCAGGTGGATTCGCACCAACAACATAACAGTATAATGTTGAATTCCAGTAATCTATCTCAGATTGTATGTCCTCAATTTCAATTTTAATCAATTCAGACTTACTACTACTCACATTATCATCAAAAAGGATCGGAATAGGATCATTACCTCCGAATTGAATCCTACTCCTCTGTTCTCCAGAAATGATATCTTTCGTTTGTTGATCGTTTCTATCCATTCTGAAAAATTCATTCTTAGTTGAGATTGATTTTGTAATTCTCGCAAAGAAGTTGGTGGTGATAGTATTTCTTCCTAGACAATCTCAGTCTCATTGTCAATCTCCAATGCTGTGATCCCCATTACTGCATCTAGTGACTTCATTTTTCTATTTGGAGTATCTAAACTAGGTCCAGATTTCCTCATACCACCAGCTTGACCTCCATTTTTCCCCGCTCCTCTAGATGATCTTGCCATAGCTACCACCATACAATGGACGTGGAGAGAAAATCTAGAGAGAGAGAAAAATCCTTTTAGTCCAAAGTTTAAGTGATTATACTTAGTTATTTGTTATATTGGCTATAAGGTTATGTTAATGTGAGGATGGTGATGCGGTAGGTCGGTAAAGTTACATCGTGTAAATGAAGCAACATAATGGAAGTGACATAGTGTAGCACATTTGCCATAAATTTCGAGTGTAATGTGACTGCATATCAATATGATAAATCATGAAATAATGAAGTGAGTTTCAATATGAACAAATCCAATACAACAGACAAAATAATACCTTTGTGGCTTTGACCCCTTCCCTTCTAAGCTAAAACAGTTAAAAAATTCAAGTGCTCTTCTGTCGTCTAGGTTATGGCTCAATGCACAAATATATGTAACTTTGGAATTTACAAATTAAAAAGGACATCAACCTATATTTAATATACAAAGGTTTCCAATGATATTTCAATTAAGAAAACAAATCTAACTTTTGTTATAGTTGTCGACCTTTGATTGTGGATTTTTGTTCACTGTAAAATCACCAACAAGTTCAAAATTTTCGCATAAGAAAAAAGGAACAGGGAAGAAGAACAATGAAAAGTTGAACAAAATCCACAAAGTCCTAAGTAAATTTTTAGGGAATGAAAACATTAAAAATCAAAAGTAAAAAAAAATAGTCATAGAAGCATACACCTATGTTACTTGGACTCGGATACATAAGAACAATTAAATACCATAATTGAGCCCAAAAAAAAAAAAAACTCTTCGAAAATCAATTCAATACTCAAAATGACAACTGAAACAAACAAAGCACTTGCAAATCATGGATTACAACATTGATCTTGCAACTACTTGCTCATAATCACCTTCAATCATAGAGTTTTCTCACAATACGCCATATTCCTAGCTAGCTATTACAAGCTTAAGTTTAGTAATAAATTGAAGACAAAGAGACGGAAAAAATCTACAAATGAAAGGACTAGATTTTTATGTGTAATTATGTGATTGAGAAAAAATAAAACTATAGTGTATATTTCACATTTAAAAACCTTAATCAAGGAAATTTAGGGGGAAAGCATACCAGTTAAGACAAAAATATATATGATTATGTCTACCAGATATTTTTCGAAGCCTCTGAATTCTTAACAAGATCAACAACTTGTTTTTGTCTCTGATAATCTTCATTCCCAGCTTTCTTCCTAAAAATACCTCAATCCAAAAACAACTGCATTTCAGCACTCAAAGTTGCAAAAAAAGCACAAAATTAAAATCATGTAAGCTTTTCTCTCATCAAAAACCCTTTTGGCAATGTGGGGTCATAATATAAGAACACCCGACATCCAATACGCAGCACTATATTCTACACCATACTTTAAATTACAGAAACTTAGATCTCAAATTGCACATAATCAGTCAAATTTCATGAAATCTAACCCATATAAAAAATGAAGAGAAAGAAAATGGAAAGAAATTAAAACCTTTCCATTATCATGTCAAACAAGAACCAGCAAGAGCAACAAAAATAATCATCTTAAAATTGCCACAAAAAGCTAATCTTACCCAAATCCGTGAAATCCATGAAAATACATGGGGTTTCTTCAAAGACCTTTGCATGTGCGACTGTTGATAAAACTGAAATGTGTTCCTGATCACTAGGGGAAAAAACATAAAGGGCTGTGCAGGAAGGGATGCGCTTTTCGTAAAAGCGCAGCCCTACTAGTGAAGGGCTGCGCTTTTTAAAAAAAGCGCAGCCCTTCACTAGTAGGGCTGCGCTTTTTTAAATAAGCGCAGCCCTTCTGTAGGTAAGAAGGGCTGCGCTTTTAAAAAAGCGCAGCCCTACTAAGTAAAGCGCAGCCCTTCTGCTTAGTAGGGTTGCGCTTTTTTAAAAAAGCGCAGCCCTTCCTGAAAAAATTTGAAATTTCGGAATCGCGGGCTTTGAAATATTGAGCGGGGACTCGTCAAATATATTATCCCTCATTCTCTCTCCTCTCTCACGTCCCTCATTATTCCTTTCCTCCTTCCTCTCATCCTCTCTCTCTCTCATCCTCTCTTCTCTCTCCTCTCTCATCATCTCTTCTCTCTCAAAAACTCCCATAAACATTTGCGACAAAAACCTTGAAATGATTTGCACTAAACATGGCGACAGAGTCCGATTGCCTATTGTGATACCTTTTCGGAAGCGGAACGAGCCAACGAGTCAAACTCACCGCACTGCTTGATGTTTAGGCTTTTTAAGCCATCCGAGTTCGTTTAAGCCTCCAAATAGCCATTTTAAGTTTTTCCGAAATTTTTTTTCCCTTAAATTATGTATTTGGGTTTTGTTTTATGTATTTAAACATTATTAGGTTGTAGTTCTTGTATTTTCAGATCTATAATGTTCTTGTATACTTCTCTTTGTTTATATATTTTGATTAATGTTCTTGTATACTTCTCTTTGTTTTGATTAATGTTCTTGTATACTTCTCTTTGTTTTGATTAATGTTCTTGTATACTTCTCTTTGTTTATTTTGATTAATGTTATTCTTGTATACTTCTCTTTGTTTATATATATTAATGTTCTTGTATACTTCTCTTTGATATAATTTCTTGTATTTTCATCTTTGTTTTGATTAATGTTCTTGTATACTTCTTGTATACTTATTGTATACTTCTCTTTGTATATTAGTTTTTGTTCCTTTTTTTCATTTTCGTTTCATTCTTTTTATTGTTTTGGGTTTAGTATTTTCGTTTCGTTTCTCTTCTCTTCTGTTTAATTTCAGAAAATGTGAGATTATGAGTAAAAAAATGACAAAAAAAAAAATTTTTTTTAATTTTTTTTTTTTGGTAGGAAGGGCTGCGCTAGTTAGGAAAAAGCGCAGCCCTTCTAGCCCAGAAGGGCTGCGCTTTTTCCTAACTAGCGCAGCCCTTCTGGGCTAGAAGGGCTGCGCTTTTTCCTAACTAGCGCAGCCCTTCTAGCTTAAGGGCTGCGCTTTTCTAGCGCAACCCTACTTAAAAAGTGAAGGGCTGCTACCGAAAGGGCTGCTGTCAAAAAGCGCAGCCCTACATGCCTTTTTTAGCGCAGCCCTTCTTCATTTTTCCACTAGTGGATTATTACCGATATATAAATTGTGTTGTTGAGAGAGAAACTAAGATTTCCTACAAGATCAAACCCTTGAATTTGAATAGAGAGAGAGAGAGAGAAACGAAGAGAAAGAGGAGAGAGAAATAGCTATTGTGTGGAGGCAAAACAATAATATGCAGAAGATAGAGAAAAGGAGAGGACAGAATAAAGTAAGAAGGCAAATCGTGTGGCTGAGAGTAAATGAAGGATGAATGGCTTAGGTAGCTTGGTTGCTTAGGAACAGTGAATTTCAGCCAAATGTGACTCATAACACTATTGAGTAGAATGATTACTAATAACTCTCTGATAGCTCTGCAAATTTCTCACTCAATGAAGAAAATGAATAATAACATGAAAGGCTTGATAGCAATTAAGCTGGATATGAGTAAGGCCTATGATCGAGTAGAGTGAGGTTTCCTCAGGAAGCTTTTATTGACGATTGGCTTTGACGGGCATTGGGTGAATTTGATCATAAGTTGCGTTTCCTCTGTCTCCTACTCTTCTTTTATTATTAATGGAAGAGTAAGTGGGGTTGTCACTCACTCATGCGTTTTGAGGGAAGGAGATCCTCTATCTCCTTTTCTCTTTATATTGGTTGTTGATGCTTTCTCTCAGATGATCCAGTAGAAAGTAGATGCAAGGGAAATTCATGGTGCGAAGGCTAGCAGAACTCGGCCAGAAATATCACATCTTCTGTTTGCAGATGAAGGTGTGTTGTTTAGTAGGGCCATATGTCAGGACTGCTTGAAAGTAGTTGATATTCTCACCAAATATGAAGCAGCATCCGGGTAGAAATTTAACTATGAGAAGTCGGAGGTGCCTTTTAGTAAAGGAGTAAGTTGTTTGCAGAGAGAATGTTTGACTGGTATGCTTCAGATGAGGCAGGTTAATAAGCACCAAAAGTATCTTGGCATTCCAACTATTAGTGGGAGATCGAAGAAGTTAGTGTTTAGAGATTTGTTAGACAGGATGTGGAAAAAACTAAGAGGGTGGAATGGCTCGATTCCTGCATATCTCATGGGTGTTTATAAGATTCCTGCAACAATTATCCAAGTTCTTCATTATGCAATGGCTCGATTTTGGTGGGGTGGTAAGGGTTTGGAAAGGAAGATGCATTGGCTCAATTAGTTGGGAGAAAATCTGCAAGCCAAAGTGTATGGGAGGTATGCGGTTTAAAGATCTATCAGTTTTCAATGACACCCTCCTTGGTCGACAAGTGTGACGCACATCTAAAAAACTCTCTATTGAGCCGTGTGTTGAGGGCAAGATACTACCCTGATAGTGATGTAATGAATGCTCGGCTTGGTTATTCTAACAGCTTTTCATGCAGACGTATTTAGAGTGCGAAGACCTTAGTGAAGGAGGGGCTTATATGGAGGGTGGGAGATAGGTGTGACATAAATATTTGGAGTGAGCCTTGGATCGGGGATGCGAAAGGAAGATTCATTGAAAGTAGGAGAGTAGACGGTTTGAATGTAGTACACGATTTGATTGATGAAGAGACGAACGAATGAAAGATTGATTGTATTGATAGGAATTTTGGGGAAAGCGATTAAAAAAATGTATTCTATCGATTTCATTAAGCTCAAGAGGAGTGAAGGATGAATTGACTTGAGCTCTTTCAAAAGATCGTCTCTACGGTGAAGACGGCGTATATGTTAGATAAAGGGGAAAACTTAGATGACTTCCATCGAGCTTGGGTCGTGTTTTGGGGCATTGATGTTTCGCCTAAGGTGAGGCACATCCTATGCAGGCATTGCACGGCTGCCAACTGGGGAGATGCTTCGAGCTCACCATGTGATAGACGATGGCTGCTGCCCGTGGTGCCCTACTATGGCAGAAACGCAGCACCATGCCCTCTTTGGGTGTCCGAGAATTAGTGGGTTGTGGGTGGAGCACGGCTATGGAGAAATGATGAGTAGTGAAGGTTAGGAGGTGGGTTGCGAGATGGTGGAATGATGGTCAAAGCTTGAAAAGAAGATGGTTTAGCACGGGTGTTACTTGGTGTGGAATATTTGGGCCGAACGAAATCGTTTTGTTTTTTACAATACTAGCCAGCCCCTAATGGTTGTAAGCTAGCGAGTTCGTCGACAAGTAGAGGAGCATAAGGAGAATAATAACCGGATTTATGGCAAACCGTGTCGAGTAACGCGGGCAACCCCACGTTGCTGGCATGCACCACCTCTAGGCTCCATCAAAATCAATATCGATGCCTATCTTAGTAAGGAAGGCTCGGCAAGTATTGTAGTTGTAGCACGGGATTCGTTGGGCAAGGTGCTTTGTGCGGGTGTTCGAAAACAACAGCCATGGTGGCCTCCGAATGTTGCTTAATGTAAGGCTTTCTTGTTCGCGACTCGCAATGCTCTCGTAGCTATTTCCAGACTGTCAAAAGGTCCTTTATTTTTTCGGATTTAGATTATATTTTAGGGAATGTCATTTATTTGAGTAAGAACTTTAATTCCATTAGTGTTAGTCATGTGAAGAAAGATGGAAATATTGTTGCCCATATTAGTTGTGCCATTTGGTGTTCAGCAGTGTTAGAAGAATCATTGCCAAGGGAAGTTGCTCCTTGTGTATTGATGGACATTTTGTCCCTTGATTAATGCACATCTCTTTTCTTCGAAAAAAATATTACTAACCATGGCATATTGATGCAAGCAAGTATGGGATATAAAATCACGCAGCAACAACAGATTGAGCAAAATACAGACCAACGAAATCCACAAAGCTTACTACAAATCCAAACCAACGAATAACTTGATACTAATATCTCTAATCTACTCAAACATGGCGAAAGAAAATCAGAATCTAAGAAGATAATCAAAAATTAATGGAAACTAAGAATACCTGAAATTAATCGAAAGCACATTGAGCAATTAAGAAGAAGAGGAGAAGAGAAGAAGATTGAATCTAAAATCCGTAATTAATCCAAAGCACTGCAAATTCCGCATCACTGAAATCCTTGAAATCAAACAACTTCAAAGAAATCCTTGAAATCAAGTTAACCTCTCCATTACCGAAATTTATTTGACATTCACAAATGAACCGACAAAACCAATGATCACAAGAAAATCGAAGAAAAATTGAATCTAAAATCAAAATCCATTGTTTTAGTTGTGAATCTGAAGTTTAATTTTTGTCATCGCAACAATCATGTTCTTGATGAAAATCGAGAGTGTGATTTCTGGAATAGAATTGTACGCTTAGAGAAAGAATTCAAACTTCCTTTCTTAATTAAACGTGGCCCAAAGATAATTTTTTACGACAGGCCCACACTCCCATCCTAAAACATTATTAAGGACGGGTCCAATAACCTGTCATAGAATGTTTAACATCAAACATAGGATTTAAAGTTCATCATAATTACTTTGTGGATTTTTTGTCCCAAATTACCTTTAACTTTTAAGTTTTTGCGAGAAACTACCTTATAAAAAAACTGTTGCCCTAAACTACCTTACTTTACAATTTTGTTGTTGACAACTACCTTATGCCGGTTTTCGGCGTTGACTTTTGTTTTTTCAGTTCAACATTGTGGGAAAAACAAAATTACCCTTGTGGGAATTGAGGAGGGTGATTGTTTCAATTTTAGTTTAAGTAGAAGTGGAATTTAATGGTGGATTAGTGGTACAAAGTGTCACATAGATATGAGAGAGAGATAGAGCACACCGAGAAATGGGGAAATTAGGATAGGGAAAATAAAAGAAAGGGATTTCAGAGGTCAAGTGACATAACGTGACATTAAAAAACAGGAAAAAACAAAAGACAACGTCAGAAATCGGCATAAGGTAGCTGCCAACAACAAAATGGTAAAAAGTAAGGTAGTTTGGGACAACAATTTTTTTACAAGGTAGTTTCTCGCAAAAACATGAAAGTTAAAGGTAGTTTGGGACAAACAATTAAATAAGTCTAATTTTGATAGTGGGAGTTACAGACGAGGAAATGGAACCATCCCTAAAACAGTTAACAATCAGCTCAGTTATAGACTGTGCAAGCCCATCCCGATGGGCTTTGAGAAAGAAAGGTTGAATACATTTAGGCTTAGGCTCTTAAGAGGGGCCAGAGCAAACAAAACACTATGAATTTCATCAAAGGAAGGAGATTCATGAGAAAAATCTTCACTTGCTCTAAAATCTTGGATCCTGAAAAAGAAGAAGAGTAACCATCAGAAGAGGAATGTGAGTTTCAAAAACAGTGTAGAAATAGTTTCGACAAAGATCCTTTGAAATCTTTTGATCCATAATAAGAACTCTATTGTTACCCAACAAATAAGCCGTGATTTTACTTGTTATTTTTTGCATTTGGCTAAAGTATGGAAGTAAATGGTATTAAAGTCAGCAAAATTTCTCCGATCTAAACCAACTTTTTATGCCCAAATTAAACGCGCTTTTCAGTGAATTTGATGTGCTTTTGAAGGTCTTTTTCTACATTTATCAGAAATGAAGAATCACGACACAATAAAATTCTTTATCGCATCAATGCGTTGTAAAAGACATTTTTTGTCTTTATAAAGGAGATGCCCAAATATGTTGGTACTCCAACCTATAATACCAGAAAAAATTGCATCATTTCCTCTATTGAAGTAACAATCATTAATTATCTAATTATTCATAGAAAAGCTTTTCAAATTTGGATGGAAATTCCAAGCCTCCTTACAACGAAAGGGATAAAGCCCATTACCATGATGATAAAAAAGAGTGATTAACAACGGAGCATAATATGAGTAAGTTCTTGGTAAGTGAGTTACCTATGTTTGAGGAAATGTGTCTAGCCATTGGGCGTTTACAAGGGCGTGACTCGATCTCTCTTTGATAAGATCAATCCCATCCCTTGCATTAGTCGAGGTAAGAGAATTGTCATAGAAACCAAGATCCATTAGACCTGCATGATTCACCCATTCTTGAAATTGAGAGCTTTGGGAATGGTGAAACGGACGTCCTCCATTCTTTTTAGCGTGAAACGTTACCTCATTAAAATCTCGCATAACTTTACATGGTGTATCAGCATGAGGAATCCGAGTTTGCCTGTCTCTCTAGAAGGCTTGACAGGGAGAGGAGGAGCTTGGAGAATGCATGACTATAATCCGGAAGTCCGGATGATTGAGAATAAAGTTAAATAGGGCGTTGAAATAATTTGGATATGGATAAAAAAAGACATAGGTCAAAAAATGTCTAGAGAAGATAAATACCTCCCCATAAAGCATCAGGAGGAAGAACTTTGAAATCATTAAAATGGAGAGCCTTAAAATATTGAAATTACATATCATCCCCAACCTTAGTTTCAAAGAGGATTAAGATAGAAGGTGACAAGTTTGAGCAATATCAAGAGCGTGCGAGATGAAGTCTGCAGAATTCGTACCTCTAACATCACAAAGAAATAATCTGCATATTTATGTTTGGCAAAGGATAAAAAGAAGGAAGATATTTACTGTGTGGAAGGTTCGAATTGGGTTAAAGGTACATCATACAATCTTGCCATATCTCCCCCTGATTCAACACATTGATGTCTTCTAACTTCATCGGGGTCAGTTGAAGATTCAACTTGTTGCGAGATTGAATTTGAAGAAACCAAAATTCGGCTGAATGTCGACTACTTCATTTTGAATGAAGAAGATGCCTATAGGGTGTTGAGGATTTTCCATTTCTAGACTTTTGTTTTACAATAACAATGGAAAAAATATTGGTTTTTGAAGGATTAAAGGTCTTGTCGCAATTTGGCTCGGGAGGGTTGCATGCAAAGGTTAGGGTTGTGTACATTGCGTTAGTGTGGAAATGATGTTAGGGTGGATTGAAAGAGAATTGGAATTGGCAAGTGGTGGAGAGATGGCTATGGGAGTGGAGTTGGGTTGGTGGGGAAGAATGATAAAAGGGTCGGGGATAGACGTAAGGAGGGGATGTTGATTATTTGGTTTAATTAGATGGTTCGAATGGTGGTTGTAGGTTTGGTTGTGGTAAGGAAATATTGGTGTCCGGAACAATGGTGGTTGTTGAGGAGGCGTTAGTTGGCTTGGTATTCGAAATCGGGGATGAGATTGTTGAGGCAGTGTTTGTTGGCTTGGTGATATTTCCATTGATTGAGCAAGACAGTGTTCAAAAGTGGTTGGCATACATCGAATGAAGGTTTTGAGGGGAGGACATTGTGGGAGAATACGCCGAGGAGATAAAATATGAGAAGGGTTTGGGGAATACTGACGTTTGTTCTTGGAAGAAGAAGAAAAATAAAAGGAAGTAGTGTAACACCCCCACAATCCCTCCTTATATAAACTAAGAGAAATTACGGGAGTTGTTATGCCACGCATGATAATACGTAAGGCTAATCAGAGAATACATCGGAATTCTTTTAAAATAAACTAGAAATACTTTAATACAACTGAAATAAGAAAGTATGTAAATGAGTTACAAACTCGGAGACTATCTCATACTAGTCCCATCTTCAAAACAAGTCAAACCTTGACCCTAATGGTCAAGTAAAGTCAAACATATAATTCAAAATAACTTAATTAAGAAAGTACTCGTGTACTATAATTCCCATCCGGATGCTTATGATTCTCATGCACATCAAGAACTTGTACCTGAAACTTCTCCTCTAAGCTCTGCTCGCCAGATGGGTCATCACAAGGTTGTTGAGGAAAAACAATAACCAAAAGTAAACAAAGAAACACATTTATCAGCAACGCTGAGTACATAACGCTAATTAACTAATGCGAATAATAATGCATGCAATCCTCAAACAACTTTGGCTTGCTCTTCTTATGACTTTACATGCGACAAGCACATAGCTGAACTTACTAAATACTTTCTTTTTTTATTATTTGGCAATGAACGGGCACCGTCCTCCTCTTGGAGTCATACGACTACTATTCCTTGTGTAAGAGGTCCCACACATCTTACTAAAGTTCCATGAATCGCTACTAGAATAAATGCTATTTGCTGCGGTGATATTGCTGCGGTTTTACCCATACGCAGCAATATATCACGTTAAAAGAAAAGAAAAAATATAAAAAACTATATTGTTGCGGTTTCGATCGAAAACCGCAACAATATGGTTTCAACGAATTTTTTTTTGAAAATTTTTGACTATTTGACCAAATATATTGCTGCGGTTTCTGACCAAAACCGCAACAATATATTAAAATAATATAAAAAATTATTATTTCAATCTATTGCTGCGGTTCCTAAAATAAACCGCAGCAATTGACTTTTTTAAATAAAAAATACGCGCGGCCCATTAGGGTTTTGTTCCTTCTCCTCAACCGTTTAAGTAACAAAAAATTTCTATCTCTCTCATTTCCTCCTCATCAGCCGTTTAGGGCAAACTCTCTCTTCTCTATCTCCTCTCTCTCTCCTCCTTCATTTTTGGCTCTCTCCTCCTTCATTTTCGGCTAAATCGTTCGCTTATTCTGTATACATACGCTTACCATGAATAAAAGTAAGTAAACCAGCAGCTTATTATGTATAAATACTAAGACTTTGTTCTTTTGATCTGATTTCGCCCTTATCGCCTCGCAACAACAAAGTCGTTTCTCTTCATCTCCTCTATCTCTCCCATCCTCGTTCGCCAGCGTTCATTCGTCACCAACAAAGTCGTTCGCCCCTTCGTAGCCCTTAACGTCTCGAGTTCGTTAGTTTGTTCGTCATTGGTTCGTTAGTTCTTCGCTCCCAATCGGTCGCCATCGTTCGTCTCCACCACCATTTTTGCTCCCAGTCGGTCGCCGTCGTTCGTCTCCACCACCGTTTTTGCTCCCAGTCGGTCGCCGTCGAACGTCGTGTCCGTCATTGGTTCGTCAAGTTCGTTTGTTGTCCGCACCAAGTGTCTCTAATGTTTAGGGTTTCAAGATCTCATCAATTTTCCTTTAATTTTTAATATTTTTTATTAATTCTATGTATATCTTGTATTCTTTATTAATTCCATTTTCCTAAAGCCTTCTATATCTCAATTTTATTTTATTTTTCGTTGTTTTAAATTTTTGCTTATTCCTTTAATTTTTAATATTCTTTATTAATTCTATGTAAATTTTGTATTCTTTGTTAATTCCATTTTTCTATCTCATAGGTATTTTGTATCTCTATTTTTTTTTCTTTTTCGTTTTTTAAATTTTTGCTTATTAGTTCTGATTTATTTTTTATATATATTTTTGTAATTAGGGTTTGTTAAATATTATTTTTATTGAATATATAGTGATTTGGTTTAGTTACTTTTGTGGTATGGTACTTGAGTGCTGTAATAGTCTCTTGAAGGAATGATATTCTTTGAAATTTAATATAAATATGCAAAATAATTAATTGCAAAATAAAATAAATTTTTTTTTTGCCCGTGCCAGGACCTATTGCTGCGGTTTTTGGTAAAAACCGCAGCAATAGATCAAGATATTGCTGCGGTTTCTACTCAAAACCGCAGCAATACGTTGTATTTTTTTAATAAGAAACAAACATATTGCTGCGATTTTGCCCAGAAACCGCAGCAATATGTTCATATATTGCTGCGGTTTATAACCGCAGCAATATAATAATTACCTACTGTTGCCCCCTTAATTGCTGCGCGGCCAAAACCGCCGCAATAGGCCACTTTTTGACCGCAACAAACAATATTTATTCTACTAGTGAATATTAAATAACTTGACTCGATAACTTTAAACTTGTTAGTAATGAAAGGGGATGAGAGTGAGCCTCTAGACTCAACATTTCAGAGATAAAGAATACGAGTGACGCTTAGTCCACTCAAAGATCTTGATAATTGGAATTCCATGAACTTGCTTGATAAAATAAAAGCATTAGCGTCGTCATGCTAATAAGCTATATGCAGGAGTGTAGTTTCACACTAACTTCCCCCCTTATATTCAATACTTATGGGGGATCCAACCCAAGAGTTTTATTGCCAATGCCCATTAGGTGAGACACAATCACAAGAATAATACATTTAGCAAATAATTTAATTCTTATCTTTCTTTAACAAGTGAATGCAACAAACACCCATCAATAACTTGATTTTAAGTCCTTTGAGACCTTGCTCATCTTATTACTGTAATGACTCCATGAGTCCTTTCTTAAGGATCCATGATCCAATCAATTGAGTCCTTGCTCAATGATTCAACTACGTGTGAGGCCTTACTCAATAACTTTAAAACTTATGACACCTTGCTCAACAAAATATATAACTTCTAATGAGACCTTGCTCAATAAAATATACAACTTTTAAAGAGACCTTGCTCAATAAAATATATAACTTACTTAAAATGAGACCTTGCTCAATAAAATATATAACTTAAAATGAGACCTTGCTCAATAAAATATTCTCATGCAAGCCCTAGTTTCAAGAATAACTTTAAATAAATTTAATCATGCTCAAAAGCAATTGCTATCAATCACATGCTTTAAAAATATAAGAATAACTCAAAAGTTCCACTCTTAATCTCATTTTTAAGTTTTCAACATGTACTCAAACAATTATAAGGCATAAGCCTCTCCTTACTCCTCATGCTCAATAAATTAAATAAACCTTTAAACCACTAAAGTCAAGATCAAAGTGTATGTACCTTGATAACACACAAAAATCAATAATTAAAAGCTTCACTTGCTTTTACTATGCTTGAAACCTGCCAAGAACAAAGTACTATCAATTAGTACTTACCAACAACAATTCAAGGCTACTAATAAATAAAAATCAGCACTTTAAAATACTAATAAAGCTGATTTTTCCTTAAAAATGCTTTAAAACTATTTTTGAGTCATAAACATGAAAACCTTTCCTAGTACGCAAAACCTACTATAAACTAATACTTAAAACTTCATAAAATTTAATAATTTGTTAACTTAATTACTACTATAAATTATTTAATAAATAATAACCAAAATTTTTTTTTAACAAGTGGTTTGAAACCACGAATCTGAAAAATCGGCAACCACCGGCACCACCACGCACCGCCTGCACCACCACCGGCGCGGTAGTGGGCAGGGCGGCACTTGCCCAGCCGCTGCCACCACTATCGGCATGGCAGTGGCTCCGCCATGTCCGTCGAACTCGTCGGCAGTCCACCACGCAGGTGGCCACAAAACACGAGCCAAAGAGGGGCGAGAGAGAGAGAGAGAGAGAGAAATAAGGAAGAAAAACCCCTAAAAACTCAGAAAAATATCAACCTTTTTGCTTCCCTTTGATATTTGCAAGATCTTCTTACAATTTTTTTTTTTTTTTGGTAAATGAGTAAGTTTATATCACCAAAAAGCGCCAATGTACACCCTCCATCCTCAAAAGGACTGGGACACCCACAGGCCAATCTTCTTACAATTTTCAAATATAAAACTAGATTAGAAGTTTGAATTATTGAAGAACTTGCTTGAAGAAAACTAGGGTTTGAGAGAGAAAACCCATCTTACTTCTTTTTGAGAAATGGTGGCTACCAAAATGATGGGGAGACTAGGGTTTCCCTTTTTATAGTGATAGTATTTTTGGGTAAAAGACTAAAATACCCTTACTCATCAAATTACCAAAATACATTTGATGATGAAATTCCAAAATAATCTTCCTACTAATATTACTAAAACACTTTCTTGAAAAGACTAAAATACTTCTTTGTGAAAATACTCAAATTCTTTTTTGGGTAAAATGACCAAAATACCCTTTTGCTCTTAAATACTTAAATTAAATAGCTTTAATAATCCAAAATGATTAAAACTATTTAATTATATATCTTTAAATATGGGGGATTACAAGTAGTATTAATAGGTGATTCTGGAAGAGATGAGGAATGTAATAATGATTGGGGGAATAAGGTCGACTTTAGAGGGAGAGGAAGGAAGTTGAAGAGTTGTATTCCTAATCTGTTATTGCTCATTGTTGCTAGTTTTGGAAGCTGGGAAACTTGCTTCAGTTGAATTATGGGTATATGTTTGCATGGCATTAGCAAACGTTAAGACTCCTCAGTAGGAGTCTTTAGAAATTGCAGGGGTAAGTTGGGGTTTTTTCGGATTGAGTGTTGGTTTTCTTCTTTAATTTTTTTTTTGCTCCGCAGAGTTGGGAGTACTAACTTGGTTTTTTTGGCTTCTTATTTGGTGGACTTTTGTGTGAAACTCGTTTATTACAAACTAAAGTCAAAGGTCCCAATTTCGGATGAGATGCAGCATTCTCTAGGCCTATGTCTTGTTAGGTTTGGCTTTTTCAGGAGTCTTGTGAGTCATTAGAATGGGCTTTAGTGGATGTTTGAGGAGAAGACAGATTCTTGGGCTAGAAGGAAAACCCTACCCGCGTACATTCAAAACAAAGCTGATGTATGTTCTCATGAACCACTTATTGCCAACCATTAGCAACCCAAGCTCCGGTTTCTAGGGGAGTGTTGAGATCTATATAGCGAGCCTTTGTTAAATCAATGGCAAAGTGTAAATTGTTTTAGAGTATGCACCCACTTAGTGAGATATATTATCATTGTAAAAAAAAAAGTGAAGTATATTATAATTCTTTATACTTCTTATTTTCATTTGTCATTCCATATTACTTTTTATTATATTCTATCTTTAGACATAGCCCACTATCATAAGAATATTATAACTTTTCAAACACCGTCCATCGCTTTGTCTCTTTCAATCAAATGTAATCTCATTACCTCCTATTATATTTATTTTTTAATAAAATAACAATTAATAATCAATCAAGAATTGATCATCTAAAATTATGTGTATGTAAGGAGCATATAATATGAGACGAAGAGAGTAGCTATGAAACATTATCCAACATCAATTGAGCAACGAAACAATATAAAAATGAAATAACTGGAAATTAAAGGAGGGATACACTAGGAATCACTTTGTTCGGGTTAGTATAGAGAAATATAATTCATAGAAGCGCTTCTTATGATATAAGTGAAAGTATTGGGTCAGACCGTCTGACCCAATAGCTTCCGTCGGACGGGCCTGGCCAACAAAAACGCGCGGGCTTTCCTTTTTTTTTTCATATTTGTTTTGTTGATCAGCAGTTTTGTTTATTTTTAGAAAAAACATATAACGGTTATTAGGTCATTATCTTTTTTCGATTTTGAAACTGTTTTTTGGATTTCTGCTTGATTCTCGCTAGTTTTAAAACTGATTCTTCTTCATTTCAAAGAAACCGATATATCATTTACTGATTATTTCTAGAATTTTTCTGCTCCTCTGCTTCTCTGCTTCTCTGCTGTTGAAACTTAGCGTGTTTTTTTGTTCATAATCCATTACATTTGCATCGCAAATATGGTGAAGAGGATTAGAAATGATGATTCTAGGTATAATTTTCGTTTGTTTTTGCTGTAAATTTTTTTTGTTTTCAAAATTTGAGCGTTTTTGTTGTTGTAATTGTAATGTAGCCCGAAGTCGAAGAAGGTGAAGAGTCTTGGATCTTCAGGAAAATTTTGGCAGTGTCTACTGCTGGGAAGAAGAAAGAGAAAGATGGTGATTATGATCCAAGGTAGATTTCAAGTTCTTAGAGTAGTTTAGATATTTTTTTTTCTATTTTTGAATGTTTTCAGTTTATCAGAGTATTTATTTCATGTTTTTATGGTTTTGTTTCAGTTTTTGTTTTTTTAAGATGTTTTCAGTTGTTGTTGTTTTTCAGTTGATATTTATATATTCTTTCAGTTGATTATATATTCTTTCAGTTGTATTGTATTTTTTAGTTGATGTTGTTTTCAGTTGATATTTATATTCCTTCAGTTGATTCTTGTATTGTTTCAGTTTATTCTTATATTTTTTCAGTTGATTTTGTTTAGCAAATAGTCTAACTGAAGAGCAATAAGTCTAAGTGAAGAGTAATAAGTATAACTAAACAAATAAGTTAATTGAAACTAAATAAGTCTAGTGAATCAGTCTAACTGAAGAGTAATAAGTCTAACTGAAGAGAATAGTCTAACTGAAGTGTAAATAAGTTTAATTGAAAACTAAATAGTCTAGTGAATCAGTCTAACTGAAGGTAAATAAGTCTAACTGAAGAAATAAGTCTATGAAGTGTAAATAAGTCTACTTAACACTTAATAAGTCTAACTGAATCAGTCTAACTGAGTAATAAGTCTAACGGAAGAGTAATAAGTCTAACTGAAGCGTAATTAGTCTATGAAGAGTTAATTAAGTCCACTGAAAACTAAATGATCTAACTGAACACTTAATAAGTCTAACTGAAACTAATAGTCTAAAACTAATAGTCTAACTGAAAACTAATAAGCCTACTGAAAACTAATAAGTCTTCTGAAAAACAAACAAGTCTATCTGAAGCACTATATAGATAGCTGAAAAAAACAAGTCTATCTGAAGCACTTTATATACTAGCTGAAAAACGAACAAGTCTATCTGAAGCACTTTATATACTAGCTGAAAACCGAACAAGTGTATCTTTAGCACTATATTGACTAACTGATAAAAGAAACAAGTCTAACTGAAGTAATGTAAATTTTCAATGAAAATTTTAAGTGTAATTGGAATAGAATGAAATGAAAGAATAATTATACTAAATGAAATAATAAGGACTAGCTGATAAAGCAACAAGTTTAAGTGAAGCACAATAATGAAGTTACTTTGAATGACTGTAGAGACTATCTGAGAAACAAACAAGTCTAACTGAAGCACTATATAGACTATCTGAAAAATTAACAAGTCTAACTGAAGCACTATATAGACTAGCTGAAAAATAAACAAGTCTAACTGAAGCACTATATAGACTATCGAAAAACAAACAAGTCTAACTGAAGCACTATGTAGACTAGCTGAAAAATAAACAAGGCTACTTGAAGCACAACAAATACTAGCTGAAAAATAAAGAAGTTACTTTGAAGGACTGTAAAGACTAACTGAAAAATAAACTAGTCTAATGAAGCACAATCTATATAAGCTGAAATGCAAACAAGTCTAACTGAAGCACTATATAGACTATCTGAAACACAAAGAAGTCTAACTGAAGCACTATATAGAGTACCTTAAAAATAATCTAGGCTATTGTTTCAGTTGATGGTGGTCTGCTTTTAGTTATGTTGGTATTCTTTCAGTTGATCTTTGTATTTTTTCAGTTGATGCTGTTTTTTTTTCAGTTTTTGTTGTTTGATTAAACTTTCTTTCTTTCAGATGTGATAAATCCTTGTCTAAGAAGAAAGGCAAATCTGATTTATCACCAATCAAGTTTTCATTTTCAAGATCTAATCCCGATCAACAGAAAGACACATTTGATAGATCGTATGTTTTTTTCATTATTCTCCTTTTATATTATATGATTGTGTTTTTTTTTATGTTTTAAAGTTATTTTTGTTCACTTTTGTTAGGAATTTCACTGAGCAAGAAATAAAGTCAATTAATCTACAAGTATTGTCAGACTATTCCCATTTAAATGAAGTGGTTAGTAATTTGAGTGATGAGCAAAAAAGAGACATTAGGGATATTGGGTTTGGGAGTCTCTTAGATATTAGGATAAAGAAGTTTTGTCCTAATCTGAATTTGGAGGTGTTGTTAAATTACAATGCATCTGGAATGATGTTTTCAACAAAGAATGGTAAACCTGATTTTTAATAAGTTTACCATTAGTGATGTTTTGGGGTTACCTGTGTCAGATAGAGCAGTAGAGGTTATAGATGATGACGCCTTTAGGAGGAAAGGTAGTCAGGTAGAGGCTGGAAGTGCCAGGAAGGATTGGCATAGGTTTCTTGGTATTTCTGATCCCAAGAAGGTATATATTGGTAGAAAAAATTGGGATGATTTGTTTAAGAAATATGAATCCGGGGATGATTTCAAGAAGTTATTTGTTATTTTTTCGTTGTCCAAGCTTCTATGTCCTATAGCTGATTTAGGGCCTGTGCTGAAATGTGCCAAGAGTTTAGAAGATGTATCTGCAATTTCAAGTTATGACTGGTGTGGATATATATTGAGAAGTCTTTGTGCTGCTGTTTTGGACTGTCATCAGTCTATTATGATTAAGAAGATTGAGCTTGGACAGAAGAAAGTATCATTCAAGCTTCGGGGATGCGTCAGCGCTTTGACTCTTGCTGTTATTCACAACTTCAAGTGTCGTAATCTGGATTATTCAAATGTGAGTAAGCCATTTATCAGTTATTGGCAGGATGAGAAGGATTTGACTGATGTTGTGAAGCAGTTTGAGATCAACATGGATTTTATTCTGCCGGTGAAGCGTGAAAAACAGAAGGTTGAGTTTAAAACTCCCAGTGTTAGTGTTGCTAGTAGGAAGTCTGGTTCTCCTATAATTAAGGTGGTTGAGGGTCCATCACCTTCAACTAGGCAGCTTATCATGGATCTTCCTCATAGTTTGATGACTGATGAGGAAATAGATGCTCTTGATGTTCCTGTGAGTTTCATTTATCTTATGTTTTTATTTTTTTTACTCTTGAACTCTAAGTGAAGACTGTTGACCTCTAACTGAAATAATGTCAGTTCTAGCTGAAGAGCAAATAAGACTAACTTAAAAGTAAAGAAGTGTAACTTAGAAATAAAGAAGTCTAACTGAAACTATGTAACTGAAGAGTTAACAAGTCTAACTGAAAATTATATTAGTCTAACTGAAGAGTTAATAAGTCTAACTGAAAATTATATTAGTCTAACTGAAAACTTAATAAGTCTAACTTAGAAGTAAATAAGTCTAGCTGAGAAGTAAATAAGTCTAACTGAAAATTAAAGAAGTCTAACTGAAGAGTACATAAGTCTAACTGAAAACTAAAAAAGTCTAACTGAAGAGTACATAAGTCTAACTGAAGAGTACATAAGTCTAACTGAAAAGTAAATAAGTCTAACTGAAAACTAAATAAGTCTATCTGGAAAGTAAATTAGTGTAACTGAAAACTAAATAAGTTTATTTATATTTCATTTAAGTTTTCATTTGATAGTTTGATTCTTTCAGATGGTCCTTATATTTCTGTTTATGTTGTTTCTGTGTCATCATCATATTGATTTGTTTGTTTATTCTATTTTGCTCTTTTAATTGAAGGAATATGTGAAGAACATGCACAAGTTGAAGAGGAATGCGCTTGCATTCTGTCAAGTTAATTTGGAGATTGCCCAGAATATTCGGGAGGAAGGCGAGAAGCTGTCTCAAGACAGTATTTCTCTGGATGATAGTGAAGTATTTAACCCAGATTTTCTGAGTCAAATTGACGACATATGCAAGCGTCATTTGGAAGCGAAAGAGATGCAAACAAAGTTGATCCTACAATTTCACTATTGGTGAAGCGGCCTGTTGAATTGGAGTTTGGAAGAATTGAAAATGTTCCTGATTTGGATTCTGGTGTTCATGGAGTTGATTTGAACGAAGGAAGTAAGTTCCTTTCATTATATTATTTTCATGTTGTAGTTTTGTAATCTGGTTGGAATAAAAATTTTAGACTCTAAGTGAAAGAAATGTTTAACTGAAGAAGTGAAATAGCTAACTTTGATACTCTAACTGAAAGAATAAAATGACCAACTGAAAACTTTGACAGTCTAACTGAAATAATATGAGCACCAGCTGAAAATGAGATGAATACTAAATGAATTTTTTCAGTTTATTTTTTTTTTTCATCTGTTGGAAACATTGTTTCAGTTTATGTGTATTTAGTTGTTTTTTTATGTTTTGAATGAAGATGATGAAAAAGAAGGAGAGGAGGATGAGAAGAAGATGAATGCTGATGATGATCAGCATAAAGAAGATGATGATGATGATGATGATGATGATGATGGTGATGATAAGGATCACCAGAATTATAATGAGAGAAAGGATGATGATGCTGATGATAATGGTGATCCTGGTCTTCAAGGAGATGAAGACAAAGGAGTAGATAAGGATGCTGGTCTTCATGTAGATGAAGACAAAGGAGGAGATAATGGTGATCCTGGTCTTCAAGGAGATGAAGACAAAGTAGGAGATAAGGATGCTGGTCTTCATGGAGATGGAGAGGAAGGTGGAAGTAAGTTCTTGTTATTGTATTGTTTTAGTTTGCTTAAATGAAAAAGTTAAATAGCTAACTGAAAGAATAAAAAGACCAACTGAAAAGTCTGATATTCTAACTGAAATAATATTAATACTAGCTGAATATCATATAAATACCAAATGAAACTTTTTGTATTTGTTTTTATTTAATCTGGTGGAAAAATAGTTTTAGTTTGTCAATGAATTTATTCATTTCTGATTTTGTGTTTTTCAGTTATTGTGTATTTATTTATTTTTTTATTGTTTTTGTTTTTGAATGAAGATAATGAGAAAGAACCGAAGGAAGATGATAATAAGAAGACTGGCAATGCTGATGATGATTGTGGTCTTCAAGGAGATAAAGAGGAAGGAGGAAATAAGGAGTTGGATGCTGGGGTTCATACAGAAGGACAGAAAGGAGGAAGTAAGTTTCTTTCATGTTATTCCTGATTGAAAAGATTACTTGAACAATAATTGATGAAGT
This sequence comes from Beta vulgaris subsp. vulgaris, assembly GCF_026745355.1. Classification (NCBI taxonomy): domain Eukaryota; kingdom Viridiplantae; phylum Streptophyta; class Magnoliopsida; order Caryophyllales; family Amaranthaceae; genus Beta; species Beta vulgaris. The sequence continues at coordinate 28,450,046 of NC_079204.1, forward strand.
ATTATAAAGTGTAGCTGAAAATGATTGTAATAGTATCAAATAAAAGAATAATTATACTAAATGAAATAAAATAAGGACCAACTGAAAAGAAAATAAGTCTAACTGAAAACTAAATAAGTCTAACTGAAAAGTATATCAACTGAAAACTAAATTAGTCTAACTGAATCAGTCTAACTGAAAAGCAAACAAGTCTAACTGAAGAGTAAATACGTCTAACTGAAGAGGTAATAAGTCTAACTGAAAACTAAATAAGTCTAACTGAAAACTAAGTTAGTCTAACTGAAGAGTAAGTAAGTCTAACTGAAGAGAAAATAAGTCTAACTGAAGTGTAAATAAGCCTAACTGAAGGGTTAATAAGTCTAACTTAAGACTAAATTAATCTATCTGAACACTTAATAAGTCTAACTTAATCAGTGTAACTGAAGAGTAAATAAGTCTAACGGAAGATTAAATAAGTCTAACTGAAGTATTATAAAGACTAGCTGAAAAAATAAACAAGTCTAACTGAAGGACTATAAAGACTACCTGAACAATAAACAAGTCAAACTGAAAGAATATTCAGACCAACTGAAAATTTTGATACTCTAACTGAAATAGTCTTAATACCAACTGAATATCATATAAATATCAAATGGAACTTTTTATATTTATTTTTTTTTTTTTTTTTTTTTTTTGAATTAAGATGTTGAGAAAGAACAACCAAAGGAAGCTGATAGGAAGAGGAGGAATGCTGATGATGATCAAGTCAAAGGGGCTAAGGATAAGGATAAGTGTAAAATTTCTACACACGTCCCTACTCGCACCGCTGCTGGTATTGATATTGTTGATCTTCGTACTCCAACTCCTCTCCTCCTCCTCCTCCTGTTGTTGAAGCAGTTGAGAATGTATATAGCAGAAAGTCTTGGAGAGTTGATTCTTCTGCTAAAAGGAAAAACATTGCTGATTTCGATGCCCCTTCATTCCAACTACTAACTCCTAGTCCTGTTGTTGAGGATCTTCCATACAGTGAAGAGAGTGGTGAGGGTGTTGGAAGTTCAATTCCAATCATCACTCCAGTAAATGTAAAATATCCTCGAGTAAGTATAGTTTTAGTTTCTGTTTTAATTTGTTTATTTTTCTGTTTCAGTTAGTGTATGTTTCTTGTCATTTAGTATATCTTTTATTTCAGTTAGTGTATGTTTGTTTGTTGTCAGTTAGTATCAGTTTATGTTTGAGTTAGTGTAAGTTTCATGTCAGTTAGTGTTTCTTTTTTGTCAGTTAGTATTATGTTATGTTTCAGTTAGTGTATCATTCTTGTCAGTTAGTAATTGTTTAATTTTCATTTGTTTTATGTTTCTTGTCATTTAGTATCTGTTTTATTTTCAGTTAGTGTATGTTTATCTTTCAGTTAGTATATCTGTCATCCTTTTTTAATATTTTAATTGAATGCAGGGTGATGGCTCTTATTCTGATCAATCATCATACAAATCCTCCAAACCTCAGAAACAATCAAAGTCAGAAATCCCTGCAACACCTGAATTATTGAAGGGGTGGGACTATGACCCTTCTTCAGAGAAAGTTGGGAAAGTTGTGAGAGTTAAGGAACCAGGTGATGATTATGACGATGAAGGTTTGGAGGACCTGATTGATAGGATTGCTGATCATGGAGTTGAATCATCATCTGACAAGGCTAAAAAAGAAGAGGATGAGAATGAAGCTGGTGTTGTTTCATCTTCTACGCCTGGTTTGCATGCTGTTCCTGTCAACAACCATGGCATAATATTATGTCGAAGTTTGCAGCATTATAATAGATATTTGAGTGATCTGTCTCCTGACCAGAGGTTGCTGGTTGATTATCTATTTTACAATGAGTATGAAGATGTTGCATATATGTCATTGGATACAGATTCTGAGGAAGTGAAGATGAAAAATGACATTATGCAAAGTGAACTTACAAGTGATCTCATTGTGGATTTTGATAATCCTCATAGCAACTATGCGGTTCAGCTGTACAAATTCGACTTAATTAGCATGCCTCGTCAAGGTTGGCTGACAAGTGGAGTTATTGACGGATGCGCCTTCATGTTCAATAGGCAAGAAGAGGAATCACCTTCTGCAACAAGGAGATTTTGGTTTAATATTATGCCTTTTGTAAGTGTTGTTATTGCTTAGTTTTATATGTTTGTTTTCATTTGGTCATATTATTTTGTCAGTTAGTCATCTTCTGTTTTTCAGTTTGTCATGTTATGTTTTTCAGTTGGTCATATTATGTTTTCAGTCTAATAAAAAGTAAATAAGTGTAACTGAAAACTTAATAAGTCTAGCTGAATAAAAAATAAGTGTAACTGAAAAATAAAGAAGTCTAACTGAAAACTAAATGAGTCTAACTTAAAAGTAAATTACTCTAACTGAGAAGTAAATAAGTCTAACTGAAAGCTTAATGAGTCTAACTGAAAACTTAATGAGTCTAACTGAAAACTTAATGAGTCTAACTGAAAACTTAATGAGTCTTACTGAAAACTTAATAAGTCTAACTGAAAACTAAATGAGTCTAACTGAAAAGTAAATTTGTTAACTGAGTAGTAAATAAGTCTCACTGAAAACTTAATGAGTCTCACTGAGAACTTAATGAGTCTAACTGAAACTTAATGAGTCTAACTGAAAACTTAATGAGTCTAACTGAAAAGTAAATAAGTCTAACTGAAAAGTAAATAAATCTAACTGACATTTTAAAAAGTCTAACTGAAAACTAAACTTAATGTTTCAGTTTGTCATTATATCTATTTTCTTTTGTTGTAGAACTATATCAATTGGTTGTGTGCTGAGAAGGTAAAAAAGGTTCAGTTTGAGAGTGAGATTGCTGAAAATGAGATTATTTTGAAGAACCTGGAGGGCACTAGGCAGTATGATCAGAAGTTTAAGGAATGGGAAGAAAACAAGAAAAAGCTTATTACAAAAGATGATGATTTATTCTACAAGAAATGTAAGGAAGCTATTTCTTCATGGGTGAAATCATTTCCACGCAATGATATTCGAGAAGCTGAACTGGTTAGTTGTATTATTGTTAACTATTTTTTTATTTGTTCAGTTAGTGTAATTTTCTCTTTCAGTTAGTGTATGTTACTTGTCAGTTAGTCCTAGTTTATGTTTTCAGTTAGTGTATGTTTTTAGTTCAGCTAGTGTTTTTAGTATTTCATTTGTTTTTTGTTCTCTGTCAGGTAGACTTATTGCTTTTGCATCTTATGTTTATCTTCCAGATTTTTGTTCCTGTTCACAAGGATGATCATTATACTGTCTTGGTGCTGAACAAGAAAGCAAAAAGGATTGAAAATATTGACAATCGTACAGACATGAAGGACATTGATAGATATAAGCATGAGGAATTTAACGGTCTTACATACTTTGTAAGTACCTTTTTATGAGCATTTGTATTTTTTTTTTGTTCCATTTTATTACTTGTTTTTTAATTGTTGTTTTTTTTTTTGATCTTCAAATGCAGTGTCGTGCTTTTGATTCTTTTATGCAAGAGACTATGAGATGTCGTGATTTTGATCGTCTCCACCATTGGCAAACATCAACTCTTTACTTCCCTTGGAGAAGCAAGGACAACAATTTTGATTGTGGTGTCTATGCAATCAAAACCATGGAGCTGTATGACGGTCATAATACTAACCATGCTGCACTTGTTGACCTGAAAAGGGTATGATTACTTTATTTTGCTTGTTACATTTCTGTTTTTGAAAGTTTTTTAATAGAAAAAGGTATGATAGGCAGTTAGTGAAGGACTTGAAAGACTAGCTGAAAAACAAAGATGTCTAACTGAAGCACTATAAAGACTAGCTGAGAAATAATGAAGTCTAACTGAAGCACTGTAAAGACTAGCTTAGAAATAAACAAGTCTAACTGAAACATAATAAATACTAGCTGAAAAACAATCAAGTCTAACTGAAACACAATCATTACTAGCTGAAAGCATTATAAGGACTACCTGAAAAACAATGAAGCACTATAAAGACTAGTTGATGTTGTTGTTTATTTTCAGTTAGTTTTATTTTGTAATTGTTACATTTTTGAACCTTTTTTAATAGTTTTGATTTTTTTTATTTTTTAGGCAGCCACCAAAAACCTTGAGCGGTGTAGGCTTGCTCTTCGTCTTGTGGACCATCCTTTAAACAAACTGAGAGAGAAAGTGAAGCATGACTGTTATGTTTGGTCTGCAAAGAAACCTGAACTGATGGCAAGACAGAAGATAAGGAAGGATAAAGAGGCTGTCCTAGATAAATTAGCATTTAATCGATCAAAGAAGACGAATAGAAAAGAAGCACACATTTTACGGCGAAGGAGGGATCATGAGGCGAAAGTAGAAGATGTGTTGAATAATAATTTTGGAGACAAAGTGAAAATAGAGCAACTGTTGAAATTTCATTATTTTAGGTGCCAAACTTTTTTTATTATTATTATAATGTACAGTAGAAATAGAAACCATTGAATTTTGCAATGTACAGTACAAATAGCACAGAACTCATTTTACATTTTATATCTGTGTTCTTTAATGAATTGTACATTTACACTTACTTTGAATGGAATACATTTGTGTAAAAATGAAGTTGTTTGAAAATTAATTGGAAAAATACAAATACCAACTGAAAAATGAAAAATCTAACTCATAATAATAAGTGTATGACATATATTTGTAAATATAAATTTTAAGTCTAACTTATACACTGTAAATAGTAGCTGAAAAACAAGCAAGTCTAACTGAAGAGTTATTAAGTCTAACTGAAAAATAAAAAAAGTCTAACTGAAGCTCTATAAAGACTAGCTGAAAAATAAAGAAGTCTAGCTGAAGCACAATTAATACTATCTGAAAAATAAATAAGTCTGACTGAAGGAAATTTAATACTAGCTGAAAACTACACAAGTCTAACTGAAGCGTAATTAATAGAGGCTGAAAATCAAATAAGTCTAACTGAAGCAGAAATATACACAAGTCTAATTGAAGTACAATTAATACAAGCTGAAAAATAAATACGTCTAACTGAAGCATTTTTAAGACTAGCTGAAAAAGACACAAGTCTAACTGAAGATATAAAGATAAGCTGAGAAATAAATTAGTCTAACTGAAGCAGAATTAACACTAGCTGAAAAATATACAAGTCTAACTGAAACTAATTAATATAAGCTTAAAAGTAAACACGTCTAATGAAGCACTAGAAAGACTAGCTGAAAAAAAAAACAAGTCTAACTGAAGGACAATAAATACTAATATTAATGAATTTCGAGTAGCTTAGGAATAAACAAGTGTAAATTTCAATTCAATTACTGAGTGGAATACAATTGAAAACTAATATTATTTGAACACTATTCAACTTGAGGTACATTTGGGGTTTTTGTTCCATATTCGTTCGGATGCCTTGTCTTCATTTTACGCTTCTCAAAATGTCCTTTTACTCTCTTGTTTCCCTTTGGTGGTCTTCCTTTTGTCTTTATCACCTCAGGATTTTCAACTGTTTGTCTTCGTAGTTCTTCATCTTCGATTTCTTGTTGTTTTTGTTGATCAGTCTTGAAAACTTCTTTCACTGATTTGTATAATTCCTTCAACGACTTGTCACATAATGTTCTTGCATCCTCATTTGATTGACATATTGACACTAGGTTGTAGAAATTCTTGGTTATTGCATGTCTCCATGGTGTCCACAACTGTGCATTTTGGCTTTGATCCTTGTCTGCTTTAATAAATGTTTCTTAGTCAATTAGTTCATTTGACTAACTAAAATTTTCAGATAGCTTAGAAATTCTTTCAGGTGGTGTGTTAATTGTTTCAGTTAGTTAAGTGTTAAACCCCACACCCCCCAAAACCCCCACTACTAATATTCCCCCTCCCACACACAAAGAAAACCCCAATTAATGTTCTGGTAGTAACATTAATTTATCAGTTAGTTATAGTAATGTTTCAGCTGGAGCCTTTTTTTTTTCAGTTCACTAATTAAATCTTTCAGGTGATCAGTTAATTGTTTCAGTTGGAGTCTTCAGTTTTTCAGTTAGTTGCTTTCATTTGTCAGTTATCATATTGATTTATTTCACTAACCTTGAACATTCTCCCATACTGCTGACTTTGCAAGTCTTGTCCATCTCTTAAGGATATTTTTGTGGTATTTGAAATATGCTGAACATGTGCATGACCCTTATTATGTGAAAGCAAAGCATCCCCGTCTCTGTGAAGCATTGACATGAGCACACTAATTCTGTTGTCGCCTCATCGTATGCTACTGTATGTGAATTGCTGAAATCTTCTTCTGGTGAGACTTCAAACAACTTCAGCTGTGAGTTTTCTGTTGCAAATGCTCGTAAAAATGATGCCATTGCCCACTCATACTCTGTTTCAAAGTCATTATATAGTGCTAGTGTGTATACATCAGCAGCATGTTTCAGAAGCTTTGATTTGGATTTGACGGCTTTGGGACGTTCAGTTCTGTTCCGGAAGTTGTCACTAGTTTCATTGCTTCTCCATCTTTTCACTGTTTGCTCAAATATATGATAGAATTCAAACAGGTTTGTTGTTGCTTTTGCATTGAATGATATTGCCTTATTTGTGACTTCACTTCTTTGTGATGATAAGATTCCAGCTGAAAACATATCCCTGTTTAATGCGGTGCACCACTTGTGTCTCTGATCATATACTTGCTCGAACCATTCTTTTTTCTCGTGTCCATACAATTCCATCATTTTCGCCCACAATTCTTCAAAGCCTGATTCATTTTGACACCCCATCAAACAGTTCTTGAACATGTTCTTGAAGTCTTCATTGGTCTTGAGGGATCCGAAGTGGCTTACAAAGTTCTTCTCTATATGCCAAAGGCAAAGCCTATGTCTTGTATTTGGGAAAACCTGATTTAAGATAGTACATATTATGCTAGAAATCACTTTCATTTGAATGCTTGTGAATCTAATTTAAAAGGTAAAGAAATAATATGAAGACCAACTGAAAATTTAAGAAGTCTAACTGAAAACAGTGTAAATGCTAACTGAAAATTTCATTAGACAAAAAGAAGTAATATGAAGCCCAAATGAAAACTAAATGAGTCTAACTGAAAACTAAATAAGTCTAACTGAAAACTAAATAAGTCTAAGTGAAAAGTAAATTTGTCTAACTGAAAAGTAAATAAGTGTAACTGACAACTAAATAAGTCTAACTGAAAATTAATTAAGTCTACCTGAATAATCAAGACGTCTAACTGAAAAAGAAAGAAGTCTAACTGAAATAGTGGAAATAAATGAGTCTAACTGAAAACTCAATGAGTCTAACTGACAACTAAATGAGTCTAACTGACAACTAAATGAGTCTAACTGACAACTAAATTAGTCTAACGGAAAACTAAATAAGTCTAACTGAAAACTCAATGAGTCTAACTTAAAACTAAATACGTCTAACTGAAAACTCAATGAGTCTAACTGAAAAGTAAATTAGTGTAACTAAAAAGTAAATAAGGCTATCTGAAAAATTAATGAGTCTAAATGAAAACTAAATAGGTCTAACTGAATTATAAATAATTAACTCAAACTGAAGACTAAATAATTCTAACTGAAAACTAAATAATTCTAACTGAAAAATACCTTTTCAATTGCATTGCCCATTGCCTTATCTTGATCAGTGAAAATTGTCTTTGGCTCTTGTTGGCACATTGCTCTCTTGAATGTTTCTAGTAGCCATTCAAAGCTCTCTTCCTTTTCATTAGTTATGAAAGCACATGCAAACATTGTTGTTTTCCAATGGCAATTTATGCCAACAAATGGTGCACATATCAGTCCATATTTGTTTGTCCTATATGTTGTGTCAAATATCATAACATCTCCATATGCTTTGAAGTCCTCCAACATCATTGAATCTCGCCAAAAGTAGCTGACGATGTTGTTATGTTCCCCAAATTTCAGCCTGTAGAAGAATGCAGGATCATCATCCGCTCTTTGCTGAAGTAAGTCCAACACACTCTGCATATCCTTTCCTTCAACCAATCTTGTTCTGTACTGTGTGATATAGTTTAGATGGTCCCTTTTTGTGTGGCCCACTACTTCTTCTGATCCAGCCTCATGACACAAAAAGTTGTATGCATGCATTGGCTTTATGCCAGATTCAACCATTGTTTGTATTAGTTGTCCTTTTTGTTCAGTTATCTTCCTTTCTGATTTCAGATGATGTATTTCTTGTTGTATTACCAACTCATGGTTGTGCTGCAACTCATGAGCTACTACAACAAAGTCTTCACCAGGTTTTTCTTGCTTAAATCTGACCATGGCTTTGCATGCTGTTCTTGTTTCATTGACTACTCTTTCCTTTCTTTTGTTGGTTGGCTGCTCAACATCTGGTATCTGAACAGGTTTTTCTTGTTGTGTGTCTTTTTCTTTTGGTTCTGTTATTTTGTTTGTTGATTTTGAGCCTCCTTCCTTTGAGCAAACCAAGTAGAATTCGTATATTGAATTATCAATTCTCCTCCTCCTTAGAGTTTGTTTCCTAATACTAAATCCTAATGCTCTTGAGTGTGCTTGATACAAGTTGTAGCCATCTTTGTGATCTGTAACATGTCTCCCTATTAAACTGCTACTGATATTTTCGTCATTGATGTACTTGAGATATTCATGTTCAGCTGTTGAGTTCATTGTCAAAAAATTAGGACACTAAATTAAAGAACAAAAGCACTAACTGAAAACTAAACAAGTGTAGCTGAGAATGATTGTAATAGTATCAAATGAAAGAATAATTATACTAAATGAAATAAATTAAGGACCAACTGAAAAGAAAATAAGTCTAACTTAAAACTAAATAAGTCTAACTGAAAACTGAATCAGTCTAACTGAAAACTAAATAAGTCTAACTGAAGAGTTAAAAAGTCTAACTGAAACTAAATAAGTCTAACTGAAAACTAAATTAGTCTAAATGAATCAGTCTATGAATCAGTCTAACTGAAAAAAATAAGTGTAACTGAAGAGTTAATAAGTCTAACTGAAAACTAAATAAGTCTAACTGAAAACTAAATTAGTCTAACTGAATAAGTCTAACTGAAAAGTAAATATGTCTAACTGAAGAGTTAAAAAGTCTAACTGAAAACTAAATAAGTCTAACTGAAAACTAAATTAGTCTAAATGAATCAGTCTATGAATCAGTCTAACTGAAAAGAAAATAAGTGTAACTGAAGTGTAAATAAGTCTAACTGAAGAGTTAATAAGTCTAACTGAAAACTAAATTACTCTAACTGAACACTTAATAAGTCTAACTGAAGAGTAAATAAGTCTAACTGAAAACTAAATTACTCTAACTGAACACTTAATAAGTCTATCTGAATCAGTCTAACTGAAGAGTAAATAAGTCTAACAGAAGAGTAAATAAGTCTAACTGAAGCGTAAATAAGTTTAACTGAAGATAATAAGTCAACTAAAACTAATTAAGTAACTGAAAACTATATTAACTGAAAACTAAAGTACTCTAACTGAACACTTATAAGTCTAACTGAAAACTAATTAAGTCTAACTGAAAAAAAAGTTAATGAGTAAAAATAGACTTTTGTTGCAATGTAAAAGGTAATTTTATGCATACTAACTGATACAATCAAAATTATAACTGAAAATGAGTAAATGCAATTGAAAATTAAATTTAGACATACACCTGTTACTTTGTCTTGTATTCCAGCTGATTGTTCATGTAATTTCTTTCTTTTTTTTTCTGATGTGATATCTGTGTTACGGTTTTCATTGTTTAGTTCGATTTGTAATGTGAGATCTCTGTGAGTATTCTCATTGCTCAGATCAATTTGTAACGAACTTGCGATTTGTGAATTCGAATCTTCGGCTGACATTCTTGTTCAATTTGTAACGAACTAGATTTCAGTAGTGGAACTAGATTTGTAGTGAGAAAGTGGAAGTGTTGGATATGTTTTTGTTCTTGAACAATGGCGGATGAAGCGGATGAAGGGGATGAAAGTGTTTTTTTGTTTTTTTATTTTTTTTTTATTTTTTCGGTCTTTAATAAGTCGCGCGCGTTGCGTTGCGTTGCTCGTCCGATGAGAGTGTTGTGTCGGACGAGTCCGACACAATACGTTCTCTATATAGTAATAAATGACAATAACGGCAATGAAATTAAATTTATTTAACAAAAATATATGTTGCAGCTCTACCTCAAATAACACATGTGACTATATGAGAGTCCTACATTTATGAAGAAGAGAGATGGAGTCACTCTCTAAGGCTAATTATAAGGGGCAGCTCTTGTTATTATTATGCAATCGTAAAATGAAACCCCCCCCCCCCCCCCCCCTCTGGTCTTGGGGTTTGGTCTTATTCTCTTCATGATCAGTCCAATCGAGGCCCACGTCTAATAATATCAACTCATTAGTTACCATAGTAATAAAATCTCATCTTCAAAGATAAAAAGTTGCTTCATAAATTTTCATTACTAATACTTACAGGCCGGTGAGTGGTTATAAATAGTAATAATTGTAATATAATGTTAACTTTCCAAGTTGTAATGATCATAAATTTGTAAAGAAATTCTAATATCAATACCATGGTGATGAAATTTTATCACAAAACAGGAGAATGAGTATGAGTTTTCCTTTATAAATTTCGATTAGCATCCAATATTAACTTCCCAAGTTGTAATGGATGGTGATCAATTTAAGGAAGAAAATGAATATGTAAGGATGACATAGCATTGTGATGGTTATGACACAAGATTTTCTTTACAAGTTTATATTATAATGTATTACTATTACCATCATTAATGACTATTAATCAAATAAATTGTTAATGGTACATCAACATTGGTAATACATCGTAACGCACAATTATAAAGAAAACTAAGCAACCGATAAGTGAAAAAAGTCTCTATAGTAGAGCTAAGTATATAATATAAATAGTGAATATTAGACTAATTTTTATCACTATTATCGTCATATATTCCCTTCTACCAAACGAGCAGTAAACACATACTTTATCCGTTTTATAATACTCGCTACAATTTTCATTGTAAGAAGTTTCACATTACTTGTTACACTTTCTTTTGGCCAATAAACTTTCTCTATCTCTCTCCTCTCATATGGGTTCCTTTTGTTTTTACTCTCTATCTCTCTTTTTTTCAAAAATTGCCTACGAATTCGTGAATTGAGAAATGTAGCAAGTAAAATGAAATAGAGGTAGTATGATATTTAACAAGAATACAAGGTAATTTATCGATTGTAAAGGTCTTCATAGTACATTCTTTTCAATTCTGAATTATATAGTAATATCTAGTTGTCAACAACTCAACATTAAGGTTAGATGTCTAATTCTCCTCCAAACTTAACTTTGTCACACTTGAAAGTCACTTTTCCGTCTTTTACACTCCCAACTTTAGCATATATATAAATCCCACATGCAGCCTAAATAAACCAAAACAAACAAAACCAAAACCAACCAAAATCGAACCACCAAAAATCCAGCCGCGCGCAGCAAACTACATATTTTTAGCCCCAAATAACTAGTGATGAAGCGCGCGGCCGCAAGTATACTAGGCAGTCTGGTGAAGCTGCTACTGCTACTCCTGCCACTTTCGGCGAATGCGGCAGTCTACAAAGTCGGAGACTCGGCTGGTTGGACTACCATTGGTAATGTCGACTATAAGAAGTGGGCTGCAACTAAAACATTCTCTCTCTCTGATGTTATTGGTATTACTCTCAATAACCCCCTTCTTTTTTTTGGCCTTAAAAGTCAATTTATTTTGTTATGCATGCAATTGATTTTTAACTGGTTTTGAATTATATGAATGGTTCTGATATTGACTCAGAGTTGGAGTTGTATGCATGGATTCTATTTATATTTCGCGAAAAATAATCTAGGTGTTGAGTCAATTTTTTGAGGATTTCTGCCCTGTGAATGGTCAATAGTGTGGCTTTTTTTTGTTGACTGCTTTCTTTTTATGGGATCACTTCACCTGATTAATTTTTGTCGACATTTTTCAGATATTTGTAAGGATTAACAACATGAATTTGGTTTAGTAGTGATCAACAAGCTAGTCAATTTTCATAAATTCAAATCCTGTCTCAGCTTAACAAGAAGCATTACATACATGTATTCTATTAGGTGGTATTATTGTAGAAACTTATTTATGACGAAATCATACGCCGATTGCGTTATTAATGCACAATACTTATTTCTTGTTTTAGCTTCTTATATACTACTCCCTCCCCCACCAAATAAATGTTGCATTTGCTTTTACCAAAATTAGCCTCAATACCAAAAAGTATGGTGCGAGCCTACCAAACACCACAAACTTTGACTGGTAGCCAAAACACCATCAACTATGAGTGTGGATGCAAAAAGTGTAATAAATTACGCAAGAGCTCCATTTTCTCGCTGGCGACGAACAGTGGCGAATCTTGGAATCTAGGATTTTAGGATTAATTGGTCACACCCACCATTTATTAAAAGAATATCATAAAAAGTTATCTTTTACAAATCAATATGAACGAAATCAATAACTATCTAATGACAGCCAATGAAACAAATACTATTTAGAAGTTACTACGATTGTTCAGAAGACTTGTAGTGAAGATACTAGAAATATCTATTCTATTTTTTTTTCTATAATTTAGATTGCAATATGAATTAGACTAAAGAAGCCAAACTTGTAAAACTATGAGATTCTCTAAATGATAACTATCCAAAATTCAATCAATTTTTATATCAAATTATATACTATATTAATATATTACTATTTGTCATTTGTTACTAATAAACAATAATGATAAAAGAATCTCCAATCCTCCATTCCAAACCATTTAATTTAAATTACAATATTAATTCGAAAGCCTAATTCTATGCAACAAATGATACGTCCGGAAACAACACCGTCGTATGGTAAAGGAAAATTTGCCAAAAAAAACTTTTAAAAGCTCAATTTTGCGAAAAAAAACCTTATAAAGCATTCTTTGCAAAAACAAACCAAAAAGTTAATTATTTTTGCAAGATGGGACCTAAGACCATTTTCCAGTGTTGACCCTACTAATGAACTGCAACCTCATCATCCAACTCATCTCTGTATCCTAAACTCAACTCATGCTAGTAACCTTTATCTCATGATCTACATATTCATTAAACAAATCATCATCATCCCGTCTTTAAAATGATTGTCACTCAAACATACATCACTATGATCACTGTTTGGTTGTTCCTCATCTACCTGAGGTGTAACCTGCGCTTTACGTTGTGTAGGTTGTGGTATTGGATGTGGTCTTGGGTGGGGTGTAAGCTGTGGTCTTGGCTTGGATGTTGGATGGGGTGTTACTTGTGGTGTTGGTTGGGGTGTAATATGTGGTCTTGGATGGGGTGTACGTTGAGGTAGTGTTGGGTTGGGTGTAGGCTGGAGTATTACTAGTGGTGTTGGCTAGGGTGTAAGATGGGTAAGACTTTTTTGGGTTGCCCTCATAGGCAGTTTGGGTCTTCTTGTTGTGGTGGTTGTGTTTGAGGTGGGTTGATAACCTTTCTCAACTAACAAAAATGTTTTTTGACTTGTGAAACTAGATCTAGGGTTCTGTGTAGGCATTTTTGTGATAGTGTTGGACTGTGGATCCCTTGTAAACCTCTTATGAACCCCCCTTTAGACCCTTTTGGACCCCCCTTTACACCCTCTTGTTGACCCCCATGTGGACCCGCCCTCGAAACCACCCTAGGTTGTTGTATGTTCTGTTGTTCTGGCCGGCGCCAACGTCGAGGGTGAGGGAATCAGGATTGAGGAAGAGACGGGGTTGGGTTGCCGGCGCCGGAGGGGGGGGGGAGGGGGGTTTGTAAGTGGTGGGGGAATGGGAGGAGAGAAAAAATTGGGGAGAGAGAGGGAAAACCTAATGGTGTTAGGTATCCGTCTATAGTTTGGGTATCTTGACCCAAACACAAACCTTCGGGTATCTGAGGAATTCCGCAAATGTGGGGGGTATTTTGAAATTACGCCAAACCTCAAGGGTACTTGAGGAAATTTCCCAAAAGCTTTACAAAATGAAGGGTATATCATCTAAAAGTTCAACCCACAAAAAAATAAACAAAAAAGGGAAACAAAATTTTGAAGACAATAAAAATTCCCCAACCCAATGTCATACCCTTGTTGCTAAACCGAATTCTCCATAAGGGACAATGACACCTCTGATTGCTTCACTAAATCTACAATGAAATGAACTAACTAATCAACAAATCAAAGAATTCTCGAAACAAAATCGTCTAAGTTTAAGAAAATTAGGCGGCCTAACTTCTAAAATCTGCGAAAAAGGAGAACCAAAAGGAAGTTTCAAAGAACAAGAAACTAACCGGTAGTGAATGGAATTCAAAGAAAGACATAGATATGGATTTTTCAAAGAGGGATAAACTAAGGAAGTTGGAGAGAGAGGGGGGGATGAGATGGAAGTTTGGGAAACGGAACATTGGGTAACGCATGCAGACTGTAGCAAGTGAATATTTTTTTTAAAAAAAATAATGATTGGTAAGATAACCAACTAAGGCTATGTTTAGTTCACCTGAAATTTTCTGATCTGAACTTATCTGATCTGATCTGAACTTATTTTTTCTGATCTGATCTGATCTGAACTTATTTTTTCTGATTACAAGATCTTATCTTTTAGATTTTTCTCAATATATAAGAAAAAAATATAGTCATGTGGGGTCTTGTTTGATTCGTCTCAATGAGTACTTTATTAATATTCAATTATTATAATTTTTACTAATATGTAATGAAAGATATAATGATTTTTAAATATAAGCATAATCTGAACTGATCTGATCTGAACTTATTTTTTCTGATCTGATCTGATTAGATCTGAAATAAGCAAAAATAAGGTGAACTGAACATAGCCTAAGACTAGAAGTGGATCCGCCACTGGCGACGGAATCCTTATCTATTTATTATTATTATTATTATTACTATTATATATATATATATATATATAATATTATATATATATATATATATATATATATATATATATATTAGGAAAGGTAATTAGCCCAAAGTCTAACCAAGATTACTAGCCTACATGATACACTAACTCTAAGGCTTGATACAAGGCTAAACAGTCCAGAATACAAGAGGCTTATAGGCCCATTGCCACCACAAGTGAAATCCCTAACATTTTGTTGTGATTTGGATTCAAACACTGAACAATGCTCTGTAATTTAGGATGGTACTCCACTGAACTATAATCTCTCCTTATTTTATATACCATATATTCAGTGGCCGATCTACCCAGGGTCACATTTGGTCACGTGACCAACTATTAATTTGGAAAAAAAAATTCAAACCTTTCTCTCTCCTCCGCTGACAGAAGAAACCCCATTGTTTCCTCTGTCTCACGTCTCTCCCTCTCTCCTCTAACCTCAAGGTCCTCATCAACTAAAATTCTTGAATTCTTTTATATGAACCTCCTTTTTATTTCAAATCTTCAACTAAAATGATTATCTGATCTTGATCTACCGATTGATACCCATTTTACTTTTTTCAGAGACAAAAAATTATCATTCAAAACCCTAGAATTTGGGGGAAAAATCGTGTTGTTTAGGAGCAAAAGTGTTTCAATAAGAGATTTTCTCCTTTCTTCTTCTCCGATTCGATTTGTTCATTCTTTGGTATTCTTCTTCCTTTCTCTCCTTCCATTTTCCATTTTCAATCTTTATTTTCTTGTTGAAATTATACAAATTCTGCTACAAATCATGATGTTGATGACCATCTATTATTTCTACAATATGTGAGACATGAATGTAAGTTAGGGTTTCATAGGAGTAATCATCCCCTTTCTCTCTTTCATTCTTTGAGCCCTCTTCCTTCTATCATTGATTTTAATCAACTGTTCACAGCAATCGTATTGGGAAAAAAAAAATCTTTGTCGATGGTTGTACTTGGTGGTGCTTTGAAGGGTGATTGAAAACATAAGGTTCTTGAGGGTGGTCCAACTGCGAAAGTTCCTCCAAGCTTTTAAACAAGGAATGCATCCGGGCAATCTTAACTTTGAGTTGAGTGCATTTTGTTTGATAAGTGGAACACATTTAGATTACACAATTCAACTTTAAGAAATATTTTCTTGCCTATCATGTTTTTGCTCAAAATGTAAAATCAAGAAGGAAAAATGAAGAAATATTAAAAGGGACATTAAAGTAGCAAAGGAGATTTTACTAAGTCTGTGTGCTACAGTGCTAGAATTATTAATAATTTTAATACCTATTTTGTTGTAAAAACTTTAGGCCTATCCTTCTTCTGTTCTTCATGAAATGTGACTAAGTGCCAAGTTTCTTCAAATGGTGTCATCTGAGAAAAGCATATCAATTGATGCTCAATATAGTGTCTTTGAAAATTGGTTTTGTTAGTTTTATTGTTTTGAATGATGTATGATGTATGATGTACATTTAGATGGCCTTTCAATTGATTTGATCATTGGTTGCAGTGAGGATTTGCGTTAGTGTGACCAACTATTGTCAAATTCCTGGATACGCCACTGCATATATTTACCCTATTTTATGTCTTACTTCCCTTATTTTTGCATTACCATTCCAACAAGTGGAACAAGAATGCCAAAACCTCGTCAAACCGAGTGCTTGTGACATCAGTGAAACGACGGCGGCCCAAGACACTGACATTCCTTCATCATCATCTGATGCAAATTAAATGTACACAAGTGTCGTACATTATTACAATTTATCATTCCAACAATAACGACTCATAACATCACTCAATCAGCATATTCTCTAAAGCATGATGCATATGTGATGCCTGCACTACCATCACTCGAATGATACCCCTCTGTCCCCCAATTCACCTTCTCAAGATCGCCATACAAAGAATTTTAGCCACTGAAGTTTTGCCTCCATCGCTGTCTAATCTAAAAATGAACCTGTTACTATTGCAACAAGCAGATCATAACAAGGTTCAAGCAAATTCACCAAGAATATGTGTTCTTCTTCCATAATTGAAGATTCACTCATTCAATCTTAATTTTATCAAGTAGTTAATGCTAATGGTTTTTTTTTTTTTTCAGAATTTAGGTTTTATTTGGAGGAAAAAGAGAAAACTAGGGAAAAGTTGGGCAACAATGAGAAAGAAGAGGAAGAGCTCCGGTTACTTGAGCTTCTAATTAATGAAAAAATAGGGTATATAAAAAAAATGAGAAAAGGGGGAAATGGGAAAAATCATTCTAATATTTATAATTTTATTTAAAATTTTGTGCCCATATTTAATGCTCATTCACAATAAACTGACATGTGAGCCCATATTTAATTAAATTTCCTTTTATTTTTTCGAATCAACAACTTCCAATAAATCCCAAGTTTAATCAGCGCGACATGCAATGCTTTTTTTAAACCTTTTATCTATGCATTTTTGTTGTTTTTAGAAATTAAAACTTATAAAAAACTTTCATGTTAAATGCACCTTTGTAAAACCAAATCCACATAGTTCCCGTGAAAAAAAAAAGAATATTTTTTTTGGGATAAAGGAAGTAGTACATTATTTTTCGAAAACGTTATTTTTTCAAACATTTATTGGCTTACATAATTCTAGAACAAGAATATTATACTCCCTCCGTCCCAAAATATAGTTCCATTTTCCTTTTTTCACGGTAATTTATGTAAGTTGGGATAGTAAAGATTTTTTGTTTATTTAAATAAATGTTGTATGGGAAAAGATGATTTTAGGAGAGGGAATGGAGATAATTGGTGAAAGAGCATTAATTGTAACATTTTGGTTGAATAAACAAAGGAAAAAACAAAATTCAAGAAGCAGATAAATGACAAGACACAATTTTTCTAGGCAAATTACGGAAAAATGTGGAACTAAATATGGAAATGGGAACTATATTTTGGGACACCCAAAATGGAAATAGAAACTATATTTTGGGACGGAGGGAGTACTTAGAAGTAGGAAAGTCAGAAGTGTACTACATCACTCTCGTAACTCCCAAGGCTCTTTAATGGTCCTACTTTGATTCTACTGTTGGACTTCTCTGTCATTGTGCAAGTTATAAAAGTATATCTTCATGAAAAAGAAGCAAGTTACTAACCAACACAAGGAATAGTGGGGATGTAATGTTGCTTTGCTTTATTGAAATGATTGTGTTTGGTGGACATAGTGTTTTTCATTTTATTCTGCGCATGCTATGTTGGACCATTAATAGAGATATTTTTGTACCATCAAATTGACAAAATATTATGGCGTAGTTCATTTCATATACTTGTGCCAAAGGGTAAAAGAAAGGTAATTACTATAATTATAATTTCATTGCCGGCATAATAATCAACCAGGCATTTCTCATTTAGAAAAAATGCCATCATAAGAATGTGATCGAATGTACACTATTATTGTGGTCATTGCACGCCTTCAAACTTTTGTATTTTGTTTGACATTTCTTATGCAACTTGGGTGGTTGCGGCTTTTCAATATTTTGGCCTATTTATTCTAGTCTATGCTACTCAACTCGGATGGTTTGTTTGCTTTACCGAAGCTCATAAGCCCCCTCGTCTAGTTTTGTTTCTCTGTTTAAGTGAAGCTCATAAGCCCCCCTCGTCTTATTTTGTTTGTTTGGCCTAATTTTTTTTGTTGGGATATTCCATTTGGTACCATTGAATTTTTGGATTTTTTATTTGGTACCACTGTTATTTTAAAATTCCACATGATACCACTCTAATTTAATATTAATCTTTATCATACCATTTTTTAAGTAAAATGTTAGTTAATGATTGAACAAGAATACGATTTTGTTTGTGTTTGCATGTTTCTATTTGCAGTTGCAAAAAATTAATAAATTAAGATTTTAGGGTGTCGTTTTAACCCTTAAAGCTCTATTTTTCAGTCAAAATTTTCATAAAAATAATCATAATATTCTATGTATTTTTATTGTCAAATATGACCTCAACTTTGACCTTAACGACTAAAACGATTACTAAAACCTTAACGCAAAGTAAAACATGTACATCGAAGTAAAACTCTAGCCTATTCTAACTTAAATTAACACTTTACTTAGTTGAATGCTACAATAGAGAATAAAATCAAATTATAGTGGTACCATGTAGAATATCTGAAAAGTAGTGGTACCAAATGTAAAAGCCAAAAGTATAATGGTACCAAATGGAATATCCCTTTTTTGTTTAACGTGGATCAACCACATAAGACCCCTCATCTAATAGGGTTCATAAAGCTAGAGTTCATTGTTTGTTTTATTTACTATGTTCTAGCCAAAAAAATAATAATTCAATGCAAAGTAGTCTTGTCTCGTGGATGATATCTTTACTTTTAGGGTCAATGTTTATAATTAGCACAAGAAGTCCAATATTTATAAAACTCCCCTTATTGAGCAACTTCTTGTATAGTAGACTCCAGAACTTCCCCTCAAAAAAAGACTCCAGAACTTTGCCATTTATTCATTATGGATGAACGTGGACTTGCGTTGACAAAGCTTTACTCCTGCTTAAACAGCCTATGCCCATATATGTATCTTGTTACTTCTCTTCCCTTTTTTTCCTTCTGCTGTCTTGAAGAAATAATTTGGTAGCTCACCTGAATGTTCATGGCCTCAAACTTAGTGGTGGCTAGAGGAGTTAATTTCACTGCTGGATTAACCACGAGTCGGGAAAAGGTTTCTAGCCAAACAAGATTTACCATGTTATTAATCTCCTGACACATCATGCGGATTTAGATTGAATATGACCCTGCTATGATAATTTGTACCTCTTGATGACTTGATGTCTCTGTTTGATCATCATGTAAAATCTTTAGTTAATGTTGTGAAAGCCTGCAATTCAATGATTTTCCTTTATGTTTTGAAATGGCAGTTTTTCAATACAATCCACAATTTCACAACGTTATGCAAGTGAATCATGCTGCGTACAAGGAATGTAACGCATCGTCCCCTATAGCAACTCACACCACAGGAAACGACACCATCACTGTTACTAGGCATGGCCACTACTTCTTCCTTTGTGGTGTTCCTGGTCACTGTCAAGCGGGGCAGAAAGTTGACATTCATGTGCCGCGCACTACTACTTCTTCATTGGCGCCATCTCCTTCATTCTCAGTTGCTTCCTCCCCTGCGAACCCTGTTGCTAGTGCCGTGTCTCCTGGTCCTTCAAGTGCTGCGCCGACTGTTACACCATTGGATCCACTAAAGGGCCTGCTCAGTATAACTGCAGCTGCATTTCTTGCATTTTTGTTTAGTTCCGGCCAGTGTCTGATGTAGTAGTAATAATCACTAATACTTAAAAGCTGTGTTTGTGGTTTAGACTATGGTTTTCTTAAATGTGGATAAGTGGCAAAGCTCTTAAAAGACAATTGTATTAGTAAGTGATGGAAAATTCAACGTTTTTGCACAAGAATGACCACATCATACTTCTGTCGTAGTATTGCTATGCATATGTTTCTCAGAGTTACGAATATGTCAAGTTCTTAGCCAAATCAAAACATAAGAACACAGAGTTTACCTGTTGAAAATGCATCTCCAACTCTCTCTCATCTATGGGTCAAAATACTGCAACTCAACCATCAGTAGAAGAACAAGCAAGTTTTCTACCACCATATAACCTCCCCTCTATAACCTATAGTACACCTTAGCAGAAAAAAGGGTCTAGCATTGATTACCTAATGTGAAACAGTGAAAGCCTCCATATGCGTAGTTAAATTTGCTAGTGTAAATAGAGGATATGTGTGCATCGTTTGTTCATCCAGATCAGTAAGAGTTCTTTGAGTGAAAAGAAGTGAGCTTGTATGAGTATAATATTTGTGAGTGTGGGCAAGCAGCTACTAAAAAAAGTTGCCAAGTTTGTTATATTGTTTTGTCTTTGCACGTAGCTTCTTTTTTTTTTTGGGCCCCTTTTCGGGAACCCGTAACTTCTATTATCTTTACTTTGTATATAACTTTATTAGTCTTCCCACATTAAATTTACCCCAAAATACTTTACAATTGATATCAACAACCAATACACGTTCCAATTCGTTAAATTTTCTAGGACCAATTTTTTTGGCTAAGCAAGTAAGGATTTTCGTTATCGTAAAAGTCCAATTAAACCTAGCTATGTCTATGGGAAGCAAACCAACAAAGTTGCACTCCTCAGCAAAAACAGACAACCTCAAACAAAAATGAATGAGCTTCTATATACAATTGACAACTAAACACTGCGTAGCAACTAGCAATCATTTACAATTTTGGAAACCATTCATGATCCTGAGCTTGATATCTTTGGAGGCATAACAACAAGGATACTAATTGTAACTACTTGCTTAAAACATTTTATGATCTTGAGCTTGATATCTTTGGAGGCATGATGACAAGGATACTAATCATAACTACTTGCTTAATTCTCTGAAATGTGTGTTGCACAGACCGTGCAACTTGTTGCCTATAGCTTCCTTTTCTCCCTGCCCAAATGTAATGTATTGAAGCAGCAATAGCCACCCTTTAACTAGTCTAAAACACTTTGAGCTAAAACGACATCTAAAAAATAGATGGTCATGGGCTCATGGCTTTCACAACATAGCCACACACAAGACAAGAACTAGAATTACGACTCGAATTCTATCCAATCTTTCGAGAGGGGGGGGGGGGGAGTGCGGGGCTGCAATTGAGGAGGCAGGGAGCTCTGAGGGAGGAGAAGGGGGGCTTCGGGGGTGGGGGAAGGGGTTGGGCTGCAGAGGTGGGGGGAGAGGTAGTGGTTGGGTGGTTGGGGTTAGGTTATTAGATTAGGGGTTAGGATTAGGGTTAGGTTATTAGATTGGGAGTTAGGATTAGGGTTAGGTTTATATGAGTTAATTAGGGTTAGAGGGTATAATTAGCAGTTAATGACTAATGAAGTAAACGTCTGTTAGTCATTAAGGGCATGTTATGGGTTTTGTGAAAATTGGAGGGTATGTATATGGTGAATTTTGAAATTTACAAGGATACATAGTGCAAAATTTTTTTGTCAGGGATATAGGGTGAAAACATCGAATATTTCTGGACAGGATTGGACTGTTTGGAATCCAAAGAGGTAAATTCAAATCTTGCCTAAAAATATTTGAACTCGAAATCCAAATCCGACAAGTTTAGATTGGACTGGATTGGACTATGGGCTTTCGTAGTTCGCTTACGCCCTTATGCATTAATGATTAAGCTTCGACCATGTCATGGTATGCCTTCAACTCATCAGCTTGAATATTTGAAAATCCCACCTTGTTAAGCTCTTTTAGTGTCAATTTGTAAGAATAGTGCCTTGAATGTGTTCGAAGAAATGCCTCGAAATAGCTATTTTGGAGTACCGACCGATCGGGCCTGAGACAAACATCTTAGCAGCATGTTGGAGTAGGGCGCCTCAGCAAACAATGACCAGGCGTGGTCGCTTGATTGGGGTCACGTGCAGTCTGGGGTTTGGGAATTACCGCCAGATCGGGCACATGTAGCCCGACCTGATTAGGCAGTGGCCCGTATAACGCGAAAACGCATTTTTCTAAAGCGCGGGTATAAATAGGTTATTTACCTAGTTGTTTTGGACTACAAACACTAGTAGAATAAAGACTATCTGCTGCGATAATATTGCTGCGGTTTTACCCATACGCAGCAATATATCACGTAAAAAGAAAATAAAAAATAAAAAAATATCCATATTGCTGCGGTTTTGACCGCAAACCGCAACAATATATTTTCGTGGATAACTTTTGAAAAAGTTTGACTATTTGACCAGGATATATTGCTGCGGTTTCTGAAAAAAACCGTAGCAATATATTAAAATAATATAAAAAATAGTTCCTTGTATATATTTAGGGTTAGCTGAGTGCGTTTTCACGCCTCTTAATTCTCTCACGTTCTCACCTTCTCACCTCTCTCACATCATAAATTTAGTCTAATTCTCTCTGTAATATGGTTTTCCTCACATAATAAAAATATTCTCTTTCTCTGCCGTGGACGTAGCGAAATTGATGAATCACGTAAATTTGTTGTGCGATTTTCATTGTTTTACATTCGGTTATTTGTTTCTTTCTCACGTCCGTTATAACAAATTTGTATCAAGACCTTTGTGTTCGATCTGTGTGAGAAAGATGTCTGGGATGAGTGTGAAAATTGATAAATTCACAAGGAGAAATAGTTACTATGTGGCAAATCAAGACGCGATCTTTACTGAAGCAATAGGGGTTGTGGGCACCGTTGACTAAGAAGTCAACAGATCCAGTTACCGCTGAGATGGCCACTTTAGAGGGGAAGACTCATTCAACGATTATGTTGTATCTGGCTGATAATATAATCAATGAAGTCGCGAAGGAGGAAACCGCATTTGGTCTTTGGTTGAAATTAGAGAGTTTGTATATGACAAAATCTCTAACCAACAAGTTGCTTTTGAATGAAGGTACACCTATTAGAGATCACCTAGATCAATTAAATACAATTTTGCTAGAATTGTGTAATATTGATGTTAACGTGGAGGAGAGGATGTCGCTTTGATTCTGCTTGTATCTTTACCATTATCATATGAAAATTTTATGCAATCTTTCATTGTTGATAAATATTTTATGTCCGTAGAAGAGGTTAGATCATCTCTTCATACTAGGTAATTGCGCCATAAGGCATATGGTAGTACAGGTATAGATAATTAGGCTTCTGGATTATAGTGGCGGTAAGGGATGTGGAAAAAAGAATTTCAAGAAACCTGAAAATTCTAAAGGGGGTCGTAAACCTAATGATGTTTGTAAATTACTCTAAGGAGAAGGGGCATTGGAAAAAGGAATGTCCTAAAAAGAAGCATTAGGAGAATCAATCTGAGCCGGTTATTTCTGAGGATGATCTTACTATAGTTGCTAATTAATGAGAAAACATATTGTAATGATGTGTGGGTTCTTGATTCTGGAGCATCGTATGGTCATATGAGTCCTCGTAGGGAGTGGTTCACTACTTATGAGCACGTAGATGGAGGTAATATTTCAATGGCTAAACGTGCAATATGTAAGACAGTTGGAATAGGCTCTAACAAGATTCGGACACGTGATGGTACATTCTGCACTTTGAATAATGTTAGGCATGTTCCACAGATGACCAAGAGTATGATTTCACTTAGTATGTTACACAGTAAAGGGTTCAATTTCAGAGGTGGGGGTGGATTTGTGTATGTCTACAAGGGTTCAAAGGATGTATTAAAGGGGGTCAAGTGTGGTACCTTGTATGTTTTGCAGGGTTCTACTCTCTGTGGTTTAGCTGCTGTTGTGTCGTCTAAAATCTAAAAGCAGGATATGAGCAAGCTATGGCACATGAGACTTTGACATATGAGTGAGAGAGGGATGCAAATCCTCTCCAAGGCTGATCTTCCGGGTGGCCATAAGGTCACAAACCTGGAGTTTTGTGAGCATCATGTTTTTGGGAAACTACATCATAGCAAGTTTCCTAAGGGCATTCATAGAACAAAAGGTACTTTGGATTATATCCACTCTGATTGTTGGGGTCCTTCACATGTGGAATCTTTAGGTGGTCACAGGTATTTTGTACCTTTTATTGATGATTTTTCAAGAATGACTTGGTTAATTGTAATGAAGTTAAAAGGTGAGGGTTTCAAGAATTTCAAGTAGTGGAATGCACTGGTGGAAAACCAAATTGGGAAGAAGATCAAAAGGCTCTAAACTAATAATGGTATGGAGCTTTGTTTGTCTGAGTTTGAAGAGTTCTGTAAGAATGAAGGGATTGCTAGGCATCACACTGTCATAAGTATACCACAGCCGAATGGTGTAGCAGAAGTGCCAAACGAATGAATCAGACAATTCTGGAAAGAGCTCGGTGCATGCTCTTTAATACTGGGATGACTAGAAGGTTTTGGGGAGAAGCCGTCAGTACAACATGTTGTCTGATCAACCGTGGACCTTAGTATGAGAGTAAAGGGTTATAAAATTTGTTCTCCATCTGAGGGTAGGTTTATACTGAGTAGAAATGTTGTCTTTGATGAAAATTCTATGTATAATCCTATTGTGAAGTATATTGTTGTGTTAGATAGTGGTAGTGTTGATAAACAGGTGGAGCAGCAAGTCGCTCATGATGAGGGTGATGATTATCAACAAATTGTTTCTGAAGCACCACCATCTTCAATACCAAATGAAGAGGTGCCTAGCCTGGGTCGGGAGAGTCTTATAAGGACAAATTTTGGGAAACCCCCAAACAGGTATGAGTTCGAAGATATGGTGGCTTCTGCACTGCAAGTTGCTGTAGAGGTGGATGTCTATGAGCCATCCACATACAAGGAAGCAGTTACATGTACGAAATCTACCTATTGGCTTGCTGCAATGGGGGATAAAACCGAGTCACTTCATAAGAACGAGACTTGGGAGCTTGTGCCTAAACCTCCAGGGAGAAAAATTGTTACTTGTGTTATTTTCCTAGGAACACTACAAGAGGGGGGGTGAATTGTATGTGTAGAAATAAACGTAACTTTTTGCGGAAATTTAAACTTAAACAAATAAACAAGCTAGAGGAACACAAGGGATTTTTACGAGGAAAAACTACTTGGGCCCAACAAGAAGAAACAACCTCGACCACTATGGATTTTAAACTCAACTCTTTCACTAATTAGGCCAAACAACTTTGTTACAACCTAATTCTATTCTCAAGCTACACCTTGAGTTCCTAAACTCAAGTTCCTGAGCCACTGTTCCCTTAACAACAATTCCTCTCAACTTCACTAGAAGTTTTCTGACTCTTACTAGCTTTACTCAAAGCTTCTCTCTTACAGAACTTCACTCAATGTCCCCTTACCCCAAAAACCAAAATATGATTGATCGAAAGAAGCTTAGTGGAATTAGAGTAAGTAAGCAAAGAACAAATGGCTATTATGAGAGAATGAAGGCACTGACACTTAATTAGTTAAACTCACTTAATTACTTAGTCAGACACACTTTGAAACTTACTTAGACTTCAATATTTATAGTGACAGTAACATAGAACGTGGGAATTAAAATCGTGTTCATGATGAGACCATTATCCCATGATGTTCCTTCCATAAAGGAACACGTTCCATAACACATCCCATGATCCCATTATCTTTACTTGGACGTGGACATGTTTTAATTACTGCTCCTAGAATATAGGAATTACTTGAGCATTATCCGAAAATAAGTTTTAATTTTAAAACAGATTTAATATTAAAACTGAAATTAAATCTTTTAAGAAAATATTATCTTTTACACAAATTCCTTTTTAAAATCGAATAATATTTTCCTTCTCTTTTTCGAAAAACAAAATCTTTTCCTTAAGAAAGATTTTCCATAAAAACAGATTTTCTCTTAGACAAAAACAGTTACCTATTATTTAGGCATGATTTACTCAACTTCCATTAGTGAACCGTTATAATGCTTCGAGCCTAAGTCTAGTTCCTTTTATTCATAAGTTCCTTTAACCGATGTGTTTAGTGCCAACTTGTCTGTTCCTTATAAAGGAACAAACTATCATTCTCAAATAAAACTGCCAATGTTCCTTACCAACATTACTTGTTCCTTTACAATGGAATGAGAAAATAAAAACACCTTGTTTTATTCTTCTTGCTCCAATGCTTCTCCAGTATCAATTAAAGGAGACATCTTCACTTAGTCTTCAAAATCCTCACTTAATTTCTTCCTTGACTTAGTATTCTCTTTGTTCCTTTCAATGATACCTTAAAAATTCATACACTTAAATAACTCATTATTTCACTACTTATTTTGCATCTTTGTTCCTTTGTCATCATCAAAACTAGGGTTCAACAACTTGTAAATGGGTTTTCAATAAAAAGGAGGAGATAACATCTGCAGAGGGGTCAAGTGTAAGGCTCGACTGGTTGCAAGAGGGTTCACATAAAGGGAGGGTGTAGACTACAATGAGATTTTTTCACCTGTATTCAGACATACTTCCATCAAGGTGCTACTAGCAATAGTTGCACATCAGGATATTGAGCTTGAGCAGATAGATGTGAAAATAACTTTTCTACATGGAGAGTTGGAGGAGGAGATAAACATGGCTCAACCAGATGGTTTCCAGGTTTCGAGAAAGGAAAATTGTGTTTTCAAGTTGAATAAGTCCATATATGGGCTAAAGTACTCTTCGAGATAGTTGTACTAGAAGTTTGATAGCTACATGATGAAGCTGGGCTACAACAGGAGTTCATATGATTGATGTATGTATCACAACAAGTTGACAGATGGATGTTTCATATACTTAGTGTTGTATGTGATGAATGTTGATAGATGCTAGGAACAAGTCGGATGTTCAGGAGTTGAAGGAGCTTCTCAGTGTTGAATTTGAGATGAAGGATCTGGGTGCAGCTCGGAAGATTTTGGGTATGGAGATTTATAGGGAGAGGGCTCGGAAGAAGCTTTTCTTGTCATAGAAAGGCTATATTGAGAAGATATTGTTAAGGTTTGGCATGTCAACAGCAAAAGCTATAGATACTCCAAATCCTTCAAATAGTCATTTGTCCGGCACCTATGTCTACTGAGGAGAAGGAGTACATGAGTTGGGTTCCTTATGCTACTGTAGTACAAAGCTTGATGTATGCTATGGTTTTCCCTAGGCCGGATCTTGCACATGCAGTCAGAGTGATTAGTAGGTTCATGAGTGATCCTGGTAAGGAGGATTGGTAGGAAGTCACGAGGATCTTTCGTTATCTTAGAGATACGTAGATGTTGGTCTTATTTACGGAGGTGATATTGCATTTTTTCTGATTATGATTATGATGGGGATGTGGATGGTAAGAGATCTATGACTGGTTATGCATGTGTTCACTCTTGGTAGTTCTTTTGTGAGTTGGAATGCGAATTTGCAGCCTACAATGACTTTATCTACTATTGAGGCAGAATATGGCATTGATAGAAGCAACTAAGGAGGAAATCTGGTTAAAGGGCTGGTCAATGATTTGGGATTACATCATAATCAGGCAACGATGTATCTTGACAGTTTGAGTGCGATATGCTTGGCCAAGGATCAAGTCCATCAAGAGAGGACTAAACATATTGATTTCAAGTATCATTTTCTGAGGAGTGAGACAAGAATTAAGGTGAAGAAGGTAGGTACAACTGATAATCCTGTTGATATGTTCACCAAGCCAGTTCCAGAGAGTAAGTTTCAACATTATTTGAACTTGCTTAATGTTCGTGATTGTTAGTTGCCCTTGTGTGGACAAATCTAGGATCCTTAGGGACTAATTTGGCGTGGTTGTCTTTTAGGACAAATCTGTTCGTAGGCAGAATCTGTACATTGTGATCAATGCATTTGTTTTCTAACTTATTGTGAAAGAATTCAAGTCAAGGTGGAGATTTGTAAGAACAGTGCCTTAAATGTCTTTTATACGAAATGCGTCTAAGTAGCTATTTTGGGTTACCGCCCGATCCGGTCCGAGAGAAACCGCTCGATCCGATCGGGCAGAACCGCTCGATCGGCGTGAGACAAACGTCTCAGCAGCATGTTAGAGTAGGGCCCCGATTGCGTCGGGCGTGTTCGCCCGATCGGGCACCTTAGCGATCAACGACTAGGCGAGGTCGCCCGATCACGCCCCTCGTGCAGTATGGGGTTTGGGAATTACCGCCTGATCAGGCGGTGGCCAGTTTAACGCGGAAACGCGCTTTTCTAACGCAGATGGTATAAATAGGTTATTTACCTAGTTGTTTTAATTACAAATTTAGTTTAATTCTCTGTGTAATATGGTTTTCGTCACATAATAAAATAATCTCTCTCTGCCTGTGGATGTAGCCAAATTGGTGAACCATGTAAATCTGTTGGTGCGTTTTTTGTTGTTTTACATTTGATTATTTGTTTATTTCTCACGTCCGTTATAACAAGGTTGACTTGCTTCGGAAATTTCACCACATTGTACTTTTTTGAGCAATTTACAGAAGAATTCCATTGATTTTTCACCATATGATCAAATTGTGGAGCCAATATTCATATAGTAAAATATTTAAATGGCTTCCTACACTCATTTCTACGATAAATAATGTGAAGCCTATGGAAGAGATCAAATTCATCCTCATTCTTTAAGACATTGCTGCTAATTGATAAACATCTTCCAGGCTAAATTAGCTAGAGATTTGCCTAACTTAGATAATACTCTTACTACTTTGCTGCCTGTAGTTCCAGGTGTAGAAGTTCCTAGTTTTTATTAAATATCTTCTAATCCACACTCCATTACACGTCTAATATTACCTTCCATTTCTACTTCTTTAATAGAAATCCCCTATTCTCTCCTCCGTATTCATAACACAATTAACATAATTTTGTCATGAACTAGTTGATTCTCGTCATAACTGCCTTCATTAAGAGCTTGAAATGAATTAACACTAGAAGTTCTCTTTCTTATAGGTCTAAGAGCCCTTTGAAAACCTCCATGATCAACTTTAATATTCTTCGTATTTGCAGGAGCCACAATCTCCCCAAAACCCTATGCCAGCCTGGCAAGCCCCCCAGTGGGTCCCACTTGTCTTGGATCTTGTGCCATCCTGGCAGGGCATTCTTTCACATATTCCAACGCCTATAAATAGGGATCAGATCCCCATTTATTCAGGTAATGAATTCTAGACAGACCACTTAACACTTACTAATTAAAGCAATTAACTGACTTGATCGTTGGAGGGGCGATCCCGGATACACCCCCAGGGTAGTATAACTCTCGTTTTTGCAGGTCTCACTTCACTCCCGAGTGAATGGTCACCTCCATTAATCATCAACTCCTAATCTCGATTCATCCCCCATATTAGAAGTTTTTACCCGAAATAGGTTGGCGCCGACTGTGGGGATATCGAACAAACAGTCATGGCCAACACCCGGAGAATGCGACGAAGCCGAAGACCCCCGAGCTAATCGCACGACGGAGGGACACTGTCCCTCAAAGTAGCTGACAAAATGGCGGGAGATCCTCGTCAGGCCCCCGTCCTTTCGTCCAGGCACGGCACGTCCTCGAGGAGGTCCAGCCTCAAGAGGCGACCAGTGTTGTTAACTCTGGGGAGCCTCGACAGAGGGTAGTCTTGCCTCGAGTCGAGCCCTCTCGACTTGAGCAACCAAGTCCTAACCATGTCACCCAGCAAGACCTCCATTAGCTCGCAGATCGGCTCAGTGATAATCTCGAACGACGCCTCATGGCCATAATGTTGAACTCCCAGAACGGAGGGGAGGGCACCTCGACCAGGCCCCTCGAGTGCTCCTAGGAAAGCCTCGGGCATGCCATCTCGGCAGCCAGTGTCAAGTCATTACCCTCGACCCCCTGAACTATACTCGAGCTCCTCCAAATAGAGGGAAAGCGAGACGTCATCCACAAACAACACCTCAGAAATGGTATGAGTGATGCCCGCAAGGTCCTTAACGAACGACGGGCGCAATCGAAGGGAGGTGAGGTTCCCCGAAACCTTAGCCGGGAATGGAGGGAATCTCGAGAGAAAAAGAAAGAAAATAGAGAAAGCGAGCAAGAATCAAGCAGCTCAGAGCCTAGTGAGGAGTCTAAAGCCCAAATAGGCAACTTAGGCTTCATCACCCCTTTCAGCGAGGGAATTATGCAGACCCCCAACCCTCGTAAAGTGAAGGTACCACTGATCGAGCACTATGGGGGGACAACCGATTCTATCGGCCACTTAGCGGCGTTCAAAGCTCAAATGAGTGTGCAAATGGCCAGCGAAGCCGCATGGTGTAAGTTCTTCCCTACCACCCTGAAGGGGTTCGCCCTCACCTGGTTTACAGAACTTCCCCCTAGAAGCATCTTGAACTTCATGGCCCTTGAGGCGGCGTTTAAGAAAAAATTCATAGCAGGAAGAAGACACCAAAAGACAAGCATTCATCTGATGTCTATCAGACAACAGAGATAATGAGGATCTAGTAGACTACATCAAGAGATTCAACGAAGAGTCTTTGAAGGTCTCCGACCTCCAAGACATCGTGGCGTTCACTATGCTAATGTCCGAACTTTACCCTTCGAGCAGGTTCAAGATCAAATTCGCGGAAAGCGAGGCCTCTACATTCTTTGAAGCGATGAATCTCGCTCAAAAGTTCATCCAGGCCTCCGACATCTACAAAACGCACGAAGAACTTAGCTCGAACAAGGGAAATCACGAGTATGTTCCTTGAGCGGACGCCGCTAGGGAAGTCCCTCGAAAGGAGAGAGATAATAAGCCTCGCTAGGATGACAACGGACATGACCCTTGATACACTCTCAACAGAAGAGAAATCTACCTTGACATCAAGGAGAAGTACACTTTATCGAAGCCCCAACCCAATCAGAACTGTTGTTAATAGAAGGGATAAGAGGCTCTGGTGCAAGTACCATCATGATTGTGGCCACACCACTCAAGACTGCAAAGAATTGAAGAGGGCATTAGAAAAGTGTTGTGCATGTACATGTTATGTTTTATGCACATGTTATGTTTTGATGATGAAAATTAATATAATATGTTGTAGCATGAAAGTATGTAACAGTTGCAACAGATACATGAAGAAAGAAATTGATAAACGAAGACTTTGAAGAAAAGAAGAATCAAGAATGAAGTTCAGTTTATAATTTCTTAGAATAGTAACTTTAGATTAAAATGTAATATGCTTAATAGTATATGCATGTGCTAAATATAGAAATATAAAGTTATATAATTATTATCTTTGAGTTAAGAAAGTAAATAATTATATTAAAATTATATATCTATATAAAAGGAAATAAGTTTTCAAATCAGAAATCAAAAAGGGATTAGGAAAACGAGTTTTTAGAAAAAGATTTTTAAAACGAGTTTCTAAAAGATTTTGATAAAAACAGTTTTTGAAAAGATTTTAATAAAAATCAGATTTTTGATAAAAACGAGTTTTGAAAAAGATTTTAATAAAAATCAGATTTTAATAAAACGAGTTTTTGAAAAGATTTTATAAAAATCGTTTTGATAAAACGTGTTTTTAAAAAAAGATTTTTATAAAACAGAATTTTATTAAAACATGTTTTCAGATTTTCTAAAAGGATTTGGAAAAATACTTTTAGATATAAACAGACTTTGAGTTGAAAAAGAAAATCTATGTGGAAAACTTATCTTTTTTTTTAAAAGATAAAGATAGAAAAAGATAAAGTTTTATCCCTTAAATCAAGGATTAAAAGATAAAGATATTTTTAAGTGATTTTCGTCCTAACAAGTCTATAAAAGGGAATCAGAATTCACTTTTAAATCTCACGTTTTCAGAGAGAAAAATCGAGTCTAATTAAAAGCTGAAAACTATTTCCTTGGCACTGAGCATAGCACTGAGCGAGTAGGTTTAAGTTACTATTATACAATTGTAATTGTCCTCTATTTGCTTGACTAAGAAGCACATCATTGAGGATCGTTCTTTTTGTAACTTTACATTATAGAGGTGCAACACTTAGAGTTAAGTGTTGAGGGTCATTACTAGGGTTAGTAGTGAGGGGAATCTATTGTATCAAGAGTTTGATATTTTAGGATTCAAAGAAATAAAAGAGTTTTTTTTCTTGTGGACGTAGATCTCAGAGGTGAGATTGAACCACGTTATATCTTGTGTCTACAATCTAATACTTTTAAGTTTATTATTCGCAAAAACTCAAATTAGCGATTTTCGAGTGTTGCTCAAGCGCGGCACTGAGCCACAAAAGGATTTTTGCGAAAATCGATTAGATTTCACCACTCAATTCAACCCCCCCTTCTTGAGTGTTCCCTTGGTGTTCCAACAAGTGGTATCAGAGCAGGCTATTCTCGTAAGACTCACATCTAGAGAATAGAAACCATGAACACACAAGATGACTTTCGTGACAAGTATTCCAAGTGTCCAATTTTCAACGGGAAAGATTATGGATGGTGGAAGACTAGGATGAGGATCTACATTCAAGGTTCTGACTTTCAATGCTGGAGAATCATAAAGACTGGACCTCTTCCTATTCAAAACAAAGATGATGAAGGAAACCTGATCGACAAGGAGGAAGATGAGTACAATTCTGTTGACTACGGAAAGGCCGAAAAGAATTTCAAAGCTATGAGTATTCTCCAATCTGGAATTGGACCTGATGAATATTCAAGAATCTCGGCATGCACCACTTCTAAGAAAATTTGGGACACATTGGAATTGGCCATGAAGGTACAAACGAGGTAAAACAGTCTAGGATAGATTTACTAGTCCAACAATATGAACTGTTCACAATGAATAAGGACGAATCTATTAAAGATATGTTTACCAGATTTACACTAATAACTAATGAACTAAGATCTTTAGGAAAAATCTATTCTTCTGAAGATTTAGTTAGAAAAGTGTTAAGAAGTTTGACTAATAAATGGCTTCCCAAAATAACTGCTATTCAAGAGGCTAAGGATCTAACAAAATCTCACTAGAACAACTCATTGGTTCCTTAATGACTCACGAACTTGTTTTAGACTCTAAATCAAGTGAACCAAAGAATAAAGGGTTGGCCTTAAAAACTGAATAGAAACGGATGATAGATAGATGATGAAGAACTGCGTTTCTAACTAGAAATTTCAAAACTTTTTGAAAAAGAATAGGAGTAACAACTTCAGGAGAGGTGGAAACTCCAAAGGTAAAGGCACTCCTTTAACCCTAAGAAAAGTGC
This sequence comes from Beta vulgaris subsp. vulgaris, assembly GCF_026745355.1. NCBI lineage: Eukaryota > Viridiplantae > Streptophyta > Magnoliopsida > Caryophyllales > Amaranthaceae > Beta > Beta vulgaris. Next base: position 28,483,574 of record NC_079204.1, read on the forward strand.
TACTAACTCTGGTTGTTTCAAGTGTGGTGAGTATGATCACAGGATTAAAGAATGCCCTCTGTGGGATGAAGAAAAGCCTAGAGAAAAACGAGAGCAGTCTAAGAAGGAGTACAAGAAAGCCATGATCGCAGCAGTCTGGGGAGACTCGGATTCTGACGAGGATCAGTGCCAGGCACAGGGCCACGAAGCAAAATTATGTCTTCTAAGAAGGAGTACAAGAAAGCCATGATCGCAGCAGTCTGGGGAGACTCGGATTCTGACGAGGATCAGTGCCAGGCACAGGGCCACGAAGCAAAATTATGTCTTAATGCTGTACAGACAACTCTGAAGACGGCACTGAGCCCTGACAACTCACATCTATGCTTGATGGCTAAAAGTTCGAACCCTCTTGAAGAGGAAGAAGACAGTGAGGTAAGTCTAACTTCTTTAAAACCTTCACATCATCTTCTTTCCAAAAGTAAGCTTGTCATATTGCTTGAAAACGTAGTTGATGATTGTCAAAACATGAATGATAATTTTGATATCATGAAAAAGGAAATAAAAAACTCGACCAGGCTAAAAATTGGATTAGAAACAGAATATAAGGATTTACTGAAAGAAAACAAAACTCTGATGAAAAGGATTGACGAGAAAGACAGAGATAAACACACTAAAACAAGAAAAGACTCTAGTTGAGAATCTCGTAAATAGCTCAGTGCCAGTCACTGAGTTCGAAGCTAAAAAAATCCAGTCTTGAGGAACAAATTGAAAATTTAAATCACGAGTTGAATGAACTTAAGAACTCAAGACAACAATCTAGAATTGTTCCACTCATGTTGCCTAGTGTTGAAAAGATAAGGGAAGAACTGGATAAAGTTAAAAAGGACTTAGAGATTTCCCAAAAAAGAAGTAGTGATTTAAATACCTCTGTTGAATATTTGGAATCACAACTTTCAATTGCTCGAAAGATGCACGAAAAATGGACTAATGGAATGAATGCTCTAAATTACTTAACTTGCACCACAAACAACATGAACAAAACTGGATTAGGATATACTGACCAGCAACCCAGTGCCAGGGTCAGTGTTAGAACCTTCGAAAGAGACTTTCGATAGAGAAAATACGTGGGCCTTCCTGAATATCTAATTTGCAATTTTTGTGGTAATAATGGTCATCTAATTGACGACTGCAACAAAAAGAAAAATCGAATTGCAAAGAATGTCAAACATGTTACTCAAATTTGGGTTAGGAAAGACATACGAGATGCTCAACGTAAGAAAAAGGGACCCCAAGCAAATATGGGTTCCTAAAACAAACAAGTAATCATGTAGATTAAGGTAGCCCTTGAATTTATTTGTACTGAAGACCAAATAGCTGATATTTTCACTAAACCACTTGCTCGTGAAAGTTTGAAAAACTTAGATTAGCTTTGATTGTTGGTACTTAGTTGATTTATGTGCTTATTTGACCCCTTTACATGCTTAAGAGTTCGAAAGATTATATCTACACTAAGTCAGTTTTTTGATTTAATTCAAGACTCCTGAAAAGGCTATTGATGTTGTCCTGATAACTGACACCTAAGTTGCTTTTTAAAAATTTCATGAAAAACTCCAACAAAAGTATCATGTTTTCAAAAATATCCATTTGATGTTGCTTTGATAAAACTAAAATAATTTCAAAAAATTGGTTTTCAAAATTTTTTAAAATGTATATGCAAGGTTGTTAGAGGTGCATAATGAACTAAAAGCCCAAACACAATCTCTCCTCCAAATTAAACCAAAAAAAAAACCGGTCCCCCCTCTTAACCTACTTCAAAATCTGGTCCACCCATTAAACACAAACCCTAAAACACTTTCAAAATCTCCATCCTTCTCCCTAAAACGAAAAAAAAGGGGCCTAACCCATGGGTCGAAAAACCACCCGCCGGATCTTTAAAAGGAAGACCACCTCACCGGCGACTCCTTCTCCCCCGAAAACCTCTATCCCTCCACCTCTACCTCCAAAACATTCACTTGTTTCCAAAACCTTCGCCTCAAAACAACCGTCAAAGAAAATACCACAACATGAAATTCCGGTCCCGAAAAAGCCCGTAACAAAACCCACCACTCGATCACTCAACCGGAAAATTCCGATGACTTCCACTGCTACCACCTCACAAACTCCGCCGACTCGAAAACGGCGCGATGCTGCTGGTACGAACGACCATCCCTCCTCCTCTAAACGCCCACGAGTTTCGGCGTCTGTTAGAGTGTTATCCTGTTAGATCTTTCCCACCGAGTGGCTAGGTAATTTAGCCTTCCAGTTTCTTCTAAAATCTAATCAAAATCAGGGGTGGGTTAAACTACTCGTTTTTAATGATGCTATATATGAAGAGGAGGTTTGTCAATTCTATAACAACCTAGAAATTTCCGAAAATTTTCTTCTCTCCTCCACTGTGAACGAAATCGTGATAACTTTGTATGTGGAAAATCTTGCTGAAAATTTTGGGAGTGCTAGTGATACACTTGCGGCACAGCGACATCGCCATCTTATGTCTAAACCATAAACACCTTTCCTTTGATCCCAGTTCTACTCTGTATCTTTGCATATTCCTTGTAGTTTTTGGACAAAATTTTTGTTAAAACTATTTTAGATACTTTTGGATGTTATTTTGGATTATCTTGGAGATTGTGAATTGGTGTTTGTTGTAGCACCAGCATCACTAGCTTAAATAGTTGAGCTATTGGGTTATTTTAAACTCTTCTGATTGTGTGGATGTTTTTTTGTCTTTTTGCTACTTTTTGAGAATGACAAAAGGGGGAAAAAAAAGCATATAATATTGACTAGAATCTTGATGATATCCTAGGTTGAAATAATGTGAATAAGATATAAATGAGCATGTGGGGACAAGTGAATAATTGAATGCTATTAATCCGATGTACGAATAGGTTCTAAAAAGGGTGAGTAATCATTATATGCATTGTTTGAGGGGGAACAAAAGTCAATATGCATACTTTAAGGGGGAACAAATGTTTATTTAACAATATTATATTCATAGTTTGTCATCATCAAAAAGGAATTGTTGTGCATGTACATGTTATGTTCTATGCACATGTTATGTTTTGATGATGAAAATTAATATAATATGTTGTAGCATGAAAGTATGTAACAGTTGCAACAGATGCATGAAGAAAGAAATTGATAAACGAAGACTTTGAAGAAAAGAAGAATCAAGAATGAAGTTCTAGTTTATAATTTCTTAGAATAGTAACTTTAGATTAAAATGTAATATGCTCTAACTTAGTGATATGCTATGTGCTAAATATAGAAATATAAAGTTAGTATAATTATTATTTTCTTTGATTAAGAAAGTAAATAATTATATTAAAATTATATATCTATATAAGAGGAAATAGATTTTCGAAATCAGAACTAAAAAGGGATTAAGGAAAACGAGTTTTTAGAAAAAGATTTTGTAAAACCGAGTTTCTAAAAGATTTTGATAAAAACAAGTTTTTGAAAAGATTTTAATAAAAATCAGATTTTGATAAAAACGAGTTTTTGAAAAGATTTTAATAAAAATGAGATTTTAATAAAACGAGTTTTGAAAAGATTTTAATAAAAATCGGTTTTTGATAAAACCGTGTTTTTAAACAAAAAGATTTTTATAAAACAGAATTTTATTAAACATGTTTTCTGATTTTCTAAAAGGATTTGGAAAAATACTTCATAGATATAAACAGACTTTGAGTTGAAAAAGAAAACTATGTGGAAAACTTATCTTTTTTTGTTTAAAAGATAAAGATAGAAAAAGATAAAGTTTTATCCCTTAAATCAAGGATTAAAAGATAAAGATATTTTTAAGTGATTTTCGTCCTAACCAAGTTCTATAAAAGGGAATCAGAATTTACTTTTAAATCTCACGTTTTCAGAGAGAAAAATCGAGTCTATTAAAAGCTGAAAACTATTTCCTCCGGCAGTGAGCATAGCACTGAGCGAGTCAGATTTAAGTTACTATTATACAATTGTAATTGTCCTCTACTTGCTTGACTAAGAAGCACATAATTAAGGATCGTTCTTTTTCTGTAACTTTATCATTATAGAGAGTGTCAACACTTAGAGTTAAGTGTTGGGGGTCACTAATAGGGTTAGTAGTGAGGGGAATCTTATTGTATCAAGAGTTTGATATTTTAGGGTTCAAAGAAATAAAGAGTTTTATTTCGTATGGACGTAGATCTCAGAGGTGAGATTGAACCACGTTATATCTTGTGTTTGCGTATCAAATCTCACATACTTTTAGTTTATTATTCGCAAAAACTCAAATCAGCAATTTACGAGTGTTTGGCACAGTGCCAGGCACTGCGCCATAAAAGGAATTTTGCGAAAATCGATTAGATTTCACCACTCAATTCAAACCCCCCCCCCCTTCTTGAGTGTCACCTTGTGTTCCAACAAAAAGGTAGATGACGAAGAAAAATTGAATCGATATTTGAAAGACCCAAAGGAGAAAAAAAAAAGAACCTCGAAATGAGAAAGAATCCCGGAGCAACGAGACGGTTGGGTACATAAACGTCATTGCTGGAGGGAATGCTCTGGGCATCTTAACCAAGCTCTCTTGAAAGATACACCTCTACCCCCTGAAACATGGGACTGATGTCGCGACCACGGTCGCTTTTTCTACAATGACATTCAAAGATAGTCATCGACCAATCCAAACCCCACACAATGTCCCCCCTTGTCATCGAAATGAAGATTGCTAATCTTAGGGGTGGTCGACTATTGATCGACAGCGGGAGCTCCGCGGACATCATAACAATGCACTGCTTAGCATAACTGAAGTACTAGGAAGCCGACTTAATGCCCATCAACCAATTCCTAGTTGGATTGGGAGGATAGTCCATCCATCTAATTGGCTTAGTCAAACTCCCAACTCGAATGGGGGAGAAGGGTAAAGGAAGGAATGTCGTCGCCGACTACCTTAGCCTCCCTTACAATGTCATCATTAGACGACCAACCCTCAACAAAGTTAAAGCTGCTATTTCTACATATCAGTTGTTACTACAGTTCGAAGGGGATGATGGAAAGGTCGCCCGACTATTTGGGGATCAAAATTACACATGACAATGTTACGTAAATAGCTTAAAGAGTCAATAAAAAGAACAAACCCCACGAAAAAGAAAGCACCCTGAGTTAGAGAAGCCCCTTCCCATAATAGGGCTCTATGTAGCCGAAAATCCCAAGTGGTACGAGAGGCCTCGACCAGCAGATAGGGATGAAGAAGTGTGCATCAATGAAGAGAAGGGTCGAGCAGTTCGCATTGGCAAACAAATCCCTTGCGGTGTAAGAGCCCAAATTATGGAAGTTATTCGAGAATTCCAGGATGTATTTGAATATACCGTCGACGAAATTCCTGTCATCGACCCTCAGCTCATGGTCCACCGCCTAAACATCCGAGAGGGGCATCAACCGGTTAAGCAAAAGTTGAGGCACCAAGGTGTCGAGGGAAGCACTGTCGCAACCAACGAAGTCAAGAAGTTGTTAGCTGTGGGTTTTATTCGAGAGTGTTATTACACCGAATGGCTGGCCAACGTGGTCCTAGTCCGCAAATCATCTGGGGCTTGGAGAATGTGTGTCAATTTCACAGACCTGGACAAGGCCTGTCCAAAAGACGACTTTCCCCTCCCTAATATTGATAGGCTAGTCGACTCGACAGCCCGACATGCACTCTTTAGCTTCATGGATGCTGATGTCGGGTATCACCATATCTCCATGGTTGAAGAAGACCAAGTGCATACAACTTTCACCATCAACTCCGGCGTCTACTGTTACAAAGTGATGCCCTTTTGCCTGAAGAACGCTAGGGCAACTTATCAACTTATCAGTGGTTCGGGAACAAGATGTTCGAAAAATAGATAGCGCGAAACGTCGAAATCTATGTCAATGATATGATCGTCAAAATCAAGCAGGATGAAGATCATATCTCTGACTTAAGGGAAACAATTTCTACCCTGCGCACCCACAACATGAAGCTCAATCAAAGTGCGTCTTTGGTGTAAAGGGTGGGAAGTGCCTCTACTTCCTCGTAGATGAAAGGGGCATGGGATCTAACCTCGACAAAATTCAAGCTATCATCAAGATGAAAAGCCCTCGAACTGTCAAAAACGTCCAGCGCCTAACCGGGTGCATGGCAGCATTGGCTCAATCAAAGTGCGTTTGTCGCGATCAGCTGAAAAAAGCTTATACTTCTTCAGTATGCTAAAATAGTCCACATTCGACTGGGACGATGCTGCAGAAAAAGTGTTGAATTTCAATAGCTTAAATCCCAATTGGCTAGCCTTCCCGAGCTTGTCTCCCCCTTACAGGCAGAGACACTTTTCGTCTATCTGACCTCAGTGCCATCGTAGTCGCTGAGCGCGAAAAGAATCAACATCCTGTTTACTTCATAAGCCATGCCCTTTGAGGCGTAGAAGCCAAATTCCCTCCAATTAGGAAGATGATCTTCGCCCTCGTCCTCGCCACTAACAAGCTCAAGCCTTACTTTCAGGCTCATCCCATCAAAGTCCTCGCTAGCCAGCCATTCGAAAAGTCATCGAAGGAAGAAATCAGTCTAGCAGGGTGACGGACTGGTCCAACCAGTTATCAAACCTCGCCGTGCTATCAAGACCAGGCGTTGGCAGACTTCATTGCCAAATGCGCCTACAAGCCTAAGCCTACGGAAGAAGGCTTATAGGAGCTATTCGTCCATGGATCGTCATTGAAGGTCAGATGTGGTGTCGTACTATTGGTCTTGGACCCACAAGGAAATAAAATAGAGTATGCAATCAAGCTCGACTTCACCGCCTCGAATAATGAGGCCGAATACGACGCACTACTGCTTGGGATCCAGCTATGCAAGACAGCTAGCGCTAAAAAACTCAAAGCTCACTCCGACTCGCAACTTATTGTAGGGCAACTGATAGGGGAATTCGAGGCCAAGGAAGACAACATGAAGATGTATTTGAGGAAGTTAAAGAAATTGCTTATCTAACCCCCTTCACCATCACTCACATCCCGTGCTTTGAGAAGCAGCAAGATGACGCACTATCAAGGTTCGTCAGCTCAGTCGAGGATCTTTCACCCCGGCCAATCTTGTGGGAAGTTCTTAAAGCTTCAAGGATCAATATGGGGTAGCCACCCTCGACAGAAGCCCTACTTGGATGTATAAAATCATATCCTTCTCCAGTGATGGTGTCGTGCCCCTAGATCAGCTCGAGGCATAAAAACTATGGAGGCGAGCTCGATGGTTCACATATCACGACAGACAACTGTACAAGAAATCATTCACCCATCCCCTCCTCCGCTGCTTGACTCCCCAAGAGGGGGACTATGTTCTTCAAGAAATACATCAAGGGGCATGTGGAACTCACCAGGATGCTAGAACCATCACAGCTAAGGCTCTTCGATCAGGGTACTACTGGCCCACCATGAGGGAAGACGCCTCGAAGTTGGTCCAAAAGTGCAATATAAAGTTGGTCCAAAAGTGCAATATAAACAAGTCAATCACCATATTTGGGGTTCCTCGAGTCCTGGTATCAGATAATGGCCACCAATTCAATAGCGGACAAATATGAGACTATTGCTCCAGATTCGGCATCGAAACCAGATTCTCTGCCGTCGGTTGACCTCAGACTAATGGAAAGCGTAAGTAGCAAACAAAGTAGTTTTGAATGGATTAAAAACCATGCTTGAAGGAGCCAAAGGTTCATGAAACGACGATCTACTGGGCATCCTGTAGTCGGCGTGAACAACGGTCCGGGAAGCAACTGGACAAACACCATTCAACTTGGTGTATGGCAGTTAGGTTGTGCTACCTGTCGAAGTTGGCATTACCTCACCAAGGATAACCTTCTATGATTACAACAACAATGAAGAAGAAAAGAAGGTCAACCTTGACCTACTCCTAGAAACTCGAGGCAACTCCCTCCTAAAAGTTATTAGCTACAAACTCAAGCTGACACGACTATTCAATCGCGGGGTCAAGCATCGACCATTCCAGATCAATGATTAGATCTTAAGGAAATTCAAAGCCACGGGTAGAGAGCCTCGACTTGGCAAGTTACAACCCAACTGGGAGGGACCTTACAAAGTCACTTCAGTGGTTCGACCAGGCACATACCGCCTCAAAGATCAAGAAGGACGCCCGCTCCCTTGACCATGGAACACGGACAACCTTCGTAAGTTCTATGTTTAAGTTTATCCCTCGAGCTTAGGGTTATACCATGCCAGTTAAGTGCACAATTGGGTACTAAACTTTGCCTTTTGTTCTAGTTTGGGTACTCAACTTCCAGAATTTCCAGTTTGGGTACTCATGTTGGATGTCCGTTACTTTGGTACTGATGTTTGCAAAGTTATTGTTGTCAAAACCCAAAAAAAAAGAAAAAAGGTGACATAGCAAACTTTTTTCTCTTTCCTCTAATTCCTCTCCCCTCAATTCTCTCTTTTTCCCTGCTTAAACTCTAGTGTCATTTCTTTTCTTTTCTTTTTTGTGATTTTTCGTCTGTTTCTAATAGAGAGAGTATTATTTTAGAAATAAAAAGGACTCAATATAAGATAAATATTGGGTTTTCTCATATCTATATATTGCATCCGAAATTCTATTTTCTCGATTTCTCTAATTGATCTCTTTCTTATCAAATACTCAATTCATAATTGAATACTCAACTCGTACTTGAATACTCAATTTATCACTAATCATATGAGCTTGGTCGAAAATGATTTTGGGGTTTTAGTGGTGAATCTTTGTTGGCAATTTCCAAATTAAATTTGCAAATTAAAAATCTTCTATTAACTGTGAGTTTCTTACTTTCTTACTTTGTGTTACTATCTTTTTTTAGGGGATTGTATTACTAATACAGTAAGTTGATCATCTTACTTTTAGATTGCATAATTGATACTGTTAATATTTTAGTCATTAAATTATAATTCTTTAGATAATTAATGGTGTCTTTATTTATTTTACCATTTTTAATTTACAGAGCATACATACAAGACTAAAGACTTATTATTGTTGAAGACTTTGGCAATATGGTGGGGGTTTCTCTAATTCTTAGTCAGATTTTCATAAATATAATTCCTAGGTGATGTTGTTCTTTACTTCTTCTGTATTACTGTATATGTTTCAAGCTTTTTGTTATTGTTTTCAATATGTTGCCTAAAAAAATTCTTGTATGGAAGTGAAAAAAGAAAAATGAGGAAACGTTTAGATGATTATATAAATCCCAACAATCAGTCATTGATAATTTTATTATGAAAAAAATCACAAATAAAAAAGAAGAAGAAATGGCAGCGGAGTTTAAGCAGAGGAAGAGAGAGAATAGAGGGGAGAGGAATTAATTAGAGGAGAGAGAAAAAGTTTGCCATGTCACCTTTTTCCTTTTTTTGGGTGCTGATAACGGTAACTTTGCAAACATCAATACCAAAGTAACGGACATCCAAAATGAGTACCCAAACTTGAACTTTTGAGAGCTGAGTACCCAAAGTGGAACAAAAGGAAAAGTTTAGTACCCAATTGTGTACTTAACTCCATACCATGCTGAGTAAAGTTCAGTTTTGTAAGAAATCACTTGCCTTTTTGGCATTGATTCCATTTTTTGTAAAAAAATTACTTGTCTTGTAAGGCATTGATTTATAACTTTTTGTGAGAATCACTTAACCTCTTTTGGGCGATGATTCAAACCAACTTATGTAAAGAGTGCTTAGCTAGTGGTCCTATAAAATGACAATCGAATCAAGATGTAAAAGCTGTATGACCATCGAGTCTAGTTTAACGCATGAAAGTTAGCAAATCTCGCAGGCACAAACTTAAAACAAAAACAAACAAGGCAAAGTGGAAATAATCGAGTTCTATTCCATTAATCGAGATACAAGGCATTAAAGTAGCTACATTACAAGCTAAGAAAAAAATCTAAGGCAAGCAAGAAAGCTTAAGGGTTCCACATTAACCCTGGTAGGAGGTAGCCGACAAAAAGAAGCGAGCAAAAGAGAAGAAGAAGATATTAAGAGCTCGATCCCGACATCTAAGAAGCTGGAGCTTTATGCCTGCTGCCAAGAAGCAGTAGCTTAGTGCAGTATTAAGCCCTCAAGGTTAAAAGGGGCAAGATCCTGGTCTTCGACTTTAGGGGCCTCAATACTAGCCCCCGCATCTTCTTGGGAAAGTGCCCCAATTCCTTCCTCCACTTCATCCCAGGAAAGCCCAGGTCTACCTTCTGGAGAACGGCCCACACTTTCTGGTGGGCCTTAGAATGGCCTATCTCGGAAGCCTGCAGTGATGCATCTTCGAGGAAGGTCATCCCTTACTGGGAAAGCTTTCAGTTGTCGATGATCAGGGTTTGACAACCGCGAGCATCGGCAATTGCTTCCTCATCCCTCTTATTGGCCTTCTCGGCCTTCTCTTGAGCCTTCTTGCAATCCTTGACGGCCTCCCGCTGCCTTTGGCTGGCCGAGTCCCTCTACTTTGAGATTTCCTTCATGGAATGCTCGAGGTCAGCCACCTTCACCTCGAAGGACTTTTGGCCCTTCTTCATGACCTCCTCGGCATCCAAGAGCCTCAACTCAGCAATGCAGAGGCGGTTGACCATGGAGAACCTCTCTCCCGTCGAACTATCAATGGGTCTTCCTGGGTTGAGACCGTCGAGCTAGGGCCAATACCTTGATCGACAACTGTTACAAGCAAACACAATTTAGTATCAAGTTGTTATGAACAAAGCACCAAGGAAATTACAAAGCGAATTTACCTCAACCATAGCTTCCTTAATGGCCTCGATCTCTTGACCCTCATGGGCCAGGCAGGCCTTCTCATTGACCTCCGTAATAAGATGCCCCGAGGCCTTATCAAACCTCGAGGCCATTTCGGCCTTCAAGAGGGCCAAGCAAAGCACCCGGAAGCAAGGGTTCCTCCGTCCACGGCCTGTTCCTCAAGGGGGGGGGGGGCTTCACCCCATATGAGGCCACCGGGGTAAGGTCCTCGAGCTTAACCTATAAAGGTTCTTGCTTGAGGTCAAGCGTAGTTGAGGGCAAGTTTCCTCCATTAATTGGAGTAGCCTCCTTTTAAGGAAGGCCATCACAGAGGACGACCTTCGAGGCATCTCCCCCTATTTAGGGGGAGCAACACTCGAGCAGGACTTAGCCAGCTTGCAGCGTTTAGCCGCTCGAATTGCCTGCGCAAGTATCAAAGGTTGAGACAATGGCTCTCAAGATAAAGAAGAGGGTTGATGGTCGAGATAAAGTAGAGAGAGAAGAATAGAAATGAGAATTGTGAGTTCTGAAAATGACCCAGCTCCATACTTATAAAGAAGCAGGACCGCGGTTCCCAAGGTTCCAATAAAATCGGCCCCCTCATTAGGCCACACGTGTCATCCCGTCACACCGACACGCGATACGCGCTCCTCACACGCCTTCGAATATAATAAACTGACCCAGAAAACGCCTCAGAGGGCTATCAAAGCTCGAAGGTATAATGTCTCGAGTAACCCCGGAGGACTATATATCGAAGCTCGAAGGTGTCATGTCTCGAGTAAGGTTATTATATCGACAAACGAAAGGTAAAAGTTGAAAACATAGCGAGAAAACAAGGAGAGGCAAAGCATTAAAAAGTCAAAAGTTTCATTCATTGAGCAAAGATTTACATCCTAAAAGCCACTAAGGACTTGGCTAAGTACAAAATACAGAAAAGGCAAAATCGACTAAGGGACTCAGTCGGAGCTGCTCGAAATGTCGCTGGTCGAAGTGCTCGAAGTGTCATTAGAATCAAGGGATGTGGAGGCACTCGAATCAACTTGCTCCTTGGACTCATCCTCTCCGGCCACCTCCCCTGCCTCGGTATTTTGAACATCATCCAACACAATACCCTCGATATCGAGGAAGACGTTAGCTTCGAGCTCAGCATTATACTCCGCGTCGACCACGCTGTAGTCGACTAAGGGATGTATCTTTCCCAAAGCCTCTCGAAGCTTGCCCAATGTTACTTTTGTAGCAACCTAGGCCCCGAGCAGCGCCATATCAACAACGAAGTCTTTGCCGGCCTGGGAGTCTTTCCACTCCTGGATGATGAGCTCCATGGCCTTCAAAGTCTCGCCCTTCGAAGAATCATATATTCGCTCGACTGATTCCCTTTGGCTCACGACATCCATGATCTTTTGGTCCCATAGAGCCTTCTCGTCGATATGCTTCTTCTTCTCGGCAGCTAGCTCCTTCTCAAGCCTTTCGATTTCAAGCTGGCGGCTCGAAGCAAGCTTCGTTTGATCAGCCAGGTCCTCTCGAAGCTTCGAAAGCCAATAGTGTGTCGATGGCTCATTACATCCATCCGGATCGAATGCTGAATTAAGGTCAAGAGTTAGCTTCGAATCATAACATAAACAAACAGAAGTATCAGCAACACTTACGTCGATCCAAGAAGAGTCAGAGCTTCGACCTCCTCCTCCTCGGTCAAATCTCTGCAGACCTTGATATCTCTCCTGGTAAGGAAACACTTCGCAACTTAATCGAAGCGACTACCCTTCTCCATCCCCAAACAGTTCCGTGAAAGGTTGCATGAGAGGCTCCGGGTCCGAGTTCTTCCTCCTTTTGCAAACTGGAGAATCCTCCTCTCAAGGAGGAGATACCTCCCCAGTCTCGCGAGATTTAGATGACCCCCCCTTCGATCGAGGAGCGAGGTTCGCAACGATCTTCCTCCGGTCTCCACCCCCCTAAGGAGTAATGATGGCCGAAGCAGTAGGGGGTCGATTTTTAGGCCTCTTTCAGGGACCCTGCAAGCAAAAGGATCGGTACTGAAGACAATGAAGATAAGGAAAAGTCGAGGTGGGGAAAGTGCTACCTTGGGGGCTCGAGGAACATGAGTATATTCCCTCGACACCCGCTGTTGAATCTGATCCTGCACCCGCTGGTTAGCTGTCAGGCGCTTCTACATCTCTTCGTTGAGTTCTTGGCGGGCAATAACTACATCAAAAGAAATCAAGTTAGTAATCTAACAAAAAGCATCCGGTCGAATACCTAACAATAAGATCCCTACCCTGGGAATAGGCGGGGCTCAACCCCGTTGTCGAAAATAAGTGCTCATCACTCAAATCGCAGACATGACTACCAGCTTCACCATATTCCGCCACAAAGTTAAGGAGGGTTCCACGCCATCATGACGTAAATGGCAAGAAATCCCTCCATCGAGACTACACTATTACGCATGAGTTGGCAGAGGGAGAGGTCGTATGATTGGAGTACCTCGACTATGAAGGGATGAAGAGGAAATCTCAAACCCAGCTCGAGGTGGACCTTGTAAAGAGCTATGCAGTCTATCGGAGGGGTGCAAAAGGTCTCAGTAGGCTCTGGAATATACAAGGCGTAAAAATTTTAATCCAGTACGAGCTCTCGAGAAAGCAAAGATTGTCCCCCAGAAATTGCATGAAAGGACCTCGAACATGAAAATGCGCTATGACCATTGGCTAAGATTGAGCTTCTTGTTCCCTACCACTCGTGCTCGGGCCAAGGGACTAATCCTCACTACTTCCCTCCATTATGCGAACCACCTGACTATCGAGAAGATCGTCTAAGTAACTCCTAATGACCCGGAGTCGAGCAATGATGACAATATGTGGGGGGATGTTTAACTCCTCCCCCCATCAGAAAGAACAGAAATACCGTTGCTCGAGCACGGTAAGGCATCGAGCACCTGAGATGGGTCAGGACAATCGAATGTCACATACACCACATGAGCCCCATTTATTAAAACCCCATCGAATAGTGGTGTGAGTGGAGGAGGAGGGGTCCCCGAGCTAGACGACGAGCCCCTAGCATTTATCAACAGGGGGCTCCATCCAAAAGGGTCCATTTAAAATTAAGTAATGAAGCGAAAGGAGTAAGTTGTACCTTGGTTTAAAGGTCCTTGAGATACTCTCCCGATTCAAAGTACGGTTGTCCACTTCTAAGGCTCCCGAGATGATATTTGTGGAGAAATAGAGAGTCCTAAGAGAATCAAGATGTGTAATGAGACAATAAAAAATACTTTATCATCAAATAAGACCGCTCGAAAGTGACGGTTGACATCTAATGGGCTCGAAAAGCTATCAAAAAGGTGTTCTGGCTAGGCCTCACGGCAGGCCGAAGTTCACCACCTACCCAAGTTATTCCACACTTGTTCACTGAAGTTGACTCAATTCAACCGAGTCCAAAGATCGGGCACAAAGTAAACTCCAAAGAGCTGTCCCTAACCGGAGCATCTTTCCTTAGTCGCCGTCTAAGCCATATCGGCCCAACATGCTGACTGGACGCGATTAAATCAAAAGGCTTGCACTTAGGCACTTCAACCAGATCAAGTTCACCCAGATCAAGGGAAGGATACCCCAAGGTCACAACAACTACTGAAGTTGGTGCTCGTCAAGTGCTACGGTGTCAAGACCCCACGAGTTACTTGGAGCTCATTAGCCCCTAGGTAACCTCGACAAATGTCTCATCACCCTTCCATATACTTGGGGCTCATTAGTCCATGGGTAACCTCGAGCGAGGTTCATCACCCATCAAGTTACTTGGGCCTCATTATCCCCTAGGTAACCTGGACCAAGGTCTCATCATCCCTCGAGTTACTTAGGGCTCATTAGCCCCCGGGTAACCTCGAGAGAGGTCCATCACCCCTCGAGATACTCGGTCTCATTAGCCCCTTGGTAATCTCGAGCGAGGTCTCGTCACCCCTCGAGTTACTTATGGCTCATTATCCCCTGGGTAATCTCAAGCGAGGTTTCATCATCCCTCGAGTTACATAGGGATCATTAACCCCTGGGTAATCTCGAGCGAAGTCTTATCATCCCTCGAGTTACTTGGGGCTCATTAGCCCCTGAATAACCTCGAGCAAGGTCTCATCACCCCTCGAGTTACTTAGGGCTCATTAGCCCCTGGGTAATCTCGAGCGAGGTCTTATCATCCCTCAAGTTACTTGGGGCTCATTATCCCTATGTAACCTCGAGCGAGGTCTCATTACCCCTCGAGCTATTTGGGGCTCATTAGCCCTTGGGTATTCTCGAGCGAGGTCGTATCATCCCTCGAGTTAATTGGGGCTCGTTAGCCTCTAGGTAATCTCTACCGAGTTCCATTACCCCTTGAGTTACTTGTGCCTCCTTAGCCCCTGGGTAATCTCGAGCGAGGTCCCATCACCCCATGAATTTCTTGGGGTTCGTGACCCCTATGCCATCTCGAGTCACGTCAATCCTCTATGGGCTAAGCCTCTATGGGCACTCCTATAGGGGGGAGGGGGCAAAAACCGGAATTCCGCAAAACACTTTAGGGAAACCTTCTCCCACATGTTTTGCATGGGGCTAATGTTTGGGCCCCACTTGTTCTCAAACCCTATGTCATCCTGACAAGCCCCCCCAGTGGGTCTCATGTGTCTCAAACCTTGTGTCAGCCTGGCAAGGCATTCTTTCACATATTCCAATGCCTATAAATAGGGATCAAATCCCTATTTATTGAGGTAATGAATTCTAGACAAACCACTTCACACTCACCAATTAAAGCAATTAACTGACTTGATCGTCGGAGGGGCAAAACCCGGATACACCCGCGGGGTAGTCTAACTCTCGTTTTTGTTGGGCTCACTTCACTCCCGAGTGACCGGTCACCTCCATTGATCATCGACTCCTAATCTTGATTTATCTCCCATCTTACAAGTTTTTACCCGAAACACTTTGAAACCCAAATTTGCTTCACCTTGTTGATTCTACAATCTTTCTCTCATGCTCAATACCTTTATAGTTTCTACATTTGGGTGGGTTTTCTTTCATATCTCACATGGACTTCAGTTAACTCCCCATAATATTGATTGATAAAATTAGCGTATGAAACAAAATTTTGATCAATTGGTGTAATATACTTATTTTTAACAATGCTTACTTAATGGTAATTTTATAATTATTAAGTTAATTATGTTTCAAATATTCTTATTTTATTTGGGTTAAGAGTATGAATATTTAATTCTATCGTTTTATCAACAAATGAGGTTACTTTTATAACAAAAGCGAATAATAATGGGTTACTCTTGTGAACGATTGAAATTACTCAATAAATGTGGTTACTTTTGTGAGCAATTGGGGTTACTCGTATGATCAAATGGGATTACTGATATGAATAAATGAGGTTTCTTTTATGATCAAATGGGGTTACTCATGAGTTTAAACGATGTTAATCCAAGAGATAAATTAGGACTACTCATATAGATTTTTTGTAAAATTACGCATAACAATAAAAAAGGTTTATTCTTATAACAAATGAAGTACACTTTTGAAAACACACTCTAGAAGTATTTATCACTCCTTATTAAATGAAATTCAAATCACTCCTTGTGTTCTTCACTCGTCTTCATTAGTTATCTAAATCAACTAAATACAAAATCAAATGAAATATAAATCAAATACAAAAATGAAACATAAATCAAAATACAAAACAACAAGCTCAAAATCAAAGCCATCAAGCAAGATAGTCTCTTTGGGATGTAAGGTGCAAGTGGTGATGATCATATTCGACTTATTCTCCTTTATAGACGAAATAAGGTGATTCGGCCAATTCAAGTTATCAAAACTGAGACAAGTTTGCAATTGACGAATCGCAAAAGTTCGAAAAGCATTGCATGGAGAAGGGACCGATGAGGCGTGGAGGAGAAAGCAAGCTGCACGCAAGAGGGCGGAGGAGGTGTTGTTGCAGCGGAGAAGGGGTGCTAGAGGAGGAATAAAGCTAGAGTTCGTTTGGTGGTGAAGAGAGGACGGGAGAAAAAGAGAAGACCAGCTACGATTGATAAGGGTTTGGACAAAAACCTTAAGAGGAGAGAGAAAATGTAGAATCGGTGAAGGACGAGAGAAGGGATGGGAAATTTCCGTGTAAACTTCATATAATGGCCAAATAATTTCATCTTTCTTATCACACAAGTGGTCACACTTTCAAAAGGAATAACTTGAATGAAAATAGTTGCATTTTCTCAAAGAAATAACACAGATAAAATTGGCTACATCTTCAAAACGACTTTATAGAGCAAAGAGAATACGATCAATAAGAAACTTTACGCAGAGGAACATGAGACCTTGCAGAGAGGTAAATGACACTCGATTCTAAAGGCCATCTTATGACAACCATTATTGTATGATTGTATTTATTACTTCTTTAAGACTTTTTTTCCAGTATCTGTCCACCACAAACTTTTGTATCCTGATTCAAGAATTATCCATGATGTAATGCTATCCATGTTACATTGCAGTAATATAAACTAAGAGAAGAATCGATAGCTAATATAGTCCTGTTTATCGATAAAACCAGTACTAATATAAGCACTTTATTAGCTTCATGTGGAAATCTGGAATCAACCTTGCTTTTCATCTATGGAAAAGCTGGTTCTCAAACATTGCAAAGTCATCTCAGATGGACTCAAACCTTTTCCATATAATTTCTCCCTATTAGACTTGTCCGTCTATTTTTACAACTTTACACTGTACAACAACAAATGGACGTGATTAGGTCCCTATGAGCTAATACAGACCCCTTGTGCTAAACCTTGTAATATTTCACAAAAAAAAAAAAAAAAAAAAAAAAACTGTAATCAACAAAATGTTCGAGAATGCGGATGATACACTGATAAACTTCAGCCTTCAGAGAACACCAAAATGCCAGCGATGTAAGTGCAATCATCAGTTATGCACAAAAAGACCATTTAGAAGTGGCTGCTCCACATCTGCAGTTCTCGATGCTAAACTTCTGTCACGGCGTTGGGCTCTGGTAGAACCACCAAGAAAAAGTCAAGAGATTGCCAGCAGATGAAACAAAATTTGACTCATATGTTAACAACATTTTCTAGGTTAAGCAGCATCATGGTCAGAAGTCAGAACTGCTTTATTAGCCAATCTGGACAGAACTATCGATCGGTCTTTCTGGATTTTTTGGTCAAAAACCTTTCCGTGAGACCTCCTTTCCCAAGCCCGCCCCTAATGAGAACAATTTAGATAAACCATTTATATCCCCTCTTTTTGACATTTTACCACCTCCCTAAACCCCTAATGGCACAATAAATGTTTAAAAACCTTATATTAGTGATAAACTAGTTTGTAAGCTCATGATATACTTATAGTTATCATTATTAATAATTTACTTTAAAATGATATCACCAAGTATCATTCGGTTTAGTGGTTAAGACTTTAGTATATAAACTTGAAGGTCATGGAATCAAATTCTATAGAATTCATTTACTAATTTTTTTGTTGAATATGGATATGTGTAGTAAAACCTAAAGGAGAGCGCCACGTGGCGCCATTCCTTGGTTAAGAACATCTTTTAATATCTTAGTATAAATTTGTAATAAATATAATAGGAAACTTGTTTTAAATAAACAGACCTTTGCATGGTCTTCTCAAAATAAATCAAGCTTTAGATTATTCCTGATTACGTTAAGCTTGTAGGGCTATTTAACGTGTTTGTGACTTGTTTAGTAGGTTACATGCGCTCTGAGTTGCAATATGATTAGTTTGCTATTTTGTTTTATTTTATTTTATTTTTTTATTATTTTTTTTTAACTTTCTCTCTACTCCCTTCCTCCTCCTCTCATCTTTCTCTTCCCTCTCCCTTAAGACCACTTTGGGTGGGAAAGAAGTATTACCTGTAATTAAACTCATTTAGAGTTAAAACAGGTAGAAAGTTGACTCAATCAAGAATAATCCAAAACATGACTTATTTTGGGAAAACCAGGCAAAGGTCGACTTATTTAAAATAATTTTTCCAATATACTAAACCAACCAAAAATTAAAAACACCCCTACCCACCCAGCTGGCCAAAGATTCCTTCACCTTTGTTTCTCTCCTATAAACCACCATCCCCCAAAACCTTCACCAACAACGATGCCCACATCTCCACCAATTTACTCAATTGGATTGATGAATACAGCAAGCCCTACCCTTCCCCTTGGCTTGGAAAGCTCACATCCACCATAAATACCTCTGTAACCTTCATTATTGTCACGAACATGAGTGAATGGGCTAAAAATTTAAGCTCGTGGTCTCTCTAAGTCTCAGTCTCTTGATGTGCTGCCTTAGCTTTAAAAATTGCACCTCTTTAACTAACCTAGGTGAGGCCAAGTACATCAGACGCAGCAAGGCACGCACCTAAAGCTCCCTTTGCCAAGGCACAAGACACACCGCCTAGGCCAGTTTTTGTTAAGAAGTGAAGGAAGGAGAATGTCTAAGTTTATAACATAAAAAAGACCAAAATAATTAAGTCAACGCTTAGCTAAGCCTTAAAATATAAATTTGAGCAAACCTCAATTAATCTCATGTTACTTCAATTTAACCTCTTATTAATAGCCCTGATTTTGGAAAAAAACTAATTTACGGGTTGTGAAGCATTTCAGAAACTAGTGATGGCTGGGTATGACAAAGGTTGCCGGTCATCAATCTCCGGTGGATCCTGATACCAGGTCTGCCGGCATTCGTTGCGAATCAAGCTCTCCAAGTCTTTTTCTCATGTCTTCTTCCGTCGCTCTCTTCTCCCTCCTTGGTCTTCTCTTCTTTTCTCTTCTCTCTTAATCGTTTCATTCTATCAATCTCTCATTCTTCCCAACTGTCTTTCTCTTTGATCCGAAGGTATCTTCTTCTCTGAATCTAGAGTGTGAGAAGCCTTTTGTTTTTTTAAATCTTCCACCTTTTTCCTTTTTGTCCTTAGTTTCCTCTAACCAGTGAGGTACATCTGACTACTAGTATAATACATCAGTTTTAATTGTCTCTCTCTCTTTCTCTTTTTAGATAAATCATTTAAATTTAAGTATTATCCATTGTACTCAAGTAAATGGGACTCTCTAGAAACCACACAAAAATTTTGAGAATAAAAATAAAGGCGTCTAGAGTACGAAATGTGCACGCCTTCGCATTGTGCCTTGCACCTCCCTTCGTCCTGCGCTTGTGCCTCGGTGCACCTAGCACCTTTTAAATCTAAGTCTGGTGGTTGTCAATGATCGTTACGGGATGATTCTTTCTCTCTCTAATGTTATTTACGTGGTAGTTTTGGTCATAAAAAAAAGTAGCTAGGATATGTGGTTGTGGTGGGTACGGGAGGCAGATGTGATTGAGAGGAAGGAAAAGTAGAGATAGGGCTCAGATATTTTAGAGAGAAAGACCGACTTATATATATATAGTTAGGATCCATGAAAATTGAAAACCGAACTTTTTACTCATTTTAAGAAATTTATACTCATTTTACAAATTTTTGTTCACATTATGTTTTTCTTAATTTTAAGAAATTTTTGCTCATGTAAGAAACTTCTCCACATTTTACAAATTTATTTTTATGTTTTTTTTGCTCGTTTTATGTTTTTGCTCATTCTAAGAAATTTTTGCTCATTTTATGTTGTTGCTCATTATAACAAACTTTTTACTTATTTTATGTTATTTTTTCATATCAACATAAAAAATGGTTTTCACGTAATCATATTCCTAGATTTTTTTTTCTGAAATGAAAATATAACAAAGGTAATCACAATCTTTCAAGTGGAATTTGCATATATTTTAAAATCCCCCACTATATGTTCGGTTATGAACAATGCCCTTGTCAGCTCATGATTGGATTTTCTCATTTTTCATTCCAGCGAATCCCTATATATTTCCCTGAAAATTTCCTAAATTCTCTATCTATCCTCCACAATAAGTAAAGAAAAATATTATATGTATAAGCTCATCAAAATACTCCTTAGAAGATAAAATATGTTGCATGTATAAGTTGGGCCCACTTCATGAACCCTTCTATTTTGGGTCATATCATGACTAAAAATGAATTTGGTGATCTTATGACTATGCTTTTGGTCATGAGTGGGATTCAAAATTTGGTCATGCTTCGAGACCAACTTCCATAGTTCCATGAGAAAAAGTCATGGATGTCAATGCTCCAAGCCTCCAACACCCTAAGATTTGTCTTTCATTTTCTATCCTTAGACAATATTCCTTTCCTACCTCAGACCACCTAAGATGAATGCCATTGGAAATGGGAAGAAGTTTCTACTAGAGGCGCAATGACATGCTAAAGTCAGGACAGATGTCATAGAAGGTCAGAAACAAAGCCCTAAAATTCAGGGAGTTTATTTCTCTATAGGAGAATAACGGACTATGAGGATCAAAGGACTTAAATGGCTCAACCAGAAGACTCTATTAAGCTACTGGCTGGAGTACACATGTCACTCTGCAAGCTAATAAACAAGAGTCAAACATCAACAGTAAGAGACCTTACACTAGTCGATTGGAGTTCCATCTCTGAATCATCGTCATCCTGCAATTATATAAAATCCAACAATCCTTCTTAAGCATGATTCAAGCATGTCCGCATCATGAAGAGACACGCTGAGATATCACAGTAACATACCTCAATCAACAAATCCTTTCGCGTAATTAAACCTAATACTCGAGAAGGCCGAGGGACAACCAATATATGCCTTAATCCCAGATGACGGAACAGATTATAGACCTGAAAATACCAAATGAGATACGTTTACAGCAGTTCTTTTAAGTAGAGGATTTAGCTTGAAACATGACAATAGAAGGTTAATTTGACAAACATCACAACATTATCAAAAATATGAAGACAGAAGAAAGCTTAAAATGCTACCTTGGTCAAAGACATATCTTCAGGGACTATATACGGATTTGGGTTTAAAAAGGGGGCAAGATCTATGTACATCTCCAAGTCATCATGACTCAGATGAATATCATCAAGGCTGAGCCCTTTACTTGAAACTGGTTTAATGAATTCACTATTATTATGCCTGAAAAGATAAATAGAGGCATTCATCAATTCATCAGTTACATAGAATAATATCAAAGACTAAACAGGAGACTATGACTTGCCTTATTGGGAAGGATCCACCTCTTGAATCACTGGGCAAGGAGCTATGTTGGAAATCCACCTTGGATTGAAGAAGCACCAATAGATGACTGTATTTGACACATCATATCAGTTCTGAGTTCTGACTTTATTTTAAAAAAATTACAACTACCAACAAATTAAATGAGAAACCATAAGTAAGAACAAGTGTGTCCCTTTTCATACCTGCGAAGCATCAATCCTATGACAAGTGTCTCCCCACTCCTTGTGTGATCTATCACCTGATTGGTAGGGTCAAACTCAAATGAATAAGTAGGCCGCTTATTTATAAATATGCTAGATATAAAAACTTAGTCGACTCACCGGAAAGCCATTGTGCTTATTGCTTCTCAGAATAGAAACCATATCTGAAATCTTGATAACACGGGGAAGACTGATGACCTTCAAGAAGAAAACGCTAAAGCATTAAATAAGCATGAAGTCACCCAAAAGTCAAAACCTATGCATAACTCGTACTACTCAGTTAAAACGGAGAGTTAGGTGGGCACAATGCTTATTCAAGACTGACCTTTCGACTCCGCCTACCCTCTTGTGCAGTCATACTCCGCATTTGATATTTAGGTCTGGACTCAAGCAAAGGGATACCCCTCAACCGAGCCTGCTCTTCATATAAGCCATCGTTAAAAGCATCACCAACAGCCTGGAAAGCATTCCAGAATATTCAGTGTTTCGAGTTACAATGAGAAAATTTTTGTCCAGCACACAAACTCCATCAACCAGAAAACCATACTTTTGATATAAGAAGAACTAGCATGATAAGAGGAAGAAACTTCAAATTATTCGAAATTTCAACCATAATAACGCAAAGGGAGACTGTCACACGCATTGAGCCTCCCAAAAACGAAGCAGCACCCAGAAGAGCATATCTGTAACCACAAAATCATAATGCCTTAGAAAAGCTGCATTAAAGGAACCAAATACAGTCATGGGCAAATATAATTCCTCATCAAAAGTAATCAGAGAAGAATATTCACAAGAAATCTCTCAGATAGACTAAAAACATTCTTCCAAATAAACTAACGGCGGTAGTAAGTAGTAATAGAATCATATGTATTTGTGTAAAGAAAATCTCGTGTCACTGCCTGTGGTAATAAAATTTCATTCCAAACATGTTATTTTCTTCATAAATTTTCATTACCACTCAAGTCAATACAACCTCCATATAGTAGTCATGGATGGTAGTAAAAATTTATAATGAAAACGAGATGTGAGGATGAAGAAACATTAACATGGATAAGGGGATGAGACTTTCTGTCATTACCACCATTGCCTATTTGCCTAAACGGTCAGTGGGAAGCATAAACAAAATCAATCAGCCTAGTCATTACCTATGCTCACTCTAAATAATTAGATAGGGATGAAACGTTTACAGAGCTTTCCTGCCATGAGGTTAGACATTGTGATCATTAGACATGATTGGAAAACCACTAATAACACTAAGACTCCATGGCACAAAAGCAAATATTGATATTGTTTACTTTAATCTAAAGCTGAAACGGAGTGATTCTTTCGATTCTTTCAATGGAACATTTGACAAAATGTAATGTCTGAAGTCCATTAATTGAGGCCTACAGAAATTCCTGAAATAATATTCATCAAATCAAGAATGTTATACTGGCTATCGAGTGTAACAGGAAAATTTGATAATCGTTTTATATATAAAAGTCATACGGAAACTACATCTGCAGCGTAAAGTATGATATGACCATCATCTTTACGGGTACGAGGCTGCCAAGACCCAACACTCATGAGTAATCCATACAGCTAGCAAGATATCTAGGATAAGGAGGAATCACCACAAAAGAAGTTGCTGATGTGGTAACAGTTTTGTTACACTTGATTATTCAGTAAGCCCAAAACAAAGCAAAACAGATAATTCTAATAAGATTCAGGTTTGGTTATGAGCAGCGTAAAACAATTTCAAGGTCTGATCAAGCATCAGATTATTTCCATCTTCAGAAATGCCATTGCTAAGACTGCTGTTAGCTCCATAGTTCCCAAACAATGACCCCAATAGCTACGTTACCTAAACTCCACGTGAGAGGGTTGGCACAGGCACTCTATTCGAGATTTGGACATAAAGACGGGACACGGCCACCACAGCATTAAATATTTTATATTAGCTATAGAAAAGTTGTTCAACTCTTACCATTTGTTTTAACTATGGATATTTAAAAGACAATTTATACCCCTTTTCTGTTCAACAAGAAATATATGCGCTACTTTCTATGTTATATTGAACCAATACCAATATTTAGATATGCAATGACCATTGGCTACTTCACATGTTCTAAGCAAATCTAATGATATGACATGGGACTATGGGAGCATGAATTCTGTTTATCCAGATAGAAAGGTAGAAGCAACACAGAGAGAATGATTACTCACGTTCCCTCCTCGATATTTGGCTTTTTGTAGAAGCTGACAACAAACATGCCAACAAGGCGACCATAAGTTGATCCTATCATGATTCCAGGAACAAACTGACCAGCAGGTACAGCTGTTCCAAATGTGACCACTGCCAGACTATAGAACATAACCTGCAAAGCACAAGAAAATCAATCAATTCCCAAAGGCAACGGAACTATGAACTAACTTGATATAAAAAACGTTATCTTCATCTTAGCCGTCCCAGCTAATAAGTAAAGACTTCTTTTGTTCTTTGTTGTTCTCAGCCACGTATAGAGGTAACTTGTTCCTTATTTACAACTCCGGCTCCATAATGCTCTAGTCATTAAAGACATATATGCTATTCATGAATACGTATTAGAATACGGGAGCATACATTCAAAAGAAAAATCATTATAGAGTCAGTCCCCCCACTCCCCCATATTCAAAAATATTTTGTGGGTGAAAGATCCCCGTAAGTCTTTTTCCATAAAAAAGGACGTCAAAGAGAAGGGTCGGGACTCGGGGGGACACATCTAGATACCTGAAAGATGATACAGTCACCTAAAGTTGAATCCGCTCATCAACAAAAGGCCCATATTTCGTAAAGCTAATTGCACAACTGTGGTAAATGTCCAGATGCTATGTTATTTCAGACCATATTTGTCTTTGTTTCGTGCATATCATATGCTTGCTCATATAGAAGTGAAGATTCAACAGCCAGCATCCCTTGTGGGACATTTCCTACTCACCAGATTCTATTCTATAATAGACAACATGCAGTTGCAGTTATTTTAGAACTCACTTTAGCACAAACCTCGTCATATAGCTTGCATATAATTTACATGAGGTAACAGCCTTGTTTCTAAAGTGGAAAAGGGCTATTATTTATTTTCCTTACCACTTGCTTAGCAGACTGATCTTAAGAATGAGCCAACCTGTCTTTAGTTTGTAACTCTACACTGCACTTCAAACAAGTTAAATGGACCTTCTTAAGTACCAACACTTTGAAATGCATTGCAATAGATTAGGAAAATGCCCCCCATAAGAGTTCTCTAATTCGAAGCTTAAAAGATATAAAACACTGAATTTGAAAACACCCTTTCCCTGTCAGCTTCAAGCTAAGGAAATTAGCAGCACGAATGCTAAACACTATCTAAATGAAGTCAAGTCATTGAGCTAAAGATATATGAAGGTTAAAAACATAAACAAAAACATGACGTACCAAGAAAGTCAACAAGCTTTGAGCACTATACTCATGAATCGTTTTGGCACTAAATAAATTTCTTATGGCATCATCCTGCATGGAAAACCAAAATTTTGTTGGAACCTTTCATGAAATTTGAACTAAATTAATGAAGATAGAAAGCAATAAAGTGAGAGCATGAAGACTTTCACATAGTAATCACCTGAGTGTTAAAAAAAATGGTAGCTAGGTCATTGTATTCCTTGTCATTACGACAGTAAAACTGCAAGTGACAAACAAAACAAGACTGTATGTGAACCAAGGAAAAATTTCAGAAATATATCATCACAACTAATGCTGAGACAGTTTATAATTGTGGACTTGATACCATCATTCTAGCCTTAGCATTTCTCCTATGGTTAATCCTCGCCTTATAAAAATGCATCACCATTAGAAAGGTCATCCTAATTCCTATTCATAGCTCCCTTAACGAAGCAATCAAATCACCCCTATACTAAATCATGATGGTCTCCTCTAGTTTGTGAAGTTATTCAGCTTATTTCATTCACCTTAAGAACTGATATCTCAACACTCCCAACATGGATATGGCCATTTGATGCTTCATTTAAGACAAGAGGCAAATCCAAAACTTATGTAAAATGGCAGTTTAAACCTGCTGCACTAACACTAGTAGCTAAGTTTGAGTAACATAGCTCCTCTACAACCTATCTTTAGGTTAGCAGTTAGATACACTAGGAACTCTCCAAACTACCTGTCAAGATTTAGAGAAATTAGCTTAGACATCAAGGGTCATATTTATATTATAGTTGCTGGTTCACTCACCTCAATTACCATCCATGAAAGTGAAGGGAAGGTGTCTGTTTACTTAATGGACCTTAGGTTGATTGGGTCAAAAGGGGCTGTTTTTCAAAGAGTTATCACTTAAGGTTTCTAATGTGGTTTGTGAACAAAATTTCACAATTTAATCAGCCTTTCACAATTCAGCGTATATTTAGTTCCAGCACTTCTGCCTTATCTCATTCACAAAACTCCTTGCCACACCACCTCAAACCTAAAACATTTTTTAAGCATTTTTTAGAAAGGATTTTAATAGAAAACAGAGATATTGAATGATAGCATGAAAAAATAAGGACTGATCACCTGGACCAGAAACCATGGAAAAAGCATGTAAAACATAAAATATAATCAAACACAGTTAAATTACTAATAATCAAACAGTTCATACATCAGTTGGTCCCAAGTTTGAAACTCTTCCCCTCAAGCTTGGATATAAAGGAAAAAGAAAATGTGGGTGTTTCTTTGAAGAATCTCGTCGGATAAAACTTAAAGTGACACATTCAAAAATAAATGAAGACAACTTAGATTTTGATGGAACTTGAAGAATAACTCAATCAATGAAGCAGATAAAACGTGAAAGAGAGGTATTTTTTGCAAAAACGATTTGTAGAGAGTATTTCAAGGAGCTCAGAGAGTTAAACTGCCCGTAAAAAATGAGTGACTCCTGCAAAAGAAGAGTTTGTCAAATCCCTTGAAATCTGCTTCAATGGTCAAGTTAGATCACCCGTACTTTCTAGAGAGAGAAAGTAGAAAAAGAGGATCTAAGATATACGTATTGTGATATCATGCGACTTACATCCAAGAGTGCAATTGTGATGTCTGATGTACTTTCCTGTGTTATCAGGGGTACTTCTATCATTCCAGGCAAGGAAAAAAAACGTGGTCGCGTTCGCGGTAACGGTCGTGTTTTCGCGGGAACGGCCCGTAACGGCCAAATAGAACGTTTCGCGGCGGTAGCGGCGTGAGTTTTGTGAACAAATTAACATAGGCAGCGTTTTAACTTTGTTTCGTTATCAATACAACATTTGGGGTACTTTAGATGGAAATTACTCATGTTTTTTTTTGGTGCAATAGTAAAGGTGTGACTAAGTGTGGGAATAAAAAGAAAAAGAGAATAAAAATAGGGGACAAAAAAGAAAAAGGGAATAAAAAATAAAAAAAGGAAGAAAAGAAGACAAAGAACGAGCAAGATATTTTTCTCAGTTCTCACTTCTCACTTCTCACGTGACTAAGAGTCACAAAATAAAATGAAAAAGAGAAGAAAAAAGAAGAGAGAGAAAAGAAGAATCATCAAATCCATAAAAGAGAACTAACCTCCTTCAACAACGATCGCCATCCATCGGCGGCTATGATGCCAAAAGCATCCGAAGGTATATCGCCGGCATTTTCTGTCGTGACCGGTGAAGCATGGCCCATAATTTACCTCCCATACGCATATTAGGGTTTCTTTAAAAATTAGGGTTTCTTTAAAGTTAGGGTTTCATTTTACACTGCAATTTGAAGTAATTAAATGAAATTACTTGAGGGTTTTGTATCGAATTAGAGCATGAAGAAGCCTGGTAAGATTTACTTCGAGAAATTTTAGTCAGATTTATGCTTTTGTTCTCATTTTTCCTTCTTTCCCTCGCATTTTAACATATAGTAGCCAAGAAATTGTTCTAGAACGCCAGTAATCCATTACATAACGGCAGAACGGTCGAGTTTGGGGTGAATTTCCTTCCACCGTTCTAAAACGGGTTTTCTTGGAACGGCAACTCTCAAACCCGTTACAAAGTGCCCGTTCTAGAACGAAACGGCCGAGTTTTTCTTCCCTGATTCCAGATATTACGGGATTTCAGAAGTTTTGGAGCCTGTTTCGCACCAACATAAGCCATCTATTTACTTGACATCACGGGGAAAAAACACGGTTACGAGTTCACGTTCGCAAGAACGGTCGCGTCGTCGTGCAAACGGCTTGTAATGGGGAAATAGAACGTTTTGCGGCCGACGCGGCGTGAAATTTATTTAAAAAATTCACATAAATATGTTCTTACCTTATTTGCTTTGTTTTAGTTTATGAAGCATAATTACAACATAATATAATCAAATCTATTAGAATATCATGTTACATTAGCTATACAATTAAATCATGAAATATTTTTGGCCAATATTTGAAAAGAACTAATGTAACGGCGAGTTCGCGTTGCGGAACGAGGAACACAGCGAGAAGTATGTGATTTTTTTATGGCATTCCATAATGGGAATTCTCGAAACGGCAAATCCAAATTCCGTTACAGAACAATCGTTCGGTAACGAAACGAGAGAGTTTAAAGTGTTGTTTGGTTGGTAAATATCATTCCTATTTATTCCTTCTCTTACCATTATTCCACTAGAGCACCACCACTCCTCCCTCTCTTGTTCTTTTCCCCGCCGCCTCTCCCTACCCTAGTACATCGTTGCATCGTTGCCCATCCCCCTTCCCCCCTTCTTAGCCTGTCGTGGCCTTCTCCCCTTCCCCCCTTCTTAGCCTGTCGTGGCCTTCTCCCCTTCCCCTGCGCGTAGTTTCTCCCCCTCCCCTTCCCTACGCCATCTGCCCCTTCTCTTCCTGTCGCTGCCACTGCGTAGTTCTTCCTTTTTTCTCCTAAGGTTTGTGCCTTGTGAGGCGAGTGGTGGTTTAGGTGATGGTTGGTGGCTTGAATGGGGAGCATTGGGGTGGAGGGATCAAATCAGATTGCGGTGGTCGGGTCGGGTTATGGTGGTCGTGTGGGAGATGGTGGTGGTTGGGTGGTCAAGTGGTGGTTTGGTTAAGTGGTGGTTAAAGAGATGTTCAATAATGAGTCAAAGAAAGGGTAAGTGAAACCTGGGGGGAGGGGGGAGGGGGGGAGGCGGGAAAATGAAAGTAGAGGCATCACCCAACAACCAAAGAACAATCAACCACATCCTCAACAATGAGGGATTCAAGGAGATAGGAGGAGGAGGAGGAGATTGTTTCATCCCTAAGGGCACGCCTGGATCAAGGGAGATAGGAGGGGAAAGATTCATGGGTGATAAATTCTGGAATCTTTCTGGGTATGGTTTGAGGGTGATAATTACAAAGGGGAACCCATTACTCCCAAAATGAGGGTAATAATTACCGACATCCCCCCTAGGGTAATAATTACCCTCTCTTTCTCTAGAAAAAGTTGATACTGCCTCTGGCCCACCTCCTCGAAAGCCCTCTGTCTCCAGCAAATAAGTTCTGCTTTGTTGCGACCAGAAGACAAAGGAAGGAAGAGAAGGAGGGAGCAATGATTGGAGCTCTTTGTACCCTATGAATGATCCCAAACTACATAAAATGACAAATTTCATCCCTAAAATACTTCTGTGTAATAATCAACCTCCTAAATTATGCCCTCTTAATTGTTAAATGGATACGAGGCGTGCCCTAATGTAAGAAAAGAGAATAGGAGAATGAGAAGAGAGGAGCTGATGGTTGCAAATATTGGGTAGGGAGATGTAAAGGGTATTTTATATCCTCTTTCAGTTCAATAAAGAAACGACACCGATAGAAATCTTCCACACCCTTGTTATTCTCCGTCGATGGTGATTCCTCTCCTCACCTTTGATTCATCAGAGTATCCGACAAACCCAGAAAGAAAAGAAAAAAGTGATATTTTACCCACTCACTAGTATGCACAATCAATTTACTCTTATTTTATGTAACACTACGAGCATCCAAACAACAGAAAAAGCTTATGTTTACAGTACAATTCCTACAATTGCAGTTATCACATGTTAGCAAGAAGTGTTCAAACCAACAAAGAATAGTGAATACTAGATGCATCCATCATAAAATCAATAGGTAAAGATGTCACTATGAGCCCATAGAAACTCATGTTTCAAGGATATTTCAATAGGTAAAGATGTCACTATGAGCCCATAGAAACACATAAGTCTTACAGATAAAGTTTAGTTGCAAATGATATTTCAAAAGATAAGCTCAACAAATTGGCATCTTTCAAGGACTTGCACAAAGACCAAGATTGAAGATTCCGAAAGACCAACAATACTTACATTTACATAATTTCCATACATCCCTGGGGGATTGGGACAATCAACTTCAGATGCAGGGCAGGGGCTGCATTTCCTTAGTAGTGGTAACCCAAAAGAAATTGCAGAAGTAATTATTGATATAAGGCAAACTTCAATCATCTGTTGATGAAAAGATTATCAATATCAGAAATCAACTTAAACAGAATGTGAGCAAGGATCACCCAGATAGAACACATAAAAACTCATACGGATTAACAATAACATACTTTAACTCGTGCCCCTTTCTTGTGCAAATAATTGCGACGCCAGTAAGTAATATAACGTGTAAGTTGATTAAATAATGCCCCTGTGAAATTTCAGAAGTTGTCATTTGATGAAGAGAAGAGATCCTGACATACAGAATATGGAACAAATAGGATAGAATAAAATAACACACATATACTCACCAAGAAGACCACCTATCACCCCAATAATTGCCATTGGCAATAACTCTACAAACGAGTAATCCTCTTGACCACTAACAAAATTGGCTTAATTAGAAACTAGAGTAGATAAAAGAAACAACTGATAACCCAAATAATTGAGAAAAGTTAAGGTTCTAACTCTGATATGTCCCATATGATAAAACCACCAGCACCAAAATGTCCACATTTTCCACTCCTACACCATGCCATTGCAGTCCGTACAACAACCGCAACAACAGCAGAAGTAAAAAAGACACGCCACATAAGCTGACTTCTCCACCTTCAAGAAAGCATACAAAGTCCGGTAAATATGGAGTATTAAGAGCTTCACATATAATGTTTGGTATATGCTTTATATACTGATGCAAATATGTAATTATATCTGGAGATAAGAAGATTATTTACCATGATGTAACCTCCTCAAGTGCAAATAAGACACCACCAACAGGAGCTCTGAAAGCAGCTGCAACCCCAGCTGCACAGCCACATGTGACCTTTTCAAAATATGACATGGAAAAGAATAAGGATGATTCAATAAATAAACTTCAAAAAGTAAGAACAGTAACACTCCCAAAAACAATTATTCTAAGCAGCAAGGAAACAGGAAAGATCCCTAGTAAAGTGGGATAAAAATTAAATAAAATACAATTTAAATAGAGCACTAAAACCCGAAAAAAAATAAGGCTTACATAACGTCAATAACCTTCCAAATCAAGTTTCATTTTGGACAAGGGCATAGGAAATTTCATCTAGAGAGTGAATTATTACACTACATAATTAATTATCAACCAATATGTACCATATACCAACAAAATCGAGGAAAAGCTGCAAGACAAGCTTTCTTCTTTCTCTTTGCTATTTATTACTGAAAGATTGCATCATATCTGAAGTTAAATTTATTATAAAAGTTGCCTAAAACATGGAGCTGTCAAGACATATTATCATATAAGTACACTGCCAAAGCCAATCAAGTAATGGCCCTTTGATCAAAGCTCCTTCCCCGCTTCATTTTCATGAGTTTAAATTTAGAGCAGTAGCCATAGGTTGATGCCTTTTTATTTAACTTACCAAGAAAACCAGCTCGACAACATAGAGAAAAAAAATTGCGAAGAATTGCCAACTAATGAGTGGGTGCAAGAACTTGCTGTGTAACGTTTTCCACTTTTCTGGTTAAATAAAGGATAAGCAACCTCTATTGAGTAAAGGAGGATACCCTACATCAATGTGGTCAGTTCTCATTAGCCTCCTGTGCTCAATCCTCAGTCCACAACTACCTCGACCGATGAGCCAAACTGAGACCTAAATTCAAATTGAAATAACATGAATTGAACCAAAACGGATGCAAAGCTACTGAGACCTCATGATAACCGAAACCCAACTGATCTCAACCGAAATTAAGGGGCTGTTTGATTAACGGGTTTCAAGGGGAAACAAAAACCCTAATTCCCCTTCAACTGATCTTTAGTCAGGATTCTTTTCTTTTGCGACTTCCTAAAAGCTCCTCTAATATGATTCTTAACCACCCTCACCCCCTAACCCTAAACCACCACCAAGCCCTCACACCCTCACCTCTAACCTGCAATTGAAGTAGTAGCCCTTAAAACCCCAAAACCAGACTGCCAACAAAACAACATAACCCCCACCACTACCATGAGCTCAGATGAGTCAGATCAACCTTAAAAACCCGAATCCACTCAACAAACCACCTTCACAACTCTATTCCTGCCAGGCCACTACTAACTGCACAGCCAAAGCACCCTGAAAAGAGTGTCCAACCGATTTCCACCATCAAAGCGTTGTCAGAATAACTCCAGCCATCCCCCAAATTTTCCATTCATACCCACTTGTTGGAATGTCCCCATGACGTAACCAGCCTATACCCCTTCTATATTGGTATCGTACCTGGTATGGCACACGTCCACCAAAACTACCCTCATATTTCATAAGTGATGATAGGCAAGTTCCAAATGCCTACATATCTGCAGATAAGTGACAGCTAAAGATACATCTGTAGCACAATTCTCATATTTGGTGTCGATTTTTATTGCTTCATAACTCATAAGTGGCTGCCTACTCGCCCTTTCTTATTTCCCTCTCTTAGCTTGAAGCTTTGAGTTCATTGTTACTAGCCTTAATTCAAGTACCTTCAACATATTTAGACACTAACCACTTGGGAGCCATTATATTAGTCTCAATTGATGTACTCCCATGACTCTTCTCCTCCCTTCTCTCCTGTCTCTCTACACATGTTCCCACCACATAAACCGTCAATCTTGACACCATAAGACCAAAAAAGTCATACCCTTGTACCAACTACCACATAAAGTTATGGGACTGTTATGTTGATAGGGGAGACATCAAGGATCTTTTAACCCAAGTGAAGCTATGACTAAAGTGTTCTTCTGAGCAAGAATAAGTCGTAGTTTTAATAGTAAAAGTATCACACAAAGAGAGAGAGAGAGAGAGAGAGAGAGAGAGAGTCACAGGTCAATCTCATGTTACTTAGATGATTCAAGGAAGTAAGAGGCCATTATATTGAAGATAATACATAGTCGATATACTTACAAGATCACGGCGATCTCGATCACTATTAAAACCTTGAAGCCATCTTGAACTTATATGGTATTTTGTAGATCCACCCTGAAATCACACATGCAAATTTTAGTGATAAATACAAGGCTTTTAGAAAACACAAATCACAACATACCATAGAAGCATAGATACAACTTCAAAAGAAGAAAGTATTGCTAAGGCTTTACTTTATTGTATAGAGTTCTCAGATTATTTTATTGATATGTTCTTTTTCTAATTAAAGAAAAAAGTCAACACTTCTATGGGTTGCAAAGGTCTAAAGATATTACCTACACCTGCTTTGAGCACACCTAGATCACAATGAGTGTAAGAAGACCAAACCTAGAACCACTATAATGCATTAGGTCCAAATGGGTCTGGATTGGAAGCTAAATCCATTGGCATCCTAAACACCACCCATATACATTGTGCCATTTATTACATGGAAACGGAATCGATTCCTCAAGTACTATCTTCATATTGTTTATTTATAGTACTACAAAATGTCTTCATATAAAAAAAAGTTGTAGATAAGTGGATCATGTAAATTTAGAAGGCTAGCACTGGTGAAGTTATTATCCACCTGCAGTAATAGAAAACAACTTTGCTTCCAGTAGTAATAGAAAACAAGATGCAAAGTGAGACAACTTTGCTTCCGTATCGATAGTGTCTAGTTACATGCTCCAAATCATAACTAAACCATAGAGAGGTTATAGGCCCATTGAGATACTCTGCATGGAATGGGGATGATATAAAATGAAGATTCTAAACCTTATTTTATTTGCTAATTAGCCATGCTAGGAAGGTTGTGAACCAAGGAGCTCCTAGCTAAAATTGGTGCTAGTGATGACTCAGTAAGTCAGTATCATACGTGTAATTCTGAGCCTGAGGCAATCTCATTTCTTTAACTATCAGTAGGTGTAAAATTGTGGTTGCAGGCAAGGTTATCTGTTTCTGACTTAAGGAGAACATGGCTATGGTGCGACAAGAGATCCATAATGACAAACTTTGAAAAGCTGTGTGCATTATCACTGTTGCGACCTTGTGGTAAACATTCAATTTACTTGAGCTTATTTGAATTGTGCTTATTAGACCTGAGTGATCAACCTTTCAATCACCTTATGTTTATACACATCCCTGATTAGTGATTAGACCTCATCAACCCTCAAACCTAGTGTACCTGATATGGCAATGTGATCCCTTGTTTATTTTGTTACTTATTAGTGGTTTTTAGTTAGTATTTTAGGGCTTTTGAGTTAGTTTAGTTTTGTTAATTAGCTCATTGCTTGAATTGTGCATTTCTCCTCCTTGTATGCTCTTTCTTTGGGTTTTTTTGTCTCATTTCAAGGCTCAGGAGAATGCTCGGAGGATCTTACATAACTCCGTACATAAGGAATCAAAGAGGAAGGTCAAGGAAGCATCACAGAGCATAAAAGAGTTAATGGCGGCAAAATAGAAAAGTGTTGGAAGGGTTTACGCACAAGGTCAACTTCAAATGGACATAACTTTTAGCACACAAAACAATTCTGATTGATTCAGTGAAAGCTTGGCTCGATAGCTTTTCAACGAGGTCACAAGCCCAATTTCGATGAAAAAAAGAGTGAGATATGGCCATTTGAAGATGAACTGCCAGTCTGACCCGCCCAAGTTGATTTGTGAAAAG
This sequence comes from Beta vulgaris subsp. vulgaris, assembly GCF_026745355.1. Lineage (NCBI taxonomy): Eukaryota > Viridiplantae > Streptophyta > Magnoliopsida > Caryophyllales > Amaranthaceae > Beta > Beta vulgaris. The sequence continues at coordinate 28,518,588 of NC_079204.1, forward strand.
TTGAAATTTCACTTCTGTTGGTCTGACTTGCCCGGGTCACTCTCAACCCGAGCGCCCGGCCCAAGCCTACTCCCCTGGGTCTGTTTATTTTTTGACAATCCTCTTTTTGTACTGGGTTTATTTGTAATTATATTTAGTTTATTTTAGCACCATTCAAGACAAATCTGTGTCATTTTAGGAAAAAGCTACATTAAATTATAATTAAGTGAGATTTTATTTGATTTAGCATTTCAAATTCTTATAACTTTGGGAAAGAGAAAGTTGAGCTTGAGCTTTTGAACTCCATTTTCAGATTCTATGAAGATTAAAAGGTGGTATTTCATAATTATTTCATTTCATCCATCTTTTTTGCTTTAATAAGATATTGTTTTATTAGTTTATTGATTTCCCTTTTTTCTTTTCCCCCATTGTTATGACGATGAAATTTCTTGAAATTTTTATTTGATTTCTCAACATGATTGGTGAGTAGTTACCTACTAGGGTAAGGGATGTAGCTTCCATTTGGTCCTTAGATCCTGAATCTAGCTTGTATATTAGGAACCACTAGTGAAGAATCGAGAAATGAAGCTAGGGACTAAGTTTGGTTACTAACTAGGATTTCCATGAGAATAAGTATTTCTTAATCTAGGGAAGCTTGATCAATCATCTTATTCTTGAAATTGCTAGATTAGTTGCTCATGCCGTGAGAATATCATAATTGACCAATTGAGCTCCTTTAATTAGCTCGAGAGAGTAATTAGGGTTCCTATGTGAATGATCTTTCCCCTTGTGAAATCCCCTATATATTTCCCCTTGGCTTGATTTTGGATATTTGGATCAATTGTTTGTGAATCAGCCTGATCCCCTAGTTCCTTTATCTTTAGTTTATTTCCCTCATTCTATTAGGTTAATTTGAGTTATTGATTTTCTTGTTATTTTAGATTTTATATCTTAGTTTCTAATCCTCCAAAAAAAACCCAGAAGTAGGTTTAACCCTTTACTTAACTAATATTGGTAGTTTAGGTATTATCTTTGACGTGTTACCACAAGCACGACACAATGCAGAATTGAAGTGAATAAACACTAAAAGCTTTGTTTTAATAGTGCAACAATGGAAAGGGTCAAATAAATGGTGAAAGGTAAAAAATTGCAATTAGTGATGCAATATCAAGAAGACTTTATAAGTCAGAAAATTGTGCTCGAATAGTTTGTAATTTCTCCAAATGTTTTACTTCTTATTGTCATTGGTCTTAAAGTCATAAGCTTTGCAATTAAGTCTTTTTTTGTTTCAAGCAATGGGATGGAAAAAGGAATGAAATCAAATAGAGAAGAGGAATGATAACAAAAATTATTACCATCATTGGATGTTTGGTTCAACCATGGAAAAGAAGGAATGGTAGCCATCGCCGCCTGAAAATAGGGAAGGGAAACTAACAACTGGGGGAGTCTATTACCACCAAATAATGGTAATGGATTAAGGAGAGGTTGAACCAAACAGAAAGAAAGTGAATAGATGATTAATTTCATTTCTTGGAGGTTGGAGCCCAAAAAATGTACAGCGAAACATGCTCTTATAGTGACTATGTTGTAATAATGGTATAGGTGAATGTTATAAGTACCGGAAGTTTCCCTAGAGTAATGATTTTTGAGGTTCACTCCAAGGGTGCGTTCTCTTCAACTTAAAAAATTAAGTTTCACGTCCAATAAGTTCAGATAAGTTGCAACCAGGTCCAATCAGGGCAATAAGTTCTAATCAGGTGAAATAAGTTCCAATCAGGTCTAATAAGGTCCAATAAATTCCAATCAGGTCTAATAAGTTATAATCAGGTCTAATCAGGTCCAATAAGGTCCAAATATTTAATGTTCAATAAACATTTGTATTATTGTCTATTATTTATTATTATTCATATCACTATTAGCTGATTATGTTATTATTAGATTTTAATTAAAGTACCATAATTATTATATAGTATTACACTTGTATTATTGTCTATTATTTTATTAAATATTTGTATTATTGTCTATTATTTAATTAAATATTTGTATTATTGTATATTATTTTATTATTCATATTACTATTAGCTGATCATGTTATTATTAAAGTACCACAATGTATAGTATTATACTTGTATTATTGTCTATTATTTGATTATTCATATTACTATTAGCTGATTATATTATTATTAAAAAATATTATAATCATGGTTATATAAGGTTAACAATAATAATCATTATAATTACAATATTTTGCATTTTGTCTTTAAATAACTAAAGATAACATGTTTTTGTTACTAATAACAATATAAATGTTATCAATTGATTGCTTCATTATCATCACCGAAGTATCTTTCTTCATCGGAGTAAAATTTTTTTGTTAAATTATTTATCATAAGAGATAATTAATATTAATTATTTTTTTAAAGGACGAATTTTAATAATTATTACTTCATGATAAATTATGAGGGGTAGTATTTATGTTAGGGGTAATATTTATGTCATTACTCATCAATTTTTTTGTCTAATAAGGTCAAATAAGTTTCAATCAGGTCCAACAAGGTCTAATAAGTTTCAATCATGTCCAATAAGGTCTAATAAGTTTCAATCAGGGTCAATAAGGTCTAATAAATTTCAATTAAGTCAATAAGTTTCAATCAGGTCCAATAAGTTCCAATCAGGTTCAATCATGTCCAATAAGTTGAATCAGATTCAATCAGGTTTGATAAGTTCCAATCAGTTTACTTCAGGTTCAATAAGTTCAGTTCAGATAAATTCAGGGCGAATAAGTTGAAGAGAACGCACCCAAAGTCAAATGGATCTTTTACAAGTGGCTGACCCTTTTATGATATGGCTTTTTCCACTCAACACGATTTTGTGCCAAACGCATTTTGTTTCTTCGCTTCATCGATATTAGATAATAACTTTTATCGGAAGCAAAGTGGTGTACCATACCAATTTCATTAGAGGCACGGGAAAAGAAGAAGGTGATCCAAAGTCAAGCCCACTTAAAGGCTCTTTAGTTCATGAACCAGTTGCACTTGTTTTAGAAGCTCTTGGCTTCACTCCATTTGTTCTTAAGCCCGAGTTTGTTACTTCTTTAACTTGGATGGTGAATTGAGGCGTGCAACACATTTTGAAGAGCCCAAGTTTTGTTTAGGTTTCAAGCATGACTGTAAAGGAAGTCCAAGTTTTGTTTGGATTCCTATTTAATCTTTTTTTTTTTTTTTAGTTGTAATAAATCATGAGCTTACTCGTCAAATAAAGCTAATGTTAGGCGTGTGGTTTGATGATTATTAGGGAAAGTCTAAGCATCTGATTAGGGTTAAGAAATGTTGTTGTAACTTGTAACCTCCTTGTAACAGCCTCATTGAAGTGGAGTTACTAGGGGCGTAAATCAAGGAGCATTTGGAGCTCCTAAAACCGTAGCTTAGGATTGATTTCTATTTGTGTGTTTGGAACTTCATTTAGCTGCTCCTATTTCCTATATAAGGAGAGCTTAAGCTATAAGAAGATCAGTTTTTGAGTTTGAAGTAAAAACTTTTGTGTTTTCGATTTTTAGCTTTGAGCTTGTCTCAAGTTTGAAACTAACCCTTATTACTTTGAGTGAGTCTTGAGTGATAAGATTACGGGAGATTGAGTGAGTCTTGTCTCTAGCCTTAGATCCCAAATCATTGAGTTTGTCTTGTGATTTGGTCATTTATCCTATAATCGTGAGTTACAAAGTGTTCTTGTGAGTGTTCTTGTTCTTGAGTATAAAACATCGACCTAGAAGGGTGTTTTTAAATTCACATCATCTGGTATCAGAACCTTGCCGAAGAAATTTAACGGAAAACTCGAGTTTTGGAGAAGAAACGAAACTGCCAGAATTCAACCAGGTTTTCATCCGACTTTGAAGGACGATTTCTCCATCTTCAAGAGTCCAAATTGGTTGATTCTTTTTTATTCTACATAACCTTTTGTCTAAAATACTCACAGAATTGTTCAAATTTTTGTAAATTTTTTAGATATTAAATTGGGCACGTTTTTCGCAACTACGCCAAAACGGAGCAAATCTGGCACACAGAACTTCAAACGACGATTCCTCCTTCATCCGGAAAGCTTTTCAGGAGTTTCTTTTTTTTTTATTCCGCTTGAAATTTCCTGAATTTTATTAATTTTTAACCCTTTGAAAGTCTCAAGGCCATTTACAATTTCGTTTTATTGTTCAAGTTTACGACAGTTTGCGTCTTGTATTTGTAATAGTCTAGCAAAAATAGTGAAATCATGGCGGATGGTGATCTTGCTAGGATGTTACAAGTAAGTATTGAGATGTTAGAAAACTTAGAGAGAAAACCATAAGCAAATGATGAAGATAAGGCTCAACAAAAGACTAGGTTAGATGCTATGTCCGAAATGTTGACGCAATCAAGTAGATTACTGAATTTTCTTGAAAATGAGGATGGTGAGGTTAACACGCCTAGAAACTTTGATGAAGATAGGGGTTTGAAAATTGAGATGCCTCAACTTGATGCTATGTCCGAAATGTTGACGCAATCAAGTAGATTACTGAATTTTCTTGAAAATGAGGATGGTGAGGTTAACACACCTAGAAACTTTGATGAAGATAGGGGTTTGAAAATTGAGATGCCTCAATTTGATGGGGGACATGATAGTGAGGCTTTTCTTGATTGGATGAGGCAAATTAAAACCGTTTTTTATTATAAGGGGTATGATGATAGGAAAAGGTTTAAACTTGTTGTCTTATTAAACCTCACTAAACTTGCTGCCTTGTGGTATGAAAACCTCAAGTCAAATAGAAGGAGAGAGAGAAAAGAAAAGATAGACTCATGGGTTAAGTTGAAAAAAAAGATGAGGGATAAATGGGTTAGTAAGGAGTATGAGCAAGAATAGTACCTAAAACTTACCCACTTTTCCCAAGAAAATAACATGAGTGTGGAAGAGTACATGAAAGAGTTTGAAAATTTGTGCTTGATTTGTGATTTGCAAGAAAAGGAAACCTTTAAAATTGCTCGATTTGTTAAAGGTTTGTCCAAAGAGATAAGTAAGAAAGTAGAAGTGACTCACTATGCTACTTTTAGTGATGTTTGTAAACTTGCTTTGAAATATGAGGCACAAGCTAAGGAGGAAAAGGAGAAAGAGAAGCCCAAAACTTCTTCTTCTTTCAAGGGTACTTCAAAATGTACTCCTTTCAACTCTAAAGGGAGTACTTTTCAAAGTAGAGCCTTTTTATTTGGTTCCTTAGTCTTTTCCAAACTAGACTTAAGGAGTGTATACCATCAAATGAGAATAAGGGAGGGAGATGAGTGGAAAACGGCTTTCAAAACAAAGCAAGGGTTATATGAGGGGTTAGTTATGCCATTTGGGCTTTGCAAAGCCCCAAGCTCCTTGATGCGGTTGATGAATGAAGTCGTCCGTCCTTTCCTTAATGATTTTATTGTTGTTTACTTAAATGACATACTTGTGTATAGTAAAAACAGTGAAGATCATGTAATTCATTTGAGGAGGTTGTTTCAAAAATTAAGGGAGATGAAGTTGTATGGCAAGCTTGAGAAATGTGTATTCATGACTCCTAGTGTTGTATGCTCAGGATACATTGTAACAGGAACCAGTTTGAAGTAAAAACCTTTGTGTTTTCAGTTTTTAGCTTTGAGTTTGTCTCAAGTTTGAAACTAGCCCTTATTACTTTGAGTGAGTCTTGAGTGATAAGATTATGGGAGATTGAGTGAGTCTTGTCTCTAGCCTAAGATCCCAAATCACTGAGTTTGTCTTCTGATTTGGTCATTTATCCTATAATCGATGTGAGTGTTCTTGTTCTTGAGTTTAAAACATCGTCCAACTCTTGGAAGGGTGTTTTTAGATTCACATCTTACTTCAGAAAACATTAGGTAGCAGTAGAAAATTGCTTAAGCAGACTAAGCACACTAAGCACACATATGGTATGAATTGAAAAAAACTCCAAACCCGGATGAATGTACCTTATGTGTGAAAAATTCCTACTAAAGTCTCGCCGGAGCACATAAGCTTAACTTTGGGAAAAACATGGCAACTAGCAAAGACCAACATATGTTAGGTGTTGGCTAGATTAAACTACTTCAACAAAGAACTGGGTAATATTTTGTTCACACAAAAAAACCCCTTACCCTCAACCCCATAACAATAGGTAAGTAACCACTGGTATCCCCAATTGCACCAAACCAACCCTTTAGGCCTAGTTCCTAAACAATTTGCATTCGGTAATTAAGGCTATGCAGCATTGATTTTTGGCCGGTAAATTAAATTTGATTGGATACCACCACCATGTTATAGATTGGCCTAGGGGAAAGGGGCACTTTTGGTAATGCACATTAGTTTGTTATTGGTTAGCTTGAGGAATAAGTGAGAAGGTTAGAAGGGAAGAAACTCCATAAATAAAATAAATTAGGGAGAGATAAGATAGGTTTAATACTGGTGAAAAGTGATCAGTTAGTTTCATTGGGAGAGTGTCATTCCTCTCGAAAGAGTTGCTAGGTTGTATTTAATCATCAATTCAATCATATTTTTACTTGTTCCAACTTAATCATCTTTCTCACTTCCATCATCTCTATTTTCTGCCATTAGTCTACTGTTTATGGTCCCAGGTATGTCGATTCATTACAAATGGTACCACAGCAGTAATTTTGGGAGATTAGCCCACTGATTTTCAGTTTTAGTCCCCAAAAAAAAAGCAATGGAGTTTGCTAATAAGGAGACAAAGAAATTCGCTGAAGATTGAATGAAATAATCAGAAAGGGTTTTAAGAAATCTCAATAAGACCTCCAAAACGACCTCCAGAAAATAATCAGTAACTCTTTGGCTCCAACAAAATTGGAGTTGAATCTTATTCGAACCAGATGGAGGATGAAGACAACCACAAGGATCCAAAGGTGGAAGAGAAGAAGATGGTGAAATAAGACCTTCAATCCTCCAGAAAGGAATTGCATCGCAGAAAAAGGAGTGGTTTTTTGCGAGTAAGACATCTGATCCCGGGATATATAATGACGGTGGTCTTCCAAGAAATTTTTTTTGATATGACGTTGGTGAAGCTGATGAAAGGTGAGGTATTGCTGGACGTCGACGTGGTTTATGTGGTGGTATATTAAGTGGTAAGTCGAGTAATATAGTCAACAGACCAACTATATTGTTCAAAGGAGGGGGCACGGGAGGTAGTGGTTTCGGTGATGGTTAAGGCCTCTTCACTGTTGAAGAAGGTGGGGGTGCCACGGTGGTACAAGTTTCTTTGGCGTCAACGTCGAAAGTTTGGTTACCACAGGGGGTAGTATCGCACCCAATCATTTAGAAGTAGGTGGATCCTACTAGGTGATAATGAGCCTGACAAGCTCGCGAACAATAAGTCAGCTCGACTCGGTCAAAGCTCGATCATAGCTCGGCTCGTTGTGACTAGCTTGAAAAGCTCGTGAACATCTCGATTATTATTTCATACTAAAAAAATATTTTATATTAAAAAATTATTTATATATATTAAAAATTATATTAAGTGCCCATAATCGAGCTCGAGCCCATAATCGAACCCGAGTTCGACTCGAGCCTCAAAACGAGCTCGAGCCTAATCGAGCTCACGAGCCGAGCTCGAGCAGCAAAAACTAATCACGACCTAAGGCCAAGCTCGGCTCCCCCAAGCTCATCGGGCTCACGAGCCAAACCCATGAAAAGTTAAACGAGCTCGAGCTGTGCCCCGTGTTATTTGGGCTCGGCTCGTTCGATAAGCACCCCTAGATCCTACAGTAGCTAGCTTTAGTGGTGTTGCTCATAACTTCTTGGGAACATATGGAAGTCAGCGTAGCTTAGCACGGCGATCGATGTGGTGGTGGATCTGAAATCCTCACCAACAAGCCTCATGGAAGGTTCAAGCTTGTTCGTGCGTGGTGGTGTTGGAGGCAGTGGGTCAGGTAGTGGACCAAACTTTATGGGTGATCTCAGTGGTCCGGCCAAAGCAAAAACCGGTGACCTTGCCGGCGTAAGAAAGCAGAGGTTATTAGGATGTGTCCAGGGGAGAAGCTCCACAATGGGAAAAAATCTAAAAGAGGGAAGTAAGTGTGTTCTTCTCAAAACCATAAAAGATGACAACATAATTAGGCAAGGCACGTGCCTTGTTCCAATTTTTTCGGAAACCTAGTTCTACGTTTATGAATCTGGCATGGTATGGAGTTGGGCCCATCGATTCAAACCCCCTATCTTTCAACTCATGAGGCGGTCATGGGCTTTTACATGTTAAGCTCGGTTCTCTAGCATCAATTTCAAACCCCGCCACTAAGCCCCACTCATTTTTTATTTTTTGACCAATCTTTTACAACAAAACCCCGTAATTTCTTTAGCCCAAAAACTACAGCCCACTTGAGTACAACGAGGAAGTGCTCAAATCTGACCAACTTAATTTTAAACCAAATTACCCCACCCAATTCTTCAACCCCTATTATTCAACACTTACACCCACAGCTCCACTTGGTTTTTTACCCAGATTTTAAAACCCATTTATTCCAACTTTCTTTTCTCTTTACTTCACCCCTATTAAGAGATATAAGTCTGGACCAGAGTTGCTTATTCTGGTCATAAACCCAAAGGCTTCTAACTGAATTCTTCATCCAGGTTTCTCTAACCAGCAACTCACTATTCCACCCAGCCACTTGTTTACTAATCTCATCAAAGCCTTTCCACCAAATTTCCCTTCGGTTCCCCACAATTCGCAAACTTCCCTTCTCAATTTGACTTCTACCCACTTCACTCGATCAAAAACATGTGGAGCTTAAACGACAACTTGGTCAATTTTCTAAAGATGGTAGTAACTAGTAACCACTGCTACCAACGACGAGAATCATTTACAAATTTCTATCCACCCTAAGGACAAGGTGAAAGTTTGGGCGGTGAGTATTGTAAGGGGAAGAGGCCCTTTTGGTAATGCACATTTTTTGTTATTGGTTAAACCTGAAAAACAGGTTAGAAAGTTAGAAGGGAAGAAACTCTATAAATAGAATAGATAAGGGAGAGATAAAATAAGTTGAATATTGATGAAAATGTGGTCGGTTAGTTTCATTGGGAAAGCGTCATTCCTCTCGAAAGAGTGACTACTGACTAGGTTGTACTCGGTGATCTAATTATCTATTCAATCATATCATCATTTGTTCTTCCTTAATCATCTTTCTCACTTTCTTAATCTCTATTCTGACGTTAATCTACTTTTTATGGTCTGCCATGTATGTTGATTATTACACTTTGTTTTCCATCTGGAAATAAGCTGAATGATATTTTGGACATGATCCTCTTCAACCTATTCTACGAATCCGCCACAATTTAATGTCCCCAGCAACGTTATACCAAGAAGAAGGCATCAAGATCAAGGTCTTCACTTACACAGCAAATTCAAAATCTAATCAATAAATAAACACCAGGACCCATTGTAGACAATTAGAGGTTAATAAAAGTCAGAAAGTGTACTGAAAAAACTAAGTTGCAAGTGTCATAAGTAATATAGAGAAGAAAGAAGATTATAGGTACATCGAGTACCACATACTTGTCCCAGGAGAGAAGCTATACAAGCACCTATGTGGACAAGAGGGCCTTCTTTACCAAGAGCTAATCCTCCTCCCACTGAACCAATGCTTCCAAAGATCTTCAAACAATAGAAAAACAAAAAGAAGAGATAATGATGAATAAAGGTCAACAGATTAACACTGGACAACAATGTGGAAAATTGGCAGTCGTATATAATTCTTTCATACCTTTCCAACTAAAGTTCTAAACAAAAGTATGCCATGGACATCTATTCCTGAAAAAAGCATTCAGAATAGTGTGTTAACTTAATGAGATACCAGAAGGATTTTACAGAACTTAGTTGACACAAACTACTTACCATTCAAATAGCCCTTAATTTCTGGAATACCAGAACCAGCTGCAGCTGGTGCAAAATGGGTAACTATATATACAGAAGAGAATACTAATGCCAGGTTGAAAAACACATATATCAATAGCCCAGCAAAATATGACTTCTGAATTATTGCAAATGTCAATGCGAATTTCCATCCGGCAAAGTTTTCCACAGAGATATTTATAAATATCGCAGCAAGTCCCGTGCCTGACAATGTATACAAAGAGGCATAACCATCAACATATTTATAAAGTGCCTGATTTCAATATAAGACATTAGACCATATATAGATCATTACAAAGACAAGTAAACACTATGTAGCTCATTACAGGATTTGGACGAAAGGGTTGCAAATGCTTGGAGAAAGGGTGTCAAGGCACAACATATCCCCAACACAGACGTATCTTTATTGGGTAATATGCAGGAGAGCTAGTTTGCTTTGGGGAGGAGAAAACATCATAAGGTGCTTCCAATGTGTGTGTTAACAGCTATGTTTTAGACGCTTTTGCTGGAGCATTGGAGCATTGGAGCATTGGAGCATTGGAGCATTAGGACCACACCTTTGGTAATAAGGCTAATGAACGCAATTTTTGTTCTTCTTCTAGACGAATACAATATTGAGATCTTTTCCCGGAACGCGATTGGTTTCTAAGATCACTTCCCGCTCTAGGCCTTTTATTGGTTAGTCCAGGTAAAGCCCCTAAACGGCATAGAAGTGTAGGTGTTTCAAGACTCCTTTTTAGCTTCCATAGTTCAGTGTGATCTAGGGACCGCCGAATGGTGTTTTTCCTAAAATTGCTTTCCCATATATAGCATAATTAGCGTGATTTCTTGTTAATTTTGAGGATGATATCTTATTCTCTGTTTTGCTTTGTACTCGGCATGTTCTCCACAGTAGAGTTTGTAAAAAAAAGTTCAGCGTTGCTTTATGGTAAGTAACAAGAAAATGCAATGCCATGAAGCAAGAAAAGGCAAAAGAAAATGGGGAGGATGAACATGAACAGGTAGAAGAAGAACTTTTTCAACCAAACAACTTTTTCATTATAGTAGCAACACACTCATTCCATTCCATTCCAACATCGTCAACCACCCTTGATCACCCTTAACAATGCAAAAAAAAAGTTTGGGGTCATCAATCTAGAACAATCATACTAAAAATTTTCTCCTCACTCAATACAGCTACTTCAATAACTCAGTTACTCAAGCAATAACTAAAATTCACAACTTTTATCCCAAACGAAACCAATTTTCTAACAAGAACATGCTCAAAATCTCATAAAACGAAAAATCATAGCAGTTCTATAAATTTACAGGGCGTTATAGCAGTTTCAACATAAAGGAAATAAGTAATTACAGATAAAGAAAATCAACAAAAATATTAAGCAGACTCACCAATGCCAATTAACAGCGCGAGAAACCACTTTAAAGACACTTGATAACCAACAAAAAACCTCCCTCTCTTTTCCTGCAAAAATAAGAATCGCCATGGACAAAATTAGGAAAGTTTCATGACAATTTTAGAAAAAAAGAAACTGATGAGAATTGAAGTAGAGAACCTGTTCTTCTCGATAAGCGTAATTTTCAATGACTTCATAATCAAGGCTTTCGACGCCACTATAATCACTCTTCTTGGAAATTCCAACTTCATCTAATTCACCTTCTTCTGAGTTCGGCAAACGAGACCAGACTAATCTAGCAGTTTCCATACCATTCTGGAAATGATTCGACAACATTTTTTCCCTAATTCTTCTGGAAACCCTAAGATTTTAGATTTTCTCTTCAAATTAGTGTAATTGATCTATGATTCATCATTGAAGATGAGGGATCAGAGATCGGAAGAGTTGGGATTGTTCAATACTGAAATTGCATTTGCGATTTTGGAATTAAATTAGGACGGGTGATAGTGTGATTAGTAGAGAAATCGAGAGCTGAAGAAGCTGTTTTAGCCGCAATTCGCAAGCGATCTCTCTCTCTTTCTCACTTTCTCCTAGCTCTGTGGGTTGGGGACTTGGGGTGTACGCTTTATGTGTATGTTGGTTGGAAATGATGACCGCAATTTTATTTTATTTAAAAATTGTTAAAAGAGATAGTTTAATTTTAATATAACTAATCACTGAAACACATTAAACTAGTTATCGTTGGGCTAATTTTATTTTTAATATTAGGCTTATCATTATCTAATTTTAATTTAAAAATAGGCGATTTTTTACAAGACAAACTCTTATTTATTTATCAAGGATCTTTGAGTTTAATGGTATGACTTCTTATTTTTCACATGGGAGACCAAGGTGACCAAGGTTCAAATCTTGGTAGAAGCAAAACCAAAAGGATTATTTTATTTATTTTATTTTGTTAATAAAGTAAGAAAGAAAAAAATTAGTAGTGTAACACCCAAAATTTCTCTGAAATTTTCGCGTGTTAATTATTATTATTTGAGTGTTAAATTATATTTTACTACTCCCTCCGTCCCATAATATAAGTCCTGATTCTGTTTTTGCGCGGGAATTAAGGTTAAATGGAATCTTGTTTTATTTGAATAAAAAAATTATTTTTATTGAGAAACACTTGCATTGTTTTTTTCTTTTTAACAAAAAATAAAAACTGTCATTTAATGTTGCATGGTTTAATGTGTAGAGGAGTTCAATAGGGTAAAAGATTCCATTTTGTCATATATAATGGTGCATTGGAAACTGAAATTATGATGACATTTTGGGAATTAAACTATTTTCATGAGGGTATTTTGGGAATAATTATTGATTGAAAATAGAAATAAGACTTATATTTTGGGACACCTTATAAGGAAACAGGACTTATATTATGGGACAGAGGGAGTAATATATTTTGGGAAAGTATAAATATATATATATACTTTTACACCTACATTATTTTGATCGATATTGTTTTAATGTGTTTATAATGTGTTTTATGTGTGGCATTGTTTGATAGACGTATAGTACTTGTATCTGCGTTAATTATATGAAACGAACAATGTAGTGCTCGTGTCTGTGCAAATTGTAAATTGTGGTAAGTATGTATTTGTATTACGTTAATTATTATAATTTTTAATTATGAAAATATTTACTTATACATATTATTTTTGAACGTTTTACTTGGTGCCTGATATGGATGCAAAGGCATTGGTTAGCCATGAGCCTATTGACTTGACCATGGATCACTTTAGGGTTCCAAATCAAGAACAAGAACCAAGTCTTGGCTTGTGTGCTAACATGGAAGCTGGAGGAAGGGAAGAGAATCCTAATCCATTTAGGATTACTCATGGCGTGGGGAAAGAAGTGAAGAGGAGTCCTACTCTGATTAGGATTACTCCTAGCTTGCTACATAGAATCCTAGTAGAATTAGGATTGCTATGTTTATCTTTATTTTTATGTTTAAGTAGTTAAAAGATAGAGTTGTTAAAAAGATAAACATGTGACTTGTACATGTTATCTTTAGGAGTCTAATTAGGAGTCCAAATAAGTAGGAGTAGGATAAGTTTATGTTTTCCTAGTTGAATTAGCCTAGTTGTACCCTATATAAAGCGAATTCTTCAATAAACTTACAGATTTTTGAGTTATTTCTTTCTTCTTAATTGTGTGCTTAGTTGCTTACAATTGAAAACCATTAATATTTTCAGGAGTGTTGATTACTTAGTGTTAAACAACTTAATTTCAGGAGTGATTTTAAGGGTGTTTAAGAGTCTTTAATCAAGGTTCAGGAGTGTTCTTGATTAAATTCATATCTTGGTTCGAGTTTCTTATTGTTCGAAATCTTGGAGTATAACTTGATTATTAGACTTCATAGTTTATAATCATATCAAGTGGTATCAAGAGCAAAGGTTACACATCCATTGAAGGGCCGAAATTTTTTCCTATAGGGGGAGTATTAGATCTTCAAGAAAGTCTTAAAGATCCAATCTTTTTTCCAAGATTCTTGATTTTTCATAAAGTTTCATCAAAGTACTACAATATTATTAGTGATTGGTGAAAGAAAAGGATCCAAGATCCATAAAAACATCAAAGAAGTTGTAGGAGGTGCTTGAGATACCTACTATGTCCGAATAGTGAGCTAGCTAAGGCTATGAAGGAGATAATGCACGCCTAGAAGCATGACAGTGAGCATAACAAGAAGGATGCACATAGATGCTATGGCAGACATCATCAACAAGAGACTAAACCCAATAGTGTGTCATACATAGGCGCACACTCAGAGGATGAAAGGGATGATGAAGCTGATCACGCCCACCAAGATCATATCCAGATGATAAAGGGTTAAACTTGAGGATTACACTGAGAAGCAAACCTGAGGATTTTAGTGGATTCGCCAACTAGAGAAAGTAAGTGAGTATAGGGGCTTTGATGATCGAAAAATTCAAAGTTGCTGCCATAAGACTCACAAAATGCTGGGATTTGGCTTGAAGGCTTGCACGCACAAAGAGCCAAGAAAAACAAACCTAAGCTATGTAGTTGGGAGAAGTAAAGGGAAGCTCAAAGATAAGTTTTTGCCAGATGATTATGAACAAAGGCAATTCATAAAGCTTACATCAATGAGCCAAGGTAGCCAAAGTGTACATGAATACACTATGGAGTTTGAAAAACTAGGTCTCATATGTGACATAGTGGAGAAAGATAAGCACAAACAGCAAGATACATTAAAGGGTTGAATAGAAGCATAGCTAAGAGAGTTGAAGTTTCTTCCTACCATACTTTTGAGGATGTAACCAAGCTAGCTATGAAGTTTGAAGAACATGACAAGGAAGAACGACCTAAAGGAGCATACACACCTAGGTATGATCCTAACTCAAAAGGTAAAGCTACTACTTCCTATACTAAATGGTCCGAAAACCCTAAGCCTAGTTTTCCACCTAAGGAAGACACTAACATGGAGAAAACTAAAATGGCCGTACCTAAGGAGAAATTTGAAGAATTGAGAAAGTGTTTTAAGTGTCAAGGGAGAGGACACATAGCAAGTAATTGTCCTACAAAGAAAGCTCTTACAATGAGGCAATACTTAGACTTGCAAAAAGAGGAAGAGAGGTATGAATTCATCCCTGAAGAGGAGCAAAGCATGGAGGAAAATGATGAAGAAGAGGATGCTTTTGCAGAAGATGATTCAAGACTTCTTGGAGTCATTAGGCGCACCTTACATGTGGATCACACACCTAATATGGCTCAAAGGGAGAATCTTTTCCATACTAGATGCAAAGTAGGTGAGTATACTTGTAATGTCATAATAGATAGTGGTTCTTGCACTAATGTTATTGCAGATCAAGTGGTGTCTAAACTCAATCTAATCACAAGGGCACACCCTAAACCCTACAAATTGAGTTGGTTAGATGATAGCACTGGAATGAGAGTGAAGAAACAAGCATCATTATTTCATTCTCATTGGAAGCTATAAGGATGATCTATGGTGTGATGTTTTACCTATGAGTGCATGCCATCTTCTACTTGGAAGACCATGGCAATTTGATAGGAAGGTTATTCATGAAGGGGACACCAATGTCTATTCTGTATTGGTTGGCTCAAAAAGGGTTAGATTACATCCTCTAAACCCTACTCAAGTGGCGCCTAAGCAACCACCTAAAGCACCAAGTTACTTTCTAAATGCAAAAGAATTTGAGCATGAAGTAGAGGAAGAAGGTTATGCTTATGCTTTGGTGGTGAGGCAAGTGACTACAAGTATCAAGGTACCTAACAATAATCAACTTGAAACTTTGATGCATGAATTCAAAGATGTTTTTCCGGAGGAGTTACCACAAGGACTTCCACCTTTAAGGGGATTGGTGAGTAAGACTCAAAAGGATTGGGATATCAAGCTTGCTCATGCAGAATTTGCTTATAATAGGGCACATTCTTCTACTACATCTCATTCACCATTTGAGGTAGTGTATGGTATTAATCCTTTACTTCCTATTGATTTTGTTGCAATACCTAAACATGAGATACACATGGATGCAAAGAAGAGATTGGAAGCATTCAACAAAACTTGTGAGCAAGTTAAAGCAAGGATTGAAAAGATGAACATCCAATACAAGACAAGGGCAAATAAGGGGCGCAAACAACCTAAGTTCAAGGTTGGTGATCTTGTTTGGATACACTTAAGGAAATAAAGGTTTCCTAGCAAAAGGAAAAACAAGCTTATGCCTCGAGCTGATGGACCATTTGAGGTTGTTGGAGTCATTGGAGATAGTGCTTACAAGATTGATTTACCAGATGAATATGGAAGTGTAAGTGCTACTTTCAATGTGGGTGATCTATCTCCTTACTATGATGATGAGAATTTGAGGGCAAATTCTTTTGTGGAGGGGGAGAATGATATGGATGCAAAGGCATTGGTTAGCCATGAGCCTATTGACTTGACCATTGAGACTTTAGGGTTCCAAATCAAGAACAAGAACCAAGTCTTGGCTTGTGTGCTAACATGGAAGTGTGAGGATGGCGTGGAAGAGGAATCCTAATCTATTTAGGATTACTCATGGCGTGGGGAAAGGAAGTGAAGAGGAGTCCTACTCTGATTAGGATTACTCCTAGCTTGCTACATAGAATCCTAGTAGAATTAGGATTGCTATGTTTATCTTTATCTTTATGTTTAAGTAGTTAAAAAGATAGAATTGTTAAAAAGATAAACATGTGACTTGTACATGTTATCTTTAGGAGTCTAATTAGGAGTCTAAAGTAGAGTAGGAGTAGGATAAGTGTTTATGTTTCCTAGTTGAATTAGCCTAGATTGTACCCTATATAAAGGGGCCGAAATTCTCAATAAACTTACAGATTTTTAGAGTTATTTTCTTTCTTCTTGATTGTGTGCTTAGTTGCTTACAATTAAAACCATTAATTATTCTTCAGGAGTGTTGAATACTTAGTGTTAAACAACTTAATTTCAGGAGTGATTTTAAGGGTGTTTAAGAGTCTTTAATCAAGGTTCAGGAGTGTTCTTGATTAAATTCATATCTTGGTTCGAGTGTTCCTTATTGTTTCGAAAATCTTGGAGTTCATAACTTGATTATTAGACTTCATAGTTTAGTAATCATATCAGTGCCTCAATGTACACTGTACTAGTGTTTTCGTACATTGTATTACTCCCTCTGTTTCAAAATATAAGGCGTTCACGTTTTACGAAAATTTGCTTTGACCACACATATATCTCAAATACGATAAGTAAAAATTATAAAAATTATAAAAATTATACCGTTGGATTCGTCTTGAAAAATACTATAATAATATTATTTTTTAAAATTTTATATCAACATAAATTGAGAGTAATTAACGGTCAAAGTTCGACCTCGAATATCGTGCGTGTTTTATATTGTGAAACGGAGGGAGTATTTGTTTTAGGAAGTCCAAATTTCTGAATTTATTAGTGGTATATCAACTGTTTTTGGATAGCCTTGTTAAACTCTTGTAACGTTAAGTTAACCAAGAGTCATCTCTTCATTTACCTCTCTTAATACCCCTTTTGATCACCATCTCTTCACATTCTTTTTCTGAAAATAAAATCAGAAAAATACCTCCCTTGTCACCTTCATTTCACACGCCTACATCAAAGAAAAAGGGGAGAGGAAAAGTTTTGTTCTTCATTCACATTTCTCACACAAAAATCAGTCATTTGTTCCTTGATTTCAAGTCGTTGTTGCACCGGTTTTCAAGCTCGTGTTGAGTTCGTTGCATTTGTGTTGGTAGGAGACGAAGGTGGTGATATTACACAGGGCAATTAGAGTACTTTCGAAGCGTTCTACTACTTTTCTCTTCAAGAAAAAGGTAACTAGCGTTATTCTAGTTCAATAAACTATAGATTTTGAACTTAGGTTGTTAGAAGTTGCGTTAGAGAACGTAGTATCATGCTAGGTGGAACTTAGAGGATTGTATGATTGAAGTTACATGTAGTTTCTTGATTGTTAGTGTTGTTTTCACATCTTGAATTGTTACTATGATCATCTTGTTTGAGTCTTGGTGATTAGTTGTCTTCTTGTTGTTGTTGGGTTGGATTGATTCTGTGGTTCACTTTGATTATCTTTGGATTTGAGTAGTTGTTGTTGTGATGAAGTTTAGCCTCATGTGAGGGTGATTGGTGTTGTGTTTGGCATGAAATGGAGTTGGTATGGACGTGGGAGGCTAGGCGTAAGAGTCGTTGGACTTTCGGTTGGCGTACGAGCGCTGACTTACAGCATAAATATCTTTGCTTGGTTGGTCTTAAGCATGTATGCTAAGTGTGTTAGAGTAAGTTTTGGTTGGTTTAAGTTATTATATTAAGGGTATGGACCCAATTTGTTTGGGTAGCTTATGGTTATTTGGTTGGAATGTGAGGAGGGCTTGTGCCTTGATTTGTATACTTACATGAGAATGTTGTTGGATGTATACCTTGTTGCGTATACCTTGGAAGGGGTGGATTAGATGGATTTGAGTATACCTTATCGTGTATACCTTGTGTTGGTTGAGTTTGATTGATCCTAAGGACGGTATGGTTCTAGGAATTTGTGTTAGATGATTCTAAGAACGGTATGGTTCTAGGAATTTGAGTTCGATGATCCTAAGAGCGGCATGGTCCTAGGAACTTGAGTTTGATTATCCAAAGGGTGGTATGGTCCTAGGAACCTTGTGACTTATCCTTGGGCGGTTGATCCGTAGATTATAGCTATTCGAAAAGGGTGGTATGGTTCCTCGAATATGCAATTTAGGCCTTGGGCGGCATGTTCCAATGAGTCTACTCACAGATGGTATGGTCTGTTATGTTTGAGCTTGTTGACCGCATTTGTTGCATGGTTGATTGGGACTTGGTGTGATATTGGATTTTCCTCATTGGTTACTTGTGATTATTTGTACCTCTTGGTGAGATTGGTAACTCGTTAATGTGTTCTTTGATGTTGCTTCTAATTACTTTTTAGTTCATTATCTGTTTCTTTTGAGATGGGAGAACTGCTAGTTACTCCCCACTAATTGTGGAAGTTGTTGATTTATTATGGAGATGGTGATGCTATTTAGGATCGTCACGGTTTGGACCGGGGTTGTGCGTTATAACCATGTGAGCAAGAAAGTGGTGCTAGTCATAGTGGACGAGCACTTTCAGACAGGAATTAGAACTAGTTGGTCTTAAGTAGATGTCTCTTTTGTTTTGTCACATGTTTTGAACTACGGATTTTAGTGGTCTTTTTGGTTTGGATATTCTCTATTTTGAGGTTTCATTTGGAAATCATATGATGTTTTGAGACTTGTTGGAATGAGGGTATGGGACCTCATTTTCCCTTTTTTATATATGATTTTGGAGATTGAATATTGTCTTTGAAGGATTTTACTTATTATAGATTCATATTCTACTCCTTAGAGTAGCATCTCCGTCATATTGGTATTTCCGCTGGCGCTATTTGCACTATTTCTTTTATATTAGTCTCTACTATTCTTTGCATTGGACGGGATGTTATAGTTGGTATCAGAGCAAAACATTCCAGAAGCTCTCTTTGAGTTGCTATTTATTTCCAGAGAATGAGTAGACTTGTGACTAGGATTACTAGTGTCTTAGGCCTCAAGTCTAGTGCTTATTGAGAGTTACTTAGGTAGGAAAGTAAACCTTGGGAATCATTTTCGTTTACCGTATTTATCGATTTAATGCTTTCTCATGTGAATTTAGTTAACTAATGTGAAAGCTTCTGTTTTGTAGAATGCCTCCACGACAATAATTGGCTGCTAGAAAGGAAGCCGCTCGTCGTTGCCGTGTAAGCCTAGAAAATGCTTTCATATCCTTGGCTAACAGAGCTACTACTTCCGCTGGTGGGCAGTCTGCTTTCAACCGATTTGACCGTCATAGGCCTCCTACTTATGATGGTGTTGCTGACCTTGTGGCTCTGGAGAATTGGTTAAGGGAAATGGAGAAGCTCTTCACGGCAACAAACTGCCCTATTGCTGAAATGGTACCTATTGGGACGTACTACTTGAAGAGAGAGGCTGATAATTGGTGGGGTACGGTGAAGGCTGCATGTATGGCTACTGCTGGATTTGGGTGGACTCAGTTCTCCGCCAAGCTGAAGGAGAGGTTCTACCCTGATGAGTTGCGCTGGCAAAAGCAGGAAGAGTTTCTATCTCTAACTCACGGGAATATGGATATCCAAAAGTACACCGACCGCTTCACCGAGCTGTCTAAGTTTGCTGGTACTGTCAGTCCCACAGAAGCTGAGAGGGTTAAGAGATACATAAAGAAGATGGATCCTAGGGTAAGGACCCTTGTGCTGTGTTCGGGAGTTACCACTTTCTAAGCTGCGTATGAAATGACCTGAGTGTCCATGCGTCAGTAAAGGAAGAAGAAGTTGTTAAGGTTGCATCTGTGAGGAAGCCTGTCCCATCTGTTGCTCCTGGTCCGGCTAAGAAGCCGAGGTTTGAACCAAATTTCCGTGGTGGATATCAAGGTTCCAGTTCTAGGCCGAGTTTTGATCTGTCCAAGTGTCGGAGGTGTGAGAAGCCTAATCATCCGGGGAAGGATTGTGATGGATCTGCTATCGTTTGCTTCTACTGTAGGGAAGCGGGTCACAAGAGTTATGAGTGTCCTAAGAATCCAAGGGCTATAGCTAAACGTCCTGCTACTTCTAGTCTTTCTACTCCACCGAAGAATCGAGTTTACAGCATGACTCATTATGACGCCGATGTTCATCCTGACATCATCTCTGGTACCTTTCTTGTTAATTCAGTCCCTGCTTTTGTGTTGTTTGATTCTGGTGCTTCCGTGTCATGTGTGTCTAACTCTTTTGCCAAGAAAGCTAACCTGTCTTCGAGTTCTCCTCTTCGAACTCTTATATCTTTGCCTTTTGGTGAGAACTACCCTTGTTTTGCCGAGTATCGTGATGTGCCTATTTTCATGTTGAGTACTAATCTTTCTGCCGATCTCAAGGAATTCTCCATCATTGAGTTTGATGTCATCCTGGGTATGGATTGGTTGTTTAAGTATCGTGCTCAGATTCATTGCCGCGATCAAAAGGTGACTCTTCGTAGTCCATGTGGCAAGCGTATCTCCTATAGTGGAGTGGTGTTGAAGAAAGGGATAAAGTTCGTGTCTGCTCTCAAAATGCAAAAGCTTCGTCAGAAAGGAGAGCAAGTGTTCCTCTACATGGTTAAAGATTTGACTCAAGAGGTGAGGTTAGAGGACATCCCCGTGGTTCGTGAGTATCCGGACGTCTTCGCTGATGAGTTACCAGGTATCCCTCCCGAAAGAGAGGTCGAGTTTAGCATTGACCTCGCTCCTGGTACTGCTCCTCTATCTAAGGCCCCGTATAGAATGGCGCCTGCTGAATTGTAAGAGTTGAAGACTCAGTTGTAAGAACTGATTGATAAGGGATTCATTAGGCCGAGTGTTTCACCGTAGGGTGCTCCGATTCTGTTTGTCAAGAAGAAGGATGGGAGTATGCGGCTTTGCATCGACTATCGTGAATTGAACAGGGTGACTATCAAGAATAGGTATCCTTTGCCCCACATTGAGGATCTGTTTGATCAGTTAAAGGGTGCTGGAGTTTTCTCTAAGATAGATTTGAGGTCAGTATATCACCAGATTCTGGTGAAGAAGGAGGATATTCCTAAGACCGCCTTCCGTACAAGATATGTGCATTATGAGTTCGTGGTTATGCCCTTTGGTCTTACAAATGCTCCTGCTGTGTTCATGGACCAGACGAACCGCTCTTTCCATGAGTTCCTGGATACGTGTGTGGTTGTCTTCATTGACGATATCCTGGTGTACTCTAAGAATGAAGAAGAGCATGAGAAGCATCTAAGGTTGATTTTGGGTATTTTAAGGCAACAAAAGTGGTTTGGGAAGTTCTCCAAGTGTGAGTTCTGGCTTAAGAAAGTGTCGTTTCTAGGCCACGTCATCAGCAAGGATGGTGTTATGGTAGACTCTTCCAAGATTAGAGCTATGGTGGATTGGGAAAGTCCTAAAAATATTTCTGAGATACGAAGTTTCCTAGGTCTTGTTGGTTACTATCGGAGGTTTGTTAAGGATTTCTCAAAGATAGCTTAGCCGTTGACCAAATTGATGAGAAAGGAGAGCAAGTTTTTGTGGTCCGAAGAGTGCGAAAAGGCATTCCAAGGATTGAAGAAGTGCCTCACTACTGCTCTTGTTCTGACCTTACCTATTGAAGGGGTTGAGTTTGAAGTTTATAGTGACGCATCGAAGCACGGTTTGGGTTGTGTCCTTATGCAACAAGGAAAGGTGGTGGCTTACGCCTCTAGACAGTTGAAGGTGCATGAAAGGAACTACCCTACTCATGATCTAGAATTGGCTGTTGTGGTGTTTGCCCTTAAAATCTGGCGACATTATTTGTATGGAGTCTCATGTAGAGTGTTTACTGATCACAAAAGCCTTAAGTATATCTTCATTCAGCGAGATTTGAATCTGAGACAGAGGCGATGGTTGAAATTGATCAAGGATTACGATTTGCAGCTGGATTACCATGAGGGTAAAGCTAATGTGGTTGCGGATGCCCTCATTCGTAAGTCGAAGCACTCTCTTAATGCGGTTAGGACCCCGCCGAGGGACTTGTGTGATGAATTTCGGAAGCTAGAAATCGAGGTTGTACCTCAGGGTTCGGTGGAAACTCTTTGTGCTATGAGTGTCGAGCCTGTCTTATTCCAAGAATTGCGAGAGAAGCAGAAGAATGATCCTAAGTTGGAGAAGATCCGTGAAGCTAAGGTTCAGGGTCGAGCTGAAAATTTTGAAGTGGATTCTGAGGGAGTACTGAAATTTATGGGTCGTTGGTGTGTACCTAATGACCTAGAGCTTAAGAAGAAGATTCTCGAAGAAGCTTATTGCACTCCCTATTCTGTTCATCTTGGGGGTGATAAGCTTTACAAAGATCTCAAAGGCTAATTTCTGGTGGCCTTGTATGAAAAGGGAAGTGGCCGAATTTGTGGCTAGGTGTCTGGTGTGTCAAAAGGTCAAGATCGAGCATCAAAGACCAGGTGGTTTGCTACAATCATTACCTATTCTCGCATGGAAGTTTGATTCTATCTCGATGGACTTTGTTATGGGTCTTCCGAGAGCTGTTGGTGGTAAGAATGTCATATGGGTGATCGTAGACCGGTTGACTAAGGTGGCTCGGTTTATTCCGATGAAGAATACTTGGTCTATGGAAGAGTTAGCGGAAGCTTACGCTAATGAAATCATTCGATTGCATGGTGTTTCGAAGGATATAGTCTCAGATCGTGACCCTAGGTTTTTGTCTCATTTTTGGGTTGCTCTGCAAGAAGCTTTTGGTACTAAGTTGAAGTTGAGTACCGCTTTCCATGCTGCAACTGATGGGCAAACTGAGAGGACTATTCAGACTTTGGAGGATATGCTTCGTGCTTGTGCTTTGGAATTTCAAGAGTCCTGGTTGAAGTCGTTGAATTTAGTAGAGTTCTCTTACAACAACAGTTATCATGCTAGCATTCAGATGGCTCCTTATGAAGCCTTATATGAGCGAAAGTGTCGTAGTCCCACTTGTTGGAGCGACATAAGTGACTCTTTGGTATTGGGACTAGACTTGATCCAAGATACCGTTGAGCAAGTAAAGGTGATTCAGGCTAGAATAAAGGCTGCTCAAGATAGGCAAAAGTCTTATGCAGACTTGTGTCGGAAGCCTATTTCTTACGCCATTGGAGATAGGGTGCTGTTGAAAGTGTCTCCGATGAAGGGTGTGGCGAGATTTGGGCAAAAAGGCAAGTTAAGCCCGAAGTATGTTAGTCCCTATGAAATTCTCGAGAGGATTGGGGAGGTAGCTTACAGATTGGCTATGCCACCCGAGTTATCGAGGGTGCACGATGTGTTCCATGTGTCGCAGTTGCGAAGATATCGCAGTGATCCGTCTCATGTCATTCCTATAGAGTCGGTCTCTATTGAGCCGAATATGAATTCCGAAGAGCGACCTGTCCAGATCTTGGACCGTCAAAATCGTGCCCTGAGAAGAAAGGTGATACCCTTGGTTAAGGTACTTTGGAGAAGCCAAAAGTACGAGGAAGCCACTTGGTAAACGGAAGAGTCAATGATGCTTAAGTATCCCGAGCTTTTTGTCCCAAGTATTTTCTTGTTATTTTAAGTTTCGAGGACGAAACTTCTATTAAGGAGGGGAGATTGTAACACCCAAAAATTTCTCTGAAATTTTCGTGCGTTAATTATTATTATTTGAGTGTTAAATTATATTTTACTAATATATTTTCGAAAAGTATAAATATATATATATATACTTTTACACCTACATTCTTTTTATCGATTTTGTTTTAATGTGTTTATAATGTGTTTTATGTGTGGCATTGTTTGATAGATGTATAGTACTTATATCTGCGTTAATTTCTGATTTTTATTGGTCGTATATGAACGGTTTTTGGACAACCTTATTAAACTCTTGTAACGTTAAGTTAACCAAGAGTCATCTCTTCACTTACCTCTCTTAATACCCCTTTTGATCACCATCTCTTCACATTCTTTTTCTGAAAATAAAATCAGAAAAATACCTCCCTTGTCACCTTCATTTCTCACGCCTACTTCAAAGAAAAACGGGAGAGGAAAAGTTTTGTTCTTCATTCACATTTCTCACACAAAAATCAGTCATTTGTTCCTTGATTTCAAGCCGTTGTTGCACCGGTTTTCAAGCACGTGTTGAGTTCGTTGCATTTGTGTTCGTAGGAGACGAAGGTGGTGATATTACACAGGGCAATTAGAGTACTTTCGAAGCGTTCTACTACTTCTCTCTTCAAGAAAAAGGTAACTAGCGTTATTCTAGTTCGGTAGACTATAGATTTTGAACTTAGGTTGTTAGAAGTTGCGTTAGAGAACGTAGTATCATGCTAGGTGGAACTTAGAGGATTGTATGATTGAAGTTACATGTAGTTTCTTGATTGTTAGTGTTGTTTTCACATCTTGAATTGTTACTATGATCATCTTGTTGAGTCTTGGTGATTAGTTGTCTTCTTGTTGTTGTTGGGTTGGATTGATTCTTTGGTTCACTTTAATTATCTTTGGATTTGAGTAGTTGTTGTTGTTGATGAAGTTTAGCCTCATGTGAGGGTGATTGGTGTTGTGTTTGGCATGAAATGGAGTTGGTATGGACGTGGGAGTTTAGGTGTAAGAATCGTTGGACTTTCGGTTGGCGTACGAAAGCCATGAGCAGACGCAGCTCGCGACGAGGGCCTGTCCCCTCGATTGTGTAACCTTGGTTTAATTTCCTTTTTGACTTACAGCATAAATATCTTTGCTTGGTTGGTCTTAGGCATGTATGGTAAGTATGTTAGAGTAAGTTTTGGTTGGTTTAAGTTATTATATTAAGGGTATGGGCCCATTTGTTTGGGTAGCTTATGGTTATTTGGTTGGAATGTGAGGAGGGCTTGTGCCTTGATTTGTATACTTACATGAGAACGTTGTTGGATGTATACCTTGTTGCGTATACCTTGGAAGGGGTGGATTAGATGGATTTGGGTATACCTTGTCGTGTATACCTTGTGTTGGTTGAGTTTGATTGATCCTAAGAACGGTATGGTTCTAGGAATTTGTGTTAGATGATTCTAAGAACGGTATGGTTCTAGGAATTTGGGTTTGATGATCCTAAGAGCGGCATGGTCTTAGGAACTTGAGTTTGATTATCCTAAGGGTGGTATGGTCCTAGGAACTTGGTGACTTAACCTTGGGCGGTATGGTCCATTGGTCCACTTACAGGTGGTATGATCCGTAGATTATAGCTATTCGAAAAGGGTGGTATGGTTCCTCGAATATGCAATTTAGGCCTTGGGCGGCATGTTCCAATGAGTCTACTCACAGATGGTATGGTCTGTTATGTTTGAGCTTGTTGACCGCATTTGTTGCATGGTTGATTGGGACTTGGTGTGATATTGGATTTTCCTCATTGGTTACTTGTGATTATTTGTACCTCTTGGTGAGATTGGTAACTCGTTAATGTGTTCTTTGATGTTGCTTCTAATTACTTTTTAGTTCATTATCTGTTTCTATTTGAGATGGGAGAACTGCTAGTTACTCCCCACTAATTGTGGAAGTTGTTGATTTATTATGGAGATGGTGATGCTATTTAGGATCGTCACGGTTTGGACCGGGGTTGTGCGTTATAACCATGTGAGCAAGAAAGTGGTGCTAGTCATAGTGGACGAGCACTTTCAGACAGGAATTAGAACTAGTTGGTCTTAAGTAGATGTCTCTTTTGTTTTGTCACATGTTTTGAACTACGGATTTTAGTGGTCTTTTGGTTTGGATATTCTCTATTTTGAGGTTTCATTTGGAAATCATATGATGTTTTGAGACTTGTTGGAATGAGGGTATGGGACCTCATTTTCCCTTTTTATATATATGATTTTGGAGATTGAATATTGTCTTTGAAGGATTTTACTTATTATAGATTCATATTCTACTCCTTAGAGTAGCATCTCCGTCATATTGGTATTTCCGCTGGCGCTATTTGCACTATTTCTTTTATTTTAGTCTCTACTATTCTTTGCATTGGACGGGATGTTACAAGTAGAGCTTCGTATTAGCGAGAACCTCTACATTATTATTTACAAGGATGACACTATGTGCCAAATTAATCTTCAATGAAGCTAGCTTGTACTAGATGACCTATGTTGGCGATCTAATCAACTAGCTTCTTTGATTCACGGTTGATATGGTTTATGCTCCAACTAGAGAATGTTGTAGGAGGGATGATGTCTTGGATGATGTGGTGTTATCTGCCAGAGGGAGTCCAGATGCGGTTGATCGAGTTAAAGCTTTGTTGAAGCTTCTGTTGTAAACATCAGAGTTGCGCCGAGATTAGGGGTGCTTATCGAGCGAGCCGAGCCCGAATAGCACTAAGCTCGGCTCGAACTCGTTTAACTTTTCATGGGCTCGGCTCGCCTCGTGAGCTCACCGCGCTTGGGGGAGCCGATCTCAGCTTGAGCTCGTGATTATAATTTGCGGCTCGAGCTCTGCTCGTGCGCTCAATTAGATTAATCTTCTCTATTTTTTTGTTTTCTTTTTCTTTTAAATTATTTTTACCTTTTCTTTTTATTTTTCTTCTATTATGTTGAACCCTTAGTTTTGATGATGACAAAGGAACAAAGATGCAAACTAAGTAGTGGACTAATGTTGTTTAAGTGAGTGAATTTCAAGGTATCAGTGAAAGGAACAAAGAGAAGACTAAGTCAAGGAAGAAATTGTTATTTCACTAGGAATAATACAAGAGGGATGTGGTGAATTGTATGTGTAGAAATAAACGTAACTTTTTGCGAAATATTAAACTTAAACAAATAAACAAGCTAAAGGAACACAAGGGATGTTTACGAGGAAAAACTTCTTGGGCCCAACAAGAAGAAACAACCTCGACCACTAGGGATTTCAAACTCAACTCTTTCACTAATTAGGCCAAACAACTTTGTTACAACTTAATTCTACTCACAAGCCACACCTTGAGTTCCTAAACTCAAATTCCTGAACAATTGTTCCCTTAACAGTTGTTCCTCTCAACTTCACTTGAAGTTTTCTCACTTTAACTTGCTTTACTCAAAGCTTCTCTGTTACAGAACTTCACTCAAAGTCCCCTTACCCCAAAAACCAAAATACAATCGATCAAATAAACTAGTAGAATTAGAACAAGGAGGCAAAGAACAAATGGCTTTTATGAGAGAATGAAGGCACTAATACTTTACTTAGTTAAACTCACTAAATCACTTTGTCAGACAGACTTAATGGAACTTCATTAGACATTAGTATTTATAGTGGTAATAACTTAGAACGTGGGATTAAAACATGTATTAGTGGTAGAACCATTATCCCATGATGTTCCTTACCCGGAGGAACACGTTCCTCAATCATCCCATGATCTCCAATATCACTGTTAAACGAGGGAGAGAATTCAAATATTGCTCCTTTTATTTTAGCAACCACTTTAAGCATTAATTCGAAAATCTAATTTAATTAAAAACATTTTAATTAATAAAACCGAAATAAAATCCTTTTACTAAAAATATTATCTTTAAAATATTTTCATAAAAACCAAAAAGAATTTTTATTATCTTTGGAAAAATAAAATCTTTTCCTTAAAAAAATTTCCCTTAAAATCAAATTTTTCCTTAAATAAAACGGATACCTAGATTATAGGCATAATTTACTCAACTGACATAAATATACCGTTGTAATGCTTCATCCTAAGTCTAGTTCCTTTTAATTATTAGTTCCTTTAACATTATAAATTCAGCGCCAGATCGTCTATTCCTTACAAAGGAACAAACGATAATTCTCATTCTAAATTGTCATAATTCCTTACCATTCTCACTCGTTCCTTTACAATGGAACTAGAAACAAAAAGCTTTGCTTTAGTCTTCTTGCTCCAATACTACTCTAGTACCAAATATAGAAGCATCTTCACTCAGTCTTCAAAATCCAAACTTGATCTCTTCCTTGACTTAGTATTCTTTTTGTTCCTTTCACTGATACCTTGAAATTCACTCACTTAAACAACTTGTTAGTCCAATACTTAGTTTGCATCTTTGTTCCTTTGTCATCATCAAAACTAGGGTTCAACAGAAATCAAGTATGGATTTTGAAGACTAAGTAAAGATCACTCAATATTTGGTACTGGAGCAGCATTGAAGCAAGAAGACTAAAGCGAGGCTTTTTGTTTCTAGTTCTATTGTAAAGCAACGAGTAAGAATGGTAAGAAACTATGGCAATTTAGAATGAGAATGCTCGTTTGTTCCTTTGTAAGGAACAGACGAACTAACGCTGAACTAAAAAGTTAAAGGAACTAACTATTAAAAGGAACTACACTCAGGATGAAGCATTACAATAGTTCATTTATGTCAGTTGAGTTAATTATGCCTAGATTCTAGGTAATATTTTTATTTGAGGAAAAATATGATTTTAAGGAAAATCTTTTCAAGGAAAAGATTTTATTTTTCTAAAGATAATAAAAAATCTTTTCGGTTTTTATCGAAATATTTTAAAGATAATATTTTTGGTAAAAGGATTTTATTTTTGTATTAATAATTAATTTTTTTTAAATTAAATCAGATTTTCGAATTAATGCTTAAAGTGGTTGATAAAATTAAGGAGCAGTAACTTAATTCTCTCCCACTAACAGTGATCATGGAGATCATGGGATGATTGAGGAACGCGTTCCTCCAGGTAAGGAACATCATGGGATAATGGTTCTACCACTAATACATGTTTTAATCCCAAGTTCTAAATTATTACCACTATAAATACTAATGTCTAATTAAGTTCCAATTTGTGTCTGACTAAGTGATTTAGTGAGTTTAACTAAGTAAAGTGGCGGTGCCTTCATTCTCTCATAAAAGCCATTTGTTCTTTGCCTTCTTACTCTAATTCCTCTAAGTTTATTTGATCAATCGTATTTTGGTTTTTGGGGGTAAGGGGACTTTGAATGAAGTTCTGTAAGAGAGAAGCTTTCAGTAAAGCGAGTTAAAGTGAGAAAACTTCAAGTGAAGTTGAGAGGAACAATTGTTAAGGGAACAGTTGTTCAGGAACTTGAGTTTAGGAACTCAAGGTGTGGCCTGTGAGTAGAATTAGGTTGTAACAAATTCGTTTGGCCTAACTAGTGAAAGAGTTGAGTTTATAATCCTTAGTGGTCGAGGTTGTTTCTTCTTGTTGGGCCCAAGAAGTTTTTCCTCGTAAAAATCCCTTGTGTTCCTTTAGCTTGTTTCTTTGTTCAAGTTTAAAATCCGCAAAAGTTACATTTATTTCTACACATACAATTCACCCCCTCTTGTATTGTTCCTAGTGAAATAACAATTGGTATCAGAGCTAGAACTCACAAAAGATAGGAAACCCTATTGAGAAAAACATCCAAGGAACAATGAATACCACCGGGAAACTTGAGGAAGGTTACTCCACGCAAAGACTTCCCATGTTCAATGGGAAATT
This sequence comes from Beta vulgaris subsp. vulgaris, assembly GCF_026745355.1. NCBI lineage: Eukaryota > Viridiplantae > Streptophyta > Magnoliopsida > Caryophyllales > Amaranthaceae > Beta > Beta vulgaris. The sequence continues at coordinate 28,548,334 of NC_079204.1, forward strand.
CTATTCCTACTGGAAGAAGAGAATGGAGATATTCATCAAGGCTGAAAACTACCAGGTATGGAGAGTCATTGAAGTTGGTGATTTCGAGGTCATAACTACTAATTATAAAAATGAGTTAATTCTAAAACCCTTCTCTGAATATGACAAAGCTGATTTTGAAAAAATGAAAGTAAATGCAATGACTGTTAGATTGTTGCTTTAACACCCCCCAAAATCCATACACGTATACACCTACGTCGCATCGACTTTGGGAGTGTTACCGCCGCGATGAAACGCAAGGCTTAATAAGAAAGAACGTTAACTCAAATCATTGTATCGAAGACTGAAATGCAGTGGAAATAAGAATACAACTACAACTCGGGAATCATCAACGACCCCTTTTATTCAAACCACAAACCAATTAAGTAAATCATAGTAATCTCATAATACTTAATTAAAATGTTTTAAAGTTCAAAGATTAATGAGTATCCCCTGTATGCTCGGTATCATGCAACAACACTTGTATACCTAGTCTGCTCTCCATTGTGGCATCAATGGTTCATCACAGATCAACAAACACATAATAACACACAAGCAGCTATGTTGACTACATAATAAACCATTGAATGCATATAAACATAAACAAAGCAATAATAAACAATTCTAAGCATCATACTACAATAACGTTACATCCTTTACTCTTTATTTAGTTGGCACCGAACGGGTACCGTCATATTATAGAATCATACGAGCTACTTAATCCTTAATAGACAACATGGTCTATTAGATGAAATGCAAATACGGTTTCGTTCTGTCTCACACCCATCACCTTAGTATGCATACCCCCAAGATCGTACAGAACCTTCCGCCTACTTGAGTTATCAAAATTTATAAGGACACTACTATCGTCACAGTAGGCCTGCGTAGGAGTGTAGAACAAGTCCCACACTTCCCCCATTGTTCATCACTTGTAGGGAGTCCAACTACAAGCTTATTGCCATAGTTCATTTTTAAATAGGGAAATTCTATGTGGTGACCCTCAACTTTTTTAAATTCTAGTTGGTAAACAATTTTTATATTTCCTCTATTTGGTAACCCTCTACTCTATTTTTTTTATATTCTTTAACCTTATTACATTTTAAAATTATTTTCTAATTAAAAAATTGATTTTTCAATTACAAAAAACTCATTTTGAAATTAAAAAAACCCCAAACCCTCCCCCACCATAATCACCCATCCTACCACCCCCTCTCCTCCCCTAACCACCATCACCCCCTTCCCCTTCACTGCCAGCCACCATCACCCCCTCCCCCCTTCACTGCCACCGCCGGACCACCCTTTCCCCCGGTGCCGAGGCTTCCTCCTGTACCGCCGACTGTAACCCAACTTCCACGAACCCACCCTGACCCTATTTCCCACGCACCCCGACAAACCGCCGCACCTACCTTTCTCTCCTCTAACAAAATTGAAACCCACCACCTTCCACACCATTTCAGACCCCCAACCTCTAGCCCTCCTATTTCCAGCACCCACCTATCCCCTTCGATTTCTACCACCCATCCGAACCTAAATTGCAACAGGTTATGCGCTAGAGGAGATAAAGGATTGGAAATGGTGTGGAAGGTAGTGGGTTTCGGTTTTGTCAGAGGACAGAGAGGGAGGTACGGCGGCTGGTCGGTGGGAGGAAAGAGGGCCGAGAAGGGTTCGTGGGTCCTGGGTTATGGTTGGCGGCAAGGGAGGAAGCCTCGACGCTGACGAAGAGGGTGGTCTGGCAGTGACAGTGAAGGGGAAATGGGGTGATGGTGGCTAGCCGTGAAGGGGGAAGGGGGTGATGCTGGCTAGAGGAGGAGAGGGGGTGGTAGGATGGGTGGTTATGGTGGGTGGGGAAGGTTTGAGTTTTTTTTTTTCATTTTAAAATCAATTTTTTGCAATTAAAAAATTAGTTTTTATTAAAAAAATAATTTCAAAATGTAAAAAGGTCAAAGAAAATACAAAAAATAAATTAGAGGGTTACCAAATAGAGGAAAGATAAAAGTTGTCTACCAAATAGAAATTAAAAAAATTGAGGGTCACCGTATAAAATTTCCCTTTTAAATATTGTACATTCATACCACAACAACATAGAATCATTTAACATGTTCTCTTAGTTACAGTACTCAAATCTTTTCTCTTGTAACACTCTTGTTACACTATGGATCAGATTAATATGAATACAATGCTCATGTTCATAATACGATAGAATTTCGCATTCCAATGCAACATATCAATTTCCATTCATAAACATGCTACCAAACAATCTCAACAAACAAAACGTTCCGTATCATGATTCTAGGTTCCAAAAGAATAAATCGCAACTTAATCACGATACTAGTACTTGCAACTAAACTGGTACGCGTACGTACCTTGTAACGGAGAATTTTCGTTGTATTAACCAAACGTGTCGCTTATGAAATTGGGACCTAAACGATTAAGTAAATACTTTAGTGCTACGTCCTTGATAATATTATCAACTAATACGTAACTAACTATAACGACTTAGTAATTCGAAATATAAACGATAGCTAAACTTATTGTTCATGAACTTCCTTTTCTTTTCTATTCCAATGGGTTTAGCGTTTTTTAGGAGTCAATGTTAGTGAGAAAACTGATTTTAGTTTGTGTAATAGTCCACTACCCTTACCAAATCCAATCAAGTCATATGTCCAACCAAGTCTTATGTCCAACCAAGTCTTATGTCCAAAATCAGGTTCGCATAAAAAATTGTACTTCCAACTAATAACAATAATATAATTTCTTTACTTTCCATCTTACTTAATTACAATCCTAAAACCAGATTCACAATATAAATCAGATTAATAGTTAAACTAATTATACAACTTAATTAGTTACTAATTAACTCGAATTACAAATTAATTACTTACAATTTAATTTAATTATAAAAGTAGAATATAATATTAAACTAAGTTTTACAAACCTCATGAGCCAAGTAAAAGTTAACTTTTGTTGAGACTTTGTCATCTTTCCTTATCTATTTATATATTGGCTAATCCGTTGTTTAGTTGATAGTTTAATATTAGGTTTTAGTACATAAGATGTTAAGACTTTTGTGCAAGTATTAGTATATAAGATGTTTATTCTTTTGTGCAAGCTAAGTGTTAGTACATAAGATGTTTATTCTTTTATGCAAACTAAGTGTTAATACATAAGATGTTTATTTATTTTTTGTTATACATGAGGTGCTAATATCAATTATTATTGGTTTTGTTGACCCTTGAGTTTTGAAGATGACTTAGCCACAAAAGACATAGTGTATTGTATTTATGTTGTTGCAAGGTAATTCATTCTCGAGCAAAGAGAATTCTTGATTGAAGATTAAAATGGAGAATTAATCAAAGATCGAAGTAAAGATGTTCGAGAGATGAAGAATCAAGCATGGAATGAAGACTAGAATACATTAGGGTGTATTTATTATCTTCATGTTAAGGTTGAGTGTAAGCTCATTTAAGTTCGTGGTGAATTCTCAAAGGAACTTGGTTTTGTTCCCATGACAGGAACAGACCTGGCACTGTTAGGAACAAGGTTAGGGAACAAGACTTAAAACTGGTTTATGAAAACCTAAGAGTCTCTAAAGTTGTGCGCCTAACTCTAAGTATGCGCCCAATATGTTAGTTAGAGTTTTTAGGGTTGTTTTAATTAAGATCCACTATTTTAGGGAATTTATTTTTAGTTTGTTAGGAAAAGATTTTAAAACTGATTTTCGGATTTTATTTAGAAAAATATCTAACATGTTATCTTTTATATTTTATGTAAAAGATTTTGTTTTCAAAGTAAAATATCTTTCTGGTTTTTAAAATGAGGATTTCGTTTTAACATATAAAACTGTTTTCGATTTTATTAAAGTTATTTTGAAAAGATATTTTCCTAAAATCTAGCTAAAAGTAATTGTTTTATTTATTTCCTAAAATGAGATTACACGCCTAAAGTTATCGCTACATGGTTATGTAGTTACTGGGTTTAGTGGCTTGGATAATTATCTCCCAAGTATTTAATTATTTTAAATGAGTTTAATTATTCCCCAAGTTTGTAAAACCACGTAACTTGTTACTGCTTCTCTTACTTAGTGAAGTAGTGGATTAGTGGGTTAATTACTTATATTATCAAGGAATATTTAATTTAAATTGATTAAATTAATTAAAGTCATGGAGATCATGGGTTAGTGGATTAATTAGTGGATAAAATGTCTTGTCTTAATTGTCTATAAATAGGCGTCTAAAACCTTAGGATAATTTCTGTCTGACTTAGCTAATTTGTCTTAGTTGTCTAAAAGAGTCAGTGCCTTTTCCTTAAGAGAATTCATACTTACATTATTCGAGTTTATTACTCTTCCATTGTTTTTACAAGTGTATTTTTGAGAAAAAGGGTTTGAGTGAACTCTTGTAAGTGTGAGAAAGCTTTGAGTGAAGCAAGAGAAAGAGAAAGAGAAGAGGAACTTCGAGTGAAGTTTGAGAGAAACGTCAGTTTTGGGAACTGTCGTTGGGAACTTGAGTTGAGTGACTTAAGTTGAGAATCGAGAGAAAAATAGGTTGTAATCAGAGTTGTTTTGGCCTATTATAGTGGAAAGTTGTTTAAAATCCCTTGTGGTCGAGGTTGTTTCTTCCTACTAGGCCTAGGAAGTTTTTCCTCGTAAAATCTCTCGTGTTCCCATTGTTTGTTCCCAAGTTTACTTTTAATTCCGCAAAAAGTATAGCTTATTCTCTCACTATAATTCACCCCCCTCTTATAGTGCTCATATTATACAACAATTGGTATCAGAGCGGGAACTCTAAAAATCAGGAAACCCTGTTGAGTTCAAGATCTTGAAAAATATGAATACTAGAGAGAAACTGGAAGAAGGGTACTCTACGCAGAGGCCACCAATGTTCAATGGTAAGTTTACACTTACTGGAAGAACAGAATGGAGATCTTTATCAAAGCCGACAATTACCAGGTATGGAGAGTCATAGAGGTAGGTGATTTTGAAGTCACTACCACTAATGACAAGAATGAGGTAATTCCTAAATCTATATCTGATTTTGATAAAGCGAGATTTCGAAAAGATGGAAATTAATGCTCTTGCTATAAAACTCTTCATTGTGGTCTTGGACCTCATGAACACAATCGTGTCATGGGATGCAAAACCGCAAAACAAATTTGGGATCTTCTTGAAGTCACTCATGAAGGTACGAGTGAAGTTAAGAGATCAAAAATAGATCTTTTGATGAACCAATATGAACTTTTTCAAATGAAATCAAAAGATCTATCCAAGACATATTTACACGCTTTACTAATATTATTAATGAGCTAACATCTCTTGGAAAAGTGATTACATCTGAGGAACAGGTACGAAAGGTCCTAAGGAGCCTTCCTAGGGATCGATAAATGGCTAAGGTAACTGCCTTACAGGAAACTAAGGACTTTACGAAGTTCAATCTGGAACAACTTGTTGGTTCCCTTATGACTCATGAGTTGCAATTGGACAATGAAATGGAGACATGTCAAACAAAATCGATTGCCTTAAAAGCTGATGAAAGTGGAGACTCAGAAACTGAGAAGAAGAATCCGCTCTCATGGTCCGAAAATTCAAAAGAATGTTTAGGAACATGAAGAATGGAGACTACAAAGGTAAGAATAAGAAATATTCTAACAAACTTGTTTGTCATAAGTGTGGCAGTTCCGAGCACTTTATCAAGGAATGTCCCCAATGGGAACAAGAAAAAGGCAAAGGAAGGGAACGAAGCAAAGATAGGAACAAGGAATACAAAAGTTCCTATACTCGATCTGATATGAAGAAAGCTATGGTTGCTGCATGGGGAGACTCGACTCGAAGAAGAAGATGATCCTCAAATAATGAGGAGACTGCAAACTTCTGTCTATGGCTCTTACAATTCCGAATCTGATGAAGAGATTGAATCTCTTGAGGCAAGTCTAGACACTTAAAACTCGTCTTAATTCTTTAAGTAAAGAAGTTATTTGAGTTTATTGTTGATGCTGTAAATGATTGCAAAGATGAGTCCATTAAACTAAAACAATGTCAACATGCTTTAACTATTGCGAAGGAACATACCTCTTGGCTTAAAAGTATACGCATATATAGATATTGAGAAAAGATTTTTTGAGTTGTTTGACAGATTTCTTAAATTAAAAGAGGATTTCGAAAATCTTAAAAATGAGAACTACTTGTTAAGCCTTGAATTGTCACAATTAAAAGAGTTTGTTCCTAAAGTGAGTTCCTTCGACATTAAGTTAGTTCCCTTGCAAAGTTTCAAATCTGAAATAAACGAACTGAAAAATCATGTTTCATTTTTGGAAATAGAAAACAATGAACTTGTAGGGGAACTGCACCTAATGAGGAATGAAAAGAAAATGCTACCTATACCAAAATTGGATTAAGAACCCTTAAACAAAACGAACCGAAGGTCTTGCCTTTAATCACAAAAAGAAATTTGAAAACCCTAAAAAGAGAGTTGATTTACCAAGTGATAAAGTTTGTATGTTTTGTGGGAACACTGGTAACTATAGGAACTCTTGTCCTAAAAGACTTGGTCGCATTAACGAGAACATGGAAACAAGTAGAGTAACTTGGAAAAATAAATCTATTGTTCCTGAAGGAAAGGAACCCAAGAGAGATTGGGTTCCTAACTCCAACAATTAGTTTTCTTGCAGGTTGGAGTGATGGGAAACAACACATGGTACCTAGACAGTGGTTTTTCTAAGCATATGACTGGAGATAAATCAAGATTTCTCTCACTCTCAGCCTATGATGGTGGAAGTGTGACTTTTGGTGACAACAAGAAAGGTAACATAGTTGTCATGGGCAAAGTTGGTAAGTCATCGTCACATTCCATAGATAACGTTTTTCTAGTTGATGGTTTGAAGCATAATTTGTTGAGTATTTCCCAATTCTGTGATAAAGGGAACAATGTGAAATTTAATAGTGAAAAATGTCTAATTGTCAACAATAGCACAAAGGATGTCGTTTTGGAAGGAACCAGAAAAGGGAACACATATGTTGTGGATCTCAACCTTGTTCCCAAAAACAAATTTACATGCCTTAGTGTTATTGATGATGATTCCTTTTTATGGCATATGCGTCTAGGTCATGCTAGTTTTTCTTTGCTTGACAAACTTCGTTCTAAAGAACTAGTTTTAGGTTTACCTTCAATTAAGTTTCATTTGGATCATGTTTGTGATGCGTGCGCTAAAGGTAAGCATGTTAGATCCTCCTTCAAATCCAAGAATTGAATCATATGGATTTATATGGACCTATGAGGATTCAAAGTAGGAGTGGCAAGAAATATGTATTGGTTATTGTAGATGACTTCTCTAGATTTACATGGGTTATTTTTCTTTCTAGCAAGGACGAGACTTCTGATGAGTTCCTTGTCTTTGCAAAGAAAGTTCAAAATTTGAGTGGTCAAAATTTGCTACACCTTAGATCCGATCATGGCAAAGAATTTGAGAACTTTAAGTTTGATGACTTTAGTAGAGACAATGGCTTAGATCATAATTTCTCCGCCCCTAGAACACCTCAACAAAATGGTGTTGTTGAAAGGAAGAATACACTACTACAAAAAAGGGCAAAGATAACTGTTAAATAAGGCTTTACATAACAGTTTTGAGGTGTTATCCAAGTCAATGTAATGTAAAGTAAATATAACACCTGACGAAAGTGTTATGTTTACCAGAGAAAACATAACAGTTATTTATAATACATGTTATGTCATTAGATAACATATTTTAAAATAAGTGTTATGTTTTCTATTTATATATAACACTTATCTTGAATAACTGTTATGTTTTCCTATAATATATATAACATATATTACCTATAACTGTTATCTATGATTTTTTTTTTAAATAATGAAATTATCATTTCACGCATATATTATTGGCCGTAGGAAGCACATAGACATTGACAATACAATACCTGTATCTGTTGTATAATTAATACTCAACTCATAAAATCTTAACCAATAAATTGAATTGATATTCCAAACTTCCAAAATTCTTTATATTACAAAATATTTCAACTAATATTCATAAATCTAAACTTCTAAAAAAAACTACTATATATACATATCAATATTAATCTAAATCATAAACAAGATCAAATCTATCCTATAGCCACATCCACATGATATCAATATTCAAATCCAAAAATATAATGTATGTCCAAAAGTGGTTTAAGGTTAAAAAAATTAGGGGAAAGTTATAACTCATTCATCATTTGTGCTTCGTCTTGATCTCCGCCATATGTAATCCACAACTCCTTGAGTTCATCAATTTTCTCCTGAGAATAGTTTGGACCAATGCCTTGATAGTACTACAATAAAGGTAATTACAAAATAAGTACTCATATACAAAAACTTGAAAAGTAATTAAACTTTATAATTAATCATGCACAAATTAATTTATCATAGTTGTTGGCAAGATCATTCAGATATAAAATAATAATCAAGTATTTTCAACCAATTTATCCAAACTGCTCTTCATATCTCTAATATAATATAGATACAAATCTACCGTCTAAAAGATTCATAATTATATAGAAATTAAAAAAAGCCAAATTATAACTAATGTTCAAGTACCTTATCAAGAATAACTAGTCGTCTCAACTGTACCGTCTCAAGCATGTAGCGACACACATAATATCCACAGTCTAGAGTACCAAGCGGTTGACGAGGGCGCTATACACAAGAAATCACAAATACTTTAATATATACAATGAAAAATATTTTTGTGTTATCAAAATAATGAAATGAAAGTCAGATACCTCTATTTGATTCCATCTCATTTCGGGATTATTTTGGATCTTCTTGATATCTTTTCGATGGTACGTGCTAAATTTGATAATTTTCCTATGTGTTCATAACAAGTTTAGGCAAATAAAAAAAATCGTATATTAATAATAAAACATTAGATAGTCATTTAAGACTTACTCATTGATGATCTTTTTAGCAAATGGTCGAACTTCATTTTCTGCTCCTGCTGGATCTAACCAATACACCAATCCGCTCCAAGCACTAATAACAGCTAACATCCAATGTTTACTATATAATATAATTGAATAAGTTAAGATGAAGAAAACAAAATCATTATAAATATAAATAACACCATAACTTTTGTACTCAAATAATAATTCATATAGACTAAACACAACACTTACTTCTCATTATATGGTGCAAAAAAAAGAGTTGATTGATATTTTTGCCATCATTAGCTGCGAAGGTACAAGCGAAATAATCAGATCGTGGATCTCCTTTTTCTGTTGTCGTTGGTGTCAAAGGACTTAGAACATTGTTGTTAATTACTACTACTAATATCTCTTTTACGTTGCACACCAAGCAGCCTCTGCCCCAGTTTTTCACCTGGGTGAGGGTGGCTTTGCTTTTAAATCTCTTGCTCTCCCACCTTCCATCAAACAGCTGCCTTAGCACGTACCAGATGGACCTAATAGTGGCACTAAAAGCCATATAGCTCATTTCAAATTGACTATATCAAGGATGGCTCAATCGGAAGTACGATTCTACAAAATGAGGTAAACAATAGGGACATCACAGGCAGGACTAAAGCCTATGTCCAAGGAAGCAACTTTTTTTTTCGTTTTTCTTTTTGCTGTCTTATAGATCATGGTGGAGAAGAGCTAAAGGATGGTATTTCAGTACCTTGATATTAGAGAGTTGTAAGGGAAGACATTATGGTATAAGGAAAAGGAAAAGGCCAGTGCAGAAAGATTATATATAATATGTGGCCAGTTGCGCACTAAACTCAACAAAGCCACGCAAAAAAAAAAAAAACAATTCCAAAGAAAGTTCAAAGAGAACAACTTCAGAATTCATCAAATCTCATGGATGATCCAAAAAATTAATAAGCTATGAGTTTCAGAAACTAATGACCACAGTATAAGAGAACACACCAGTGATAACAAAACTTGTTCTTATAAGAGAACCCATCAATGACATCTCTCTTGTCTGTTTTCAAGAAAATCAAATGCCACAATAAAGTATGTGCCACTATATTAGTTGTAAAGCAGCAAAAAGACCATGCCTTTCTATTTCCTACAAAAGGCCTTAGTAAAGCCCTTCTGCTATGATAGAAATGAAGGCAGTATTATAATTAATTGTATTTACACGTTATTTAATTGCCCTGGAGGACTTGGAGTGTACGACGAGCCCCAAGCCAGTATGGCAATCATATATAGTCAAAGAGAAAAAGGCTTGGTAGGGGTAAAGCAATCTCTGCCCCAGTTTTTCACCTGGGTGAGGGTTGCTTTGCTTCTAAATCTTTTGCTCTCCCACCTGCCATCAAACAGACCGTTTCACCATACTGTAAAGATTTCACTATGAACTATGCCCTCTGCTCCACAAACACACCTAATGCCGTAGGTGCATTTATTACTCAGCTCAACTGATGGCAATCATCAATGACTTTTGTTAATTTAACTATTCTTAGGATGCGTCTTTTGACTACAATGGTCATTGTGAGATGAAAGAAGCAACTAATACAGAATAAAGCAGAAAGGAGTTCCTTCAATTATCTACATATTTTAACCATAATGGAAAAATTAAAACAAGAGTCTTCTAATTAGTTGCCAAATGATCTCACTATATAAATGTAAACATCGAATCAAGTGGTATTTGGTAAAACTATAAATACCTCTCTTTGCTCCTTAGACATAAATGAACCAGTCATGTCCTCTAGCACTTCTAAGATGTCATTGAAAGTCACCTTTCCATTACCATCTCAGTCATAAACCTTGAAAATAATTGCAAAAGATACAAGAGGTAGTTATAGATACCAATAATAGAAAGAGCCATAATCAAGTTGAGGAATATCTCTATGGCATAATTAGAACACAAACTATGTACATTAACACATGTAATTACTCGAATAATTAAATTCAGACCTAGTACAGGCATGGCTGGATGACTCTTGAAAAGCAAGTCTTGCATAAGGTGGGGTGTACTACTGTACGCTATGACTCGGGTAATTTTTTTGAGGCAGCTTAAGGGGAAAGGACGACTCTTATGAGTATATGGGTGACTTTTCTGTCTTACAAGTTATAGATACTCCCATTTGTATACAAGTTATTGGCAACAACTGAATATGACTAGATTTCGGTTACTAAAATGTAGAAGATATCACTTCTACATATGATGAGGTTCAAACAAACAAGAAATTAAATTTTGAACCGGTATACCAATGTCTATAAAATAATTATTTATTGCAAGCATATTGGAGTTTTTAAAGCTTTACCTATCCACTCTCCATTGATCTCATAACTAGTTGCCAATGCCCACCTACCTTCAATGAGCTCGCAAAAGCCAATGGCAGATTCCCAACTATTTACTCGAATTCCAATACTCAAGTCACTGAATACCCATATATAGTTTCACAGACTAAAAATAATGAATCCTTGCACATCCACCATTTCAAACTTTGAACAATCTGGTGTTATCTAACAATCTTCTAAGAGGCCCTTAGCTTTTACGATGTGTAGATGGACAGAGATCTGCTTACAAACAAGTCATTATTTAATGATTTCTAATTTCTCTCTCCTCCTTCCCATATTATCACTCATGTCTGCAACTTTCTGCCATCTAATCCCTTTAATTGTATAATAGAGATGGTAAAATCCAGCCCAAATCTCTCCCAAAAATAACAAACAAGTTTACACTGGTGATTTCTCCAATACCAAATAAACAAAGCGTCATAAAAAAAATCAATTATACAGTAGAACATCACTAGCACCTAAAGTTGAATTTTTTCCCCACTCTACTCTTTCAAAAGTCCATAAATCTATATACGACATTTTATATACAGATTTCGCAAGTTCAGACAATCAATATAGTAAATAAATAATTCAATTTTAAATTACCAATCCAAGAAACAAGAAAATTGATTCAATTAACAAAATTTGAACAATAAAGCCACCAAAATCAATTTCTTTATGTATTAGGAATAAACTAGGACTTGAAAATTAAGAATTACCTATAAATTGCTGGCAACAAAGGCGATTATAGTAGTTGATTTCTCCCAAAACAGTTTGCTAGGTAGAAATTGCGAATTGCGAAGTCTGCTGTAATGGAATTTGTCACGGGCCGAATGAATTTGTCTGCTGCAATGGAAGTTGACACGGGAATTGTCGTCGGAGATGAGAGCCGAAGGTAGAAAGGGGAACCGGAGGTAGCAATGGTGAGGGGAACACAGCAACTGGCAACTGAACTTGAAAAAGATACGTATAAGTGCTCCTAATTTTTAGTTGGTGGGTAGTTTTTTTTTCAATTTAATTATTTTGACAAATTTATTATTAATAATAATAAAACAAAGATAACATTTTCTATTATTCTCATCAAAAAAAATTGAAACATCACAAGCAAAGATAACAGACATCAAAATAAGTGTTAAGTGATATATTCTCAATACAATTTAAGATAACAGTTACACGGGTAAAATGTTAAATTTAGACTTTACATAACGTTTGCTTAAATAAGAGTTAATTTAGGGGTGTTATGTTTGCCCTTTTTTGTAGTAGTGATAGAACACTAGAGGAAATGGCTAGGACTATGTTGATAGCTAGTGGTCTTCCTATGAATTTTTGGGCCGAAGCTGTGAATACTGTCTGTCATATTATAAATCGTGCCATGGTGAGACCTTTATTAAATAAAACTCCTTATGAGTTGTATTTTGGTAAAAAGCCCAATATTACATATTTCAGAACATTTGGATGTAAATGTTTTGTTCATAATAATGGGAAACAAAATCTTGGAAAATTTGATGCTAGAAGTGATGAAGCTGTATTTTTAGGATACTCTTCTAGTAGCAAAGCTTATAGAGTTTATAATAAAAGGTCTATATGTGTAGAAGAAAATGTGCATGTTATCTTTGATGAAACAGATAAATTTGTTGTAAGCACCCAGGTTGATGATGACTTCGAAATAGGTTTGGAAAAAGATCAAAGTCTTGTTGAGGAGACTTTGGAAGAAGAAGTCATGGGAACAAAGCCTAAGGAACAACATCATGTTCCTGTTCCCAATGAAGAAGAAGAAGAACTAGGTGAGGAAACACAAGTGAATGAATCCACTATTGTTGAACCTGGTTCCCAAGAACAGGGAAGTGAAGATAATCAAAGAAATCAAGTTTCCATCCAGGATTTCCAACCAAAGCCTTGGAAAACTCATCGTTCCCATCCAGTGGAACTCATAATCAGTGATATTAACAAGGGAACTCAAGCAAGATGAACTTCATCAATTTGAAATAAACAAAGTTTGGCACCTTGAACCTAAACCTAAACACAATAAGGTTATTGGTTTAAAATGGATGTTTAGAAACAAGTTGGATGAGTTTGGAACCATAGTAAGAAACAAAGCTTGGTTAGTTGTAAAAGGATACATCAATAGCAAGGTATAGATTATGAAGAAACTTTTGCACTTGTTGCAAGATTGGAAGCAATTAGAATTTTTGTTGCTTTTGCTGCTTTCATGGGTTTTAAATTGTATCAAATGGATGTGAAATGTGCTTTTCTAAATGGTTATCTAAATGAGAGGTTTTCGTAGAACAACCTCCAGGTTTTGAAAATAAAGCTTTCCTAATCATGTCTTCAAGCTTGACAAAGCTCTTTATGGGTTAAAGCAAGCTCCAAGAGCATGGTATGAAAGACTTTCTAAGTTCCTTCTTGAAAATGAGTTTAAAAGAGGAAAATTGGATCGAACCTTGTTTTTAAAATCAAAAGGAAAACATTTATTAGTTGTTCAAATATATGTTGATGATATTATATTTGGTGCCACTAATGAATCTTTGTGCAAGGACTTTGCTAATCTCATGAGTAAAGAATTCGAAATGAGAAATGGGTACTCAACTTCTTCTTGGGGTTGCAAATCAAGCAAAAGAAGAAGGAATCTCATCCATCAACAAAAGTACATAAAGGAACTATTGAAAAAGTATGGTTTGGAGCATCCAAAGTAATCATACACCTATGGGAACTTCAACCAGATTGGATGAAGATTCTATAGGAACAAGTGTGGACAAACCAAGTATCGAGGTATGATTGGCTCACTATATATTAACTGCAAGTCGTCCTGATATTGCTTTCAGTGTAGGGTTATGTTGTGAGGTTTCAAGCCAATCCAAGGAATCTCATCTCACAACTGTGAAGAGAATCCTAGATACCTCAAGGGAACAGACGATTTAAGCCTATTCTATTCAGGAAGTGATACCTTTGAATTAAAAGGATTTGCAGATGCTGACTATGCAGGAGATCTGGTCAATAGAAAGAGTACATCAGGTATGGTTCAGTTCCTTAGTCATAGTTTAGTTTCTTAGAGCACCAAGAAGCAAAACACAGTTGCTTTATCTACTGCTGAGGCTGAATATGTTGCAGCAGCAGCATGTTGTTCCCAAATGCTATGGATAAAACAACAACTACGTGACTACGGAATTTACTTTGAATGTGTTCCCATCTATTGTGATAATACTAGTGCTATTAGTATTTCTAAAGATCTCGTGCATCATTCAAGAGTCAAACACATCCATATTAGGACATCATTTCTAAAGAAATGTTGAAAAGGGTCTTATTAAAATGGAATTCTGTGAGACTGAACGTCAAATTACTGATATTTTGACAAAGCCCTTAAATAGAGATAGGTTTGAAAATTGAGACTTGAACTTGGCTTATCAAGTTGAAATGATTGCTACAATTTTTCCCTTTGTGTTGAATTCTTTGGCATTATGTATGGATGAGGCATATTTGATGTTTTTATTTGCTTAAATACATCACAATCCTTATATGATTATTTCATGTGTATGAGTAAAAATGTCTGAAAACTGCTCACCAATGTCCAATAATATTCCCCTTATTGTTCATAAGACAATTCTATGCCTTAAGTGATGACAAAGGATTAAAAGAATTAATGGTGTTCCAAAGTAGCAAAATTTCTTTGTTTCCATTCGTTGTTCCCAAATGCTGTTCCTAGCGTGTTTAGATTTTTTTCTTTCTTACAAAATTCAAAAATCCAAAAATATTCTATTCAGATTTTTTTTCTCCTAAAAATCTGATATTTTTTCCCAATATCTTTCAAGTTACTTGGAAGATATTTTCTCTCAAATTAGTTGGAAGATTTTTTATTTTTCCTTTCCTTAAAACGTGTACTATACACGGTTATCTTATTTTTTTTCTTTTATTTCCTAGCTTTCTTTAAACCAAAAAATAACTCTTTTGTTTTATTTTTCATTAAACCCGAAAACACCTCCACAAAATCATGAAGCCCAAACACACTTCTCACTCTCTCTCCTCCCAAAAATCCGAAAACCCCTCTCCTTCCTCCATTAACATCGAATCACCTACTCCCATGGACATTTCTCCCAATCCGTCAACAAGGATCCTAAGGAAAAGGAAGAAAATTGAAGAAACTATGGAGATGGAAGTAGAGGAACAACATGCAACAAGTGAGGGGGAATCCGATGTTCTTGAGAAAGGAACAACAAGAGAGTTGCGCGAAAGAATACCACGACAACTAGGTATGTTCATGGTCTTTGCATTAATATCTCTTGGTGTAAGAGAGTGAATTTTCGTCAATTGCTTAACATGATCAAGTTTCAAGGTTGGGAACATCTTTTTGTGAATTGTTATAGTCAAAGTTTAATTCCTAAACTTATGGATGAATTTTGTGAGAATTTTTCCATTGATGAAGAAGGGAATTGTTCTACACTTGTGAAGGGAACCCAAATTAACTTTTAATTCTGAAACTTTGGGTAAATTACTCGGTGTTCCTGTGAGAGGAACCGATGTATACTTTAAGAAACAAAGAGGTTCCCATCCTTTTTCTAATATCACTTTTGACGAATTGATTGTGAAATATGGTGGTCAAAAGGGCAAAACATTTCTTGATCACAATCTTCTTTCTCCCTACCACAAAACATTTCTTGAGAGGAACCGATGTATACTTTAAGAAACAAAGAGGTTCCCATCCTTTTTCTGATATCACTTTTGACGAATTGATTGTGAAATATGGTGGTCAAAAGGGTAAAACATTTCTTGATCACAATCTTCTTTCTCCCTACCACAAAATTCTGTTCCACATTCTAAAGAAAGCTATATTACCTCGTCTCTCAAAACGTGCTCAAGTAAGCATGTTGGACTTGATCTATATCCATTGCTTAGCTTCTCATAAACACATAAACTTTCCGTCCTTAATGATTCAACATATCAGTCACTGTATGGAAAATGGATTTGTAGTTGGTTATGGGGCTCTAATAACCGAAATATTGATTGAGTTTAATGTGAAGATTTCGGGGGCTCAAACCATTGGTGTATCTACTGGGAATATGTTGAATGTGCGTGCATTGAATAATTTAAATGTGTGTGTTGTGAATGGGGAAGTAATCAAGGGAAGGGCTAACATTGATGATGATGAGGATGATTATGAACGTGATGATGTGGAAGAAGAAGAAAAAGAGATGGAAATTGGAGTTGAAAAAGAAATGGAACAAACGAAAACAGAAAATTTAGAAAAAGAAAAAGGAAAGAAAAATGAAAAAGAAAAACAAGAAGCAAAAAAGAAGGGGAAGAAGGTGGTTGAAGAGGTGATGAAACCGGTTACAAAAAGCACTCGAACTAGTCAAAGAGTAAGAAATTTGAAAGTGCTTAACTCTCCTTCTCATGATGAGGAAGAGAATATTGATGAAGATGAAGTAAGGGTGATTGCTGAGGAACCATGTGAGTCTTGCCTTCCTCATTCTAGGGGACAGACTCCTGTTCCTTTGGAAACAATTCCTCCTTTTCCTTTATCTCCACAAAAATCTGCCTCTCCATCTCCCATTGCACCACAAAATAATCTTATCCCTCCCTATAGCTCAATGCCTTCATGTTCTGTTCCCAAAGAACAGAAAACAGTTGTTGTTCCCATCCCAGAGGAACAACCTGCTTTTCCCAAATCTAAGGAACACACTGCCGCACTAAATCCTTCTCCAAATACACCCTCTTCTTCTAAAAATCCTACCATTGGTTCTACCTATTCTCTAGCTCATGCTAAAAGGTTGGATTATTTGTTTACTTTGGTTATGGGTCATTCGGAAACTATGATGGAGTTTACAACCGAAGCTAAGGATTTGAATGGGTTAGTACAAGGGGTGATGAACAAAGTTGACAAAGCTTTGGAAGGTCAACAAGTGATTATGGAACGACTTGGTGAAATGTCTACATCTCTCCAAATGATGAACTCAAGATTGATGAAGTTGGAGGATGATGTGCTCAAGATTGATCACACCATGGCCGAAAATCATAAGGAGGTGATGGCTAAGCTAAATGATGTGGTGGAAGAAGTTATAGAGCAACCTTCCTTTCCTAAACCTTAAAACCTTTCTTAGTTTAGTTTTTGTGGGAACTTGAACTTTTTAATCTTTGTCTTTTCTATCCTTCTCTCTTAATCATGCTACAATGGAACCTTGTTAATTTGATAATTCTATGGTTAATCTTTTTGCATGTGTGCGTCTCTTGAATGGCTAATATTCTTGGATTGCGGTTTTGAGAGTTGAATGCTTTCTTTACTTATACTAACCAAATTGTTTCTCACAAGTTTGGTGGTGTGATGTGTTTTAGTAGATGATTTCATCTTTTTGAAATCGTGGACTAATGTTTTTGAAGATGCCAAAGGGGGGAAAGAGAAAGGCAATCAGAGTGAATTTTTTTATAGTTATGGTTTATGATCTCATGTTGCTTTACAAAAATAAAAATAACGAGTCTATAATAATTAATTTAACTTGGTTGCATACTTTGTTAAAATAGTTTTATATGACTTATGTGCATTACATATTATTATATTATATGCCTTTTGTTGCCATCTTCAAAAAGGGGGAAATGGTTGACCCTTGAGTTTTGAAGATGACTTAACCACAAAAGACATAGTGTATTTTATTTATGTTGTTGCAAGGTAATTCATTCTCGAGCAAAGAGAATTCTTAATTGAAGATTAAAATGGAGAATTAATCAAAGATCGAAGTAAACATGTTCGAGTGATGAAGAATCAAGCATGGAATGAAGACTAGAATACATTAGGGTGTATTTATTATCTTCATGTTAAGGTTGAGTGTAAGCTCAATTAAGTTCGTGGTGAATTCTCAAAGGAACTTGGTTCTGCTCCCATGATAGGAACAAACCTGACACTGTTAGGGAACAAGACTTAAAACTAGTTTCGGAACACCTAAGAGTCTCTAAAGTTATGCGCCTAACTCTAAGTATGCGCCCAATATGTTAGTTAGAGTTTTTAGGGTTGTTTTAATTAAGATCCACTATTTTAGGGAATTTGTTTTTAGTTTGTTAGGAAAAGATTTTAAAACTGATTTTCGGATTTTATTTAGAAAAATATCTAACATGTTATCTTTTATATTTTATGTAAAAGATTTTGTTTTCAAAGTAAAATATCTTTCCGGTTTTTAAAATGAGGATTTCGTTTTAACATATAAAAGTGGTTTTCGATTTTATTAAAGTTATTTTGAAAAGATATTTTCCTAAAATCTAACTAAAAGTAATTGTTTTATTTATTTCCTAAAATGAGATTACACGCCTAAAGTTATCGCTACATGGTTATGTAGTTACTGGGTTTAGTGGCTTGGATAATTATCTCCCAAGTATTTAATTATTTTAAACGAGTTTAATTATTCCCCAAATTTGTAAAACCACGTAACTTGTTACTGCTTCTTTTATTTAGTGAAGTAGTGGATTAGTGGGTTAATTACTTATATTATCAAAGAATATTTAATTTAAATTGATTAAATTAATTAAAGTCATGGAGATCATGGGTTAATGGATTAATTAGTGGATAAAATATCTTGTCTTAATTGTCTATAAATAGGCGCCTAAAACCTTAGAATAATTTGTGTCTGACTTAGCTAATTTGTCTTAACTGTCTAAAAGAGTCAGTGCCTTTTCCTTAAGAGAATTCATAGTTACATTATTCGAGTTTATTACTCTTCCATTGTTTTACAAAGTGTATTTTTGAGAAAAGGGTTTGAGTGAACTCTTGTAAGTGTGAGAAGCTTTGAGTGAAGCAAGAGAAAGAGAAAGAGAAAGGAACTTCTAGTGAAGTTTGAGAGGAACGTCAGTTGTGGGAACTGTCGTTGGGAACTTGAGTTGAGTGACTTAAGTTGAGAATCGAGAGAAAAGTAATAGGTTGTAATCAGAGTTGTTTTGGCCTATTATAGTGGAAAGTTGTTTAAAATCCCTTGTGGTCGAGGTTGTTTCTTCCTACTAGGCCTAGGAAGTTTTTCCTCGCTAAAATCTCTTGTGTTCCCATTGTTTGTTCCCAAGTTTACTTTTAATTCCGCAAAAAGTATAGCTTATTCTCTCACTATAATTCACCCATCCCTCTTATAGTGCTCATATTATACAACAGGTTTTATCGTGGATCGTGTTTTGTATTGCTAATCACATTGTAACTCACTAATAATTATCATCGTTTTATGGGATATACAATAGTCTTTGTAATATGATGGCCCACAATTTTATAGTTTGTAATAAACTTATAATTTTGATGGTATGGATATGTGGTCAATGATCTTATAAATTGAACTTTTTAAAAAAACCTCTAATACAACTTATTGTATAATTAATACGTCCCTTGGTAAACTTTAAGTTTAATATTATAATCTGTTAAGACTTTTGTTTTTGGGTTTAAGAAGAGAGTACAAGATGTTCATTTAAATAGTTGTAATACCTTAAGTAGTGCCTAAAATATCAGCTTCTTGCTATAAATTTATTTCTTAATTAGTGCCAAAATATATGATTAGTAACTAAAATACCGAATTTAGGAAATATGAATTTTTAATTAGTTCCTAAAATACCGTATTTAGGGGATATGATTTTTTTTAATTATTGTCTAAAATATCGGATTTAGGAGATATATTTTTTTGGCAGTTTTATGATGCATAAGTAATTACTAATTAATAGCAATCGATTCGTAAAATTTAGTTGATTTACATTCCATAATAGAGAACTTTCTTAAATAGCTTTCCAATTATATGCCCAAATAAAAGTAATGCATAACAGAAATATTTAGAGACAAATACACGTGGCAAAAAATTGTAAAATATTTTATAAAGGATTGACACAGCAGCAATTCAATTTGCTCTTGATACATAAGCAAATCCTTATTGCTTTATGGTATTATATAGATTCATATTTTATTCCAAATTTAGTAAGTACTAGTCACCAATATTAAAATTCCACAAAATAAATATATGCATTTTATCTACATATGATAATAGGGGTATATATCCTAAAATTAAGGCTGGTTCTTCAAATCTTATATATTGCCTTTTATTTTAGGAAAATGGATCTAAATAAATTATTTAATGAGTGCTCAGGATCAATAAAATCATATAATGTAATAAATTTATTGAATTAATAAATTTGAAAAAGTTAAGTTCAAAGCTAATATATTCTGTTTACATAAGAACTTGGGTCAAGGGTTCATGAGAACATGTGGGTTTGGTTCTTGTGATCACAGATACGAAAACCTTTTTAATTAAAAAGAACATAAAATAACTAGAAGAACATACCTTTTATATAAAAAAGCACATACCTTTTGAATTCAAAAGAATATACCTTTTAAATTAAAGGAGCATTTATATAATACTATAAAGCAATAAGAATTTGCTTATGTGTCAAGAGCATATTGAATTGCTGATGTGTCAATCCTTTGTAAAATCTTTTACAACTTTTTGCCATTTCTATTTGTCTCTAAATATTTCTGTTATGCAATTTTTTTAGACATATAATTAAAAAGCTATTTAGGAAAATGGCACTGTTATGGAATGTAAATCAACTAAATTTTATGAATCGATTGCTATGAATTAGGAATTACTTATGCATCATAAAACTGCCAAAAAAAATATATCTCCTAAATTAGATATTTTAGGCAATAATTAAAAAAACATATTCCCTAGAATACGGTATTTTAGGAACTAATTAAAATTCATATCCCCTATATTTGATATTTTACATACTAATCATATATATTGGCACTAATTAAGAAATAAATTTATAGCAAGAAACTGATACTTTAGGCACTACTTAAGGTATTACAACTATTTAAATAAACATGTTGTACTATCTTCTTAAACAAAAAAAAAAATTAACTTTACAAAGGAACGTATTAATCATACAATAAGTTGTATTATAAGTTTTCTTTAACAAGTTCAAACTATAAGATCATTGACCACATATCGACACCATCAAAATTATAAGTTCATTGCAAACTATAAGATCGTGGGTCGTCATATTACAAAGACTATACGGTGTATCCTATAAAACGATGATAATAATTAATGAGTTGCAATGTGATTAGCAATATAAAACGCGATCCACGATAAAATCAATATTGATATTAGCACCTCATGTATAACACAAAAAATATACATCTTATGTACTAACACTTAGCTTGCACAAAAGAATAAATATCTTATGTACTAACATTTACACAAAAGTATAAACATCTTATGTACTAACACCTGATATTAACGGATTAGCCAATATACAAATTTCATTTCGATGAAAGATACCAATTATATACGATAAAAAATCCCCGAAACACATAAATAAGGAAAGATAATAAATTCTCAACAAAAGGTAAATATTACTTGGCTCATGAGTTTTGTAAAACTTAAAGGAGAGTAGTCTAATTGTAACAACAAGCATGAGATGTCTTAAAGTTTAGTATAAAGTCCGCTAAGAATATGCTATCTTAACTATTAACTGTATGTCATCTCTATGTAAGGTTAAAGATTAAAATTACATATAGAACTTATGTGAAATTTATTGTCCATAATTTTCGTGTAGTTGTATCTTTGTGAAATTTATAAGTCATATATATTGTTCAGTTTATTCACAACAACCAAATCATAACTAAAAAAAAATATTACCATACATATGAATTTGGGATCTCATAATTTCTAGGTGTTCATCTAAAAGAAAAGATAAAATGTCATATAATATATTTCCAGATATAAATTAACTTTTCTTTCTATATATTATCGTTCATTTGGAACAAGTATTGTTAACCTGAGTTAGTGAGCTAATCACAAACTCACAATAAAAATGAACAAAAGGTTGAATTGTGCATGTAACAAATAATTGACAATACAGTTTCTTCTATATTTTACTTTCCAAAAATAAATAAATAAATGGGTCAAATAGTATGAAACTTACAAGCTTTAAATTCTAAGAGAGGTGCGTAGAATAATACTTCTACCTAGAAGCCGAATATAATCTTAGCAAAATCTAAGTTTGCTAATAAAGTTCCAAAATATAACAAATCCGTACTTAGAACTCTCCGTCTTTACTGCCATAAGAATTCTGCCTTTTTCCATCTCAATTTGAACATATAGAGTGAATCATCATTTTCATATAATAAATTCGTGTAAATAACATCTGAAACTCACACACCCAATGTCAATGGATAAAAAATAAAATCATATTCATTTTTTCTCCATTTTCACAATATCAAGTGTGTTCGATGAATTTGTGGTAAAAATATTTGGATAACTTTTTTTGAATGAATCTGGTATTGAATGGGAACTTTTTTCTTTAATAATAGAATATTCAATTGATTGAATGTAGCAATTTTTTGAATAAATCTCCATTTTATTTAAATATTATATTGCCCAAAATTGGATATCAAAAAATAATATTGCCCAAATTCAGGAGAAGATTCAATTAAATATAATATTTTTTAGTTATGTCCATTTTTGGTTTGCAATTTACACGGGTTCAATTATCCATATCAAGAGTTACCAACATTAGGGTTTGAAATTTTAATTAGTGATAATGATCATGGGATCTCAAGACAACAAAAGAGTGGGGGTGAGCGGAACCGTGGAAAGTAGGGACTACAGAAAGTGGGAGATGAATTGGTTGCATGATTGAATTCCAATAGTTGAACGAATTGTGATTTTATTTAATCCCCAAAGTGTAACAATGGTAGAGCAAAGAATTTTTCAGTCAACGTCACATTATAATATTAACTGCATCAGTCATTGAACGCACGGATTATAAATTAGTTTTAAAATATTCCTAATAAACGATATGATTATAAAAAGTTTAAATCACGATATAATATTCACACTATGATTTCGGGAGAAACATCATAAAATAATAAAATTTATAAATTAAAAAATTTTGTGCATTTTGCACAGGCCAAAAACCTAGTATAGTTATAAAAGAATAGCTTGAAATATTAACGATCACTTTTATTTTTCAATATTTTATAACAACAAAATAGCTCGACATATATGATATTTATACTGATCACAACGACATTAATAATAATTGTGAATATTAGTAATTAATAATTACAACAACAAAAAATAGTTCTTTTGAACAAATGTACTAGTAGATAATATTATTAATAGTAATAATGATCGTATAAAGTAATGCTAATAACAATAACAATAATAATAATAATAATAACCATAATAAAAACATTAACAATATTTTAATAAGCATAATAAAATTAATAATAATAATAATAATAATAATAATAATAATAATAATAATAATAATAATAATAATAATAATCATTCCAATGACAATGATAACAAAAATAATAATGAAAATAATATTAAGTTTTTAAATATAAGCATGATCTGAACTTAATTTCTCTGATCTGATATAATCTGATCTAAAGTAAGAAAAATAAGGTAAACTGATCAAAGCCTCATAGTTCAATCAATATATATAGAAGAGAGAGATCAGAGAGAGAGAGAGAGAGAGAGAGAGAGAGAGAGAGAGAGAGAGAGAGAGAGAGAGAGAGAGAGAGAGAGAGAGAGCTCCTCGAGATTTTAAGCTGATAGAGCGTGCCACACAGGATTATCACCTCATAATTTTGTATGTTTACTTTTTTAAAAAAAAAAATACATATATTTAAATACATATAAAGAATTTTAGATAAGCGAAAATTAGAATTTGATTTTGATTGAACAACCTAAATTATCATATTAGGTAAATTTTGTATAACTTTTGCTACATAATTTAGAATATTGTAATTTTTGTATCATTGAAGAACGCTCGAAATATTCTTCTAAATAAGATACATTTACAATATAGTTGTAACTTATGAAATATAGAGTGCCACATAGGATTGTCATGTCATGCATTTTTATTTTGATCATTTAAAAAACCAGAGTTCTACATAGATTTAAATACACATATAGGACTCTAGATAAGTGAAAATTATAATTTGGTTTTGACTCAACAACCTAAGTTACCATATTAGGTGAATTGTGTATAACTTTTGCTATGTAATTAGAAATATTATGATTTTTGTAATATTGGGCATCGCTTGAAATATGCTTCGAAATAAGATTTGTTTATAATATAGTTCTGTAACTTATTAAATATAGAGTGCCATGCAGGATTGTCATGTCGTGTCATGCATTTTTATTTTTATCATTTTAAAAAATAGAGTTCTATATAGATTTAAATATATATAATGAGTTTTAGATAAGGGAAAATTAGAGTTTGGTTTTGAATGAACAACCTAAATTATTATATTATGTAAATTGTATATAACTTTTGCTTCGTAATTCGAAATAATATTTTTTTTACCATTGGATAATTCCCGGAATATGCTTCGAAATAAGATTCATTTACAATATAGTTCTACAACTTATGAAATAGAGAGAGACACGTAGGATTGTCATGTTATTAATTTTTATTTAAAATATTTTAAAAATTAGAGTTCTGCATATATTTAAATAAATAAAAGGAGTTTTGGATAGAGAAAAATTAGTTTTTCAATTTGAACAACTAACCTAAATTATTATATTATGTAAATTGCATATAACTTCTGCTACCTAATTCAAACACTATAATTTTTTTTACCATTGGCGAGTGTTTGTAATATGCTTCGAAATAAGATCAATTTACATAATAGTTTTACAACTCATGGAAATATTAATATAATACGTCTAATTAGATTAATTGTAAGACATTATTTAATCTTTCTTTTAGATTAATATAATAATAGATATAAATAATATAGTAAACTATATATATATATATATATATATATATATATATATATATATATATATATATATATATATATAATATATATATATATATTATACATATATATATATTAATATATATATATATATATATATATATATATATATATATATTAACCAAACAATTTAGTACTGCAATGAAATTTATTAAGGAAATTTTATTGTTACAAAATTTATATAACGACAAAGTTACATATATATTAGAGTTTTGGATGATGAAAAAATTAGAGTTTGATTCTAAAAAACAATCTTAGAATATTATGTAGATCTCCAACCAAGCATGGCATGTCATTCTTTTTAATTTTTAATTTATTTTATCTCAAATAATTTTCAACATAGATATAGATACATATAAGGTGTTTTGAATAAGTGAAGAGTATGGTTTCATTGTAAATAAACAACTTAGATTATTATACTATGTAAATTAAATACAACTTTTTCTACATAACTCACAACACTATAATTTTTATAGCCATCGAAGAGTGCTTGAAATAAGCTTTGAAATAAGTTTCATATACAATATAGTTTTACAACTTATGAAAATATATTTATCTAGATGAACAATAACATATTATTTATTCTTTATTTTAAGTGCATATAAAAATATTTATAGAAGCAACATATTATATGTGTCAATAGCCATTATAACTCTCAAATCATACTTTTAAAAATGAGTTATAAATAGATAAAAAATATTTCTTTTTGAAAGGAAAATTTCATAATTGAAGGCCAAAGAACATTTATAATAGATATTAAAGAAAAATAAGATAAAATAAAACAAGGTTAAATCAAACCCGTCTTCAAAAAAACTACAATGAACCAAATTGAGCAATACAGCGCAACCCCCTTGTATTTGTTGAATCAAGCACCTATTAATAAGGAAGTCTAACATTCTAACATAGTTTGGAAGAACATTCTTGATCGAGTTATGTCAACCGCATCCGTGATTCCAATATCTTCATGTTTAGTCTAGAACTTCAACCAATGAGAATAATTTCTCATACCTAAAAATAAAAAACCATACTCACAACTCCTATAGGGGAGAAGGAGATCTCTACAACAGAGATTAAAGATCCTATAACAAGGTTTGAAGAAATCTAATAAAGAGATATTAATTTATTCAACAAAACAAGAAAATGAACTAAAAAATGAAAATAAAAGGAGAAAAGAGGCTTACCATGGATGAAATCATCCATGGCTGCCCCTAACTAATGAAGAAGGGGTAGGGGAGGCTAGGGTTTTAGAGAGAGAAAGAGAGATAGAAGGGGGTGATTTATTCAATTTTAGATTCCACCCCTAAACAGATGAAAAGTATATATCTATAGTTTTGAACGTATAGCATACCACGATGGAATTACATGAAAAATCAAATAAAAGTTTTTCAACGACATTGCGAAGGTACTCCTATTATATGCAAATGGGCAAGTTTGATAAGTCTTGATATGTTCATGATTGATGAAGAGGTATTTTTTCTCTTAAATAGTATTTTGATTATAATAGATGTTAATTTTATATTTAATTAATTTTATTTATGATACCATCATTATAATCTTTTTGGCTTTCCCATATTCCATTCCATATGCGTAATCGAAGTTGTGGCTGGTACTCATATTTTTTCTATTCTTTAGGTTGTGCATCTTTTAAATTATTACCCTATACTTTCTTAAGGTATCATTTGGGTATTTTTCATGTTAAAATTGTGTTAGATGTTCTTAGTCATACCAAGAAATAGGA
Organism: Beta vulgaris subsp. vulgaris; assembly: GCF_026745355.1. Lineage (NCBI taxonomy): Eukaryota > Viridiplantae > Streptophyta > Magnoliopsida > Caryophyllales > Amaranthaceae > Beta > Beta vulgaris. The sequence continues at coordinate 28,575,148 of NC_079204.1, forward strand.
TGCCATTTAATAATAGACTTAGTTACAATATGCAATTGAATATTAAAAATAAAAATTTTATATATTGCAATAAGAAATTCAGAGTATAATGACAAGTACTTTCTCCGTTCTTTTTCTACCGCAATAATGGGTTTGGGAATGGTTTTTAAGGAAATAAAAATTGGGTAGTTTAGCGTAGAAGTAACCCGTGAATTAACTAGAGTAGGTGATAAGTAAATCCTTAATAAAGTAAACACAACTTTTCTGAGGCAATTTGAGTAATTAATGATGGTTTTATTGACATATAGTAAAGAGAATATTCTCAACTATAATTGTTTTTTATATCGCAAGTGTAAAGGATTTGTTCCAACAGATGAAACTACTCAAAGTGGTAATTGTTGCAATAGAAAGAGAACGGAAAAAAAATATGTAAATACAATGAGAGTTGAAAAATCTCATTTCACAAAAAAAAAACCAACAATCTCATTTCACAATAAAATAAACAACAATCCGTGCAACACATAAATTTCAAAACTAGTTTGATTAATATGAACACAAACTGCAAAAATATAAAGCCAAAACAACTTGTCTAACAAAAAAGCAAGTTGCGAAAAGAAAAAGACTAACAAATTGGAGGAAGACTTGGTAACAAACAAGCCCGTTGCAAAAACAAAAAGACTAACAAGTATTATATGCCGTCAAAAAAAAATAAGAAGTCAACTAATAAGTAAAGAAGTTGTGAAAATTAGGGGTGTAATCAGATACGAAAAGTCCAGAGTCCATTCTAGTCCAGTCCAAAATTGTCGCATTGAACTTGAATGAAATTTTTTTCAATTGGACTTGGATTGAAATTTCCAAGTCCAAATATTTTCGGACGAGAATTGGACTCACCCCTTTAGAGTCCAATATGTCCAGTCCAGTTCAAAAATATTTTTATATATAATACTTCCTCCGTTTCTAAATAAGTGCAACATTTGCATAGTGTTTAATATTTACAGTTTAAACTTTAATTAGCTTTGGTGATTTACATTTTAGGAAAAACATGGTCATGTGAGATCTTGTTAGATTCGTCTGAATGTGAATTTTTTTAATATCAACTTTTTATAATTTTTACTTATTGATAATTGAAGATATTAATGATTAAAATAATGCATGGACAAACGTGAAAACAAGAAGTGTTGCACTTATTTAGAAACGGAGGAAGTATATATTTAAAATTCATATATATAATACATATATATTTAATATTTATATATAAAATATAAAAGATGCTTGTGACTTATTTTATTAATGAATATAATGAGCTTAATTTTTCAAATTCAATTATGAGAAAATGTTGTGAATCATTGAATCTAATTCGCGAAAAATAATAAAATAATAATCGAATTGGACTGGATTGGATTCGAACTCAGGAAAAAATTATCAAACTAATCTGGACTGGACTCTAAAAATATTTGAATCGGGCTTGAACTCAATTTTTCGAGTCCAAAAAACTTTGAACTGGATTTGGATTTGGAAAAGTCCAATCCAATCCAATTAACTCCTAGTGAAAATAAGAGAGACTAACAAATCTGACTGGAAAGAAAAGGTATTTGCGAAAAGAAAAAGATTAAGTTTTCAATCATATATAATATTAAAGCAAGAAAATTTCTGTCCTATGTGGCAAGCCATTATCCTTCCTCTTCTCTCCTTCACCCTCAATTTCACAGTGTCTCTTTCAATATGCCACGTGGCCAAATTTTCAGCCTCCTCTTTGCTTTGATTTAATGCCTTAATAATTGACGCCTAAAAGAATTCTGCATTCTTCCTTGCTATAGCAAATCAACTATAATAAAATTCTTCCTTTTTCTATCCCTTGATTAGAGGAATTGTATCAAATTCATTTAAAACTTTCCATAACTTGAAGATTTATCCCTTAATTTGACTATCAAAGATTGATTCTTCACTTCTCTTCAAAAAAAAGTAAAAATAAAAAAGACCAAATCCTTACTGCTATATAATGCCCATATAATTGAGAGATTTTTTTTAAAAAAGATCTTTCATTATAATGATGAATTTGCAATCATCATCTTCAACCCAAAAGCATCACGTTTGCAGTACTTGATGTCTTTGAAAAAATTTCACCATTATTGCAATAAAATCTTGATTTATTTCTTGAAATCTCCATGATATTTTTTAAAAGGATAAATAAGAATGAGATAGAAAGATTTTGGATTATTGGGAGTTTGGGTTAGTTAGGTTAGAGAGTTCTATAGATGTTGAAGAGGAAAGTGAAGAGGTTTAGCAGAGTATAATGCTTTAGCAAAGTATGACAGGGAGAGAGTGAGTGTGGTTGAACTTCAATTGTCAAATAATAATGTTAACATTTAAAACGAAGCATTGTATTCAAAGTTATTGTTGTACATGAAACCGCAAGTGTTAGTTTATTCAAATTTATCATCTTACATAACTGACTAGCTTGCTTTTGGATCAATGTAAATTGAGCATGAAAGTTTATTTATCAATATTATTAAGTTGCATGGGTCAAAAAATTCCAATTAATTCCTTTGATGGTAAGTGCTAAGTATATTCCAAGTAGAGTTACTACTCCTATTCTCTTTTGTTCCTATTTGAAATCGGGGAAGAAACCAATGCAACTCAAAAGATAGGTAAGATTTCACTATTTTAAATAAAATTAAATTAATTAAAAATAAAGATTCGAGTCCTTTTGAGTCATTCTACTAACAAAACGTTTGAGGGATAAAAGAGTAAAGTAACTACTAACTAATGTGAACATATTTATTGCTCTTTGAGTTCCTCTATATTAGATAACCAATTAGACAAAAGTTTGAGGGGTAAAACGGTAACAAATGACTATTCAATAGTGTGTTAAAACTAATGGGAAATTTAATTCATAAATTATTTGTAGGAACAACATATTGAAATTTCACAATGAACAGGAACAACAAAAGAAAACGTAGGGAGTAATATTAAGTCGTATGGATTAATACTATTAAGTCATAATTTTCTTATCGTAACATTTAAAAAAAAAATACGACTTAATATTTAACCCCCACGACTTAATATCAACAACATTTTATCTACGATATAACTATTTAATATAAATGCTTTTTGATAAATTTAAGATTTTAAAATATAAAACATTTATTTAAATACTTTTTGATACATTTCACATGAAATTAAGATTTTAGAATACGTTCCTTGGAATATAAATACTTTTCGATATTCTATATATTTCGTATAATTATATATATTGGCAGAAATTGTAGAAAAATTAGGTTAAGTAGGATATCAATTTCATTAAATGTTATAACCAAGGGTAACATCGTAAATCACAATCTAAAATTTTTCATTTAAGGTAAAAAAAAAGTGTCACAACTAAATTGAAATATGCCAAATAAGGATCGTGTCACAACTAAATTGAAACGGAGGAAGTAGATAAAAAGCAAATTCAAATTAAAATTTACATTTTCATACTTATATATATGTTTTTATATTTATTCGTAACTTTTAAATCATCACTTTCATAGATTCACGGGTTACGTATTTTGAACATAATTTTATGAGAAATATCATAATATCTTAAAATTGTAAAACAAAAAAGTACCCAATGTAACTTGCATGGGTCTAAAACCATAGGCATGGTTAACTTCTAAATCAAACTTCTAAATCATCAATTCTATAGAACCATGGGGTGGTTTTGGGCATGACTGGAGCCAATGGTAATGTGGGTACTAGCTGTAAGTACTCAGGTAATTTTCTACAGAGAATCTCATTTGACAATTTAATATAGATTGTGATCTAAACTATATATATGATTTTGCACAAGAAAATTAGTAGTGTAAGATGGCAAGAGAGATAGAGGGTGAGCGGAATTGCCAGAAGTGGGAGAGAAAGCGGATGTATAGTTGAGTGCAAGTGGTGGTGCGAATTATGATTTTATCTGAGCCTCTAATAAAAGAAGCAGTAGAAAAAGTAAAATAATCAAGTTAATATTAACTACATAAGCCATTGAATAAACGGGTCATAAGTGAGTTTTAAAATATCTCAATACATGATTATAAAAATTTAAATCACAAGTTAATATTCACCACCATGATTTTAGGTTAAACTTCAGAAAAACTTACCATGATTTTAGGTTAAATTTCTTAAAAACTTAAATTTATAAAACAAAAAACTTCCCATGCAGTTTGCATGGGTAAAAAACTAGGCCAAGGGCAATCTCTATCTCATGTTGATTGTTCCTATCAAGTTTCAAAGGAGACAATTTCCTTTGGTTGTTTGCTTTGCAATGACAATTAATAAAAGCCAAGGGCAATCTATATCTCATGTTGGTTTAGATCTTCCTAGGACGGTTTTCAGCCGTCGACAATTTTATGTGGCAATTTCAAGAGTTACGAGCAAAAAAAGGATTAAAGATTTTAATCTATAATGAAGATCGAGCGAAGTCGAATATCACCACTAACGTGGTGTACAAAGAAGTGTTTCAAAATGTTTAAGTATTAGTGATTATAGTTGCCTAATTTCTTAATGTAAATTATTTTAATGATATTTATGGAAATTGTTATATATTAATTTTAAATTCATCACTTAAGTATATAAAGTTCACCTTATTAACTTTCTTTCAAATAAAATAGCTATTAAATCTGTTACTAAATTGATGATACCTTTTTATGTATCCTAATATTATCACGTCCGTGTTGTATATTAATTTGTTCAATGATTTTAGCCAGAAAAAGTTACTGAAAAGTTCCCGTGCAGTTTGCACGGGTCCAAAAACTAGTGTGTTAAAATAACGAAAAATGTTTCGCTAACCGTGAGGGTTACTTACCCTCATGACATGATTTCTCAAAACATGGTTCATTTAATGTGCCTCAATTAAGTTTGTTAAGTACTAACCATGCATTTAATGACAATATCTTAACATCATGAAAAAAATTCTTTTGTTGTTTTGAACCTTCTATGCACTACGAATTATAGCTATTCCACTCAATATTAGTAGGTTTATTTTCTTCTTTACATCTGTTTTTGGAGGTAATGATAAAAGTTGACACGACCTGCCAACCTAACACAAAAATGGACCCGTTAATAGTAGGTTTGGATCGAATGGTTGACCCGTTTAGCATACGGGTCGATAGGAAACCAACACCATATTCTTCCTAGGCACACTTGTCAATGCATAACTTTAATCGTTAATATTTATAAGTGCAAATTTACAAAAGTTCATATTTTGAGATGAATCTAACAAGATCCCACATAATTATATATTTTCCTGCATTGAATCTGAAAAACACGGACAAGCTGTAATGAATAAATTGTGTAAAAGTCAAAATATTTTAAGTTTTTGAAGCCAATGACGAATACTATTTCTTCTTCTTTGTTACCCCTTATGGAGATTGATGCGTATAACAAAAGTTATTAGATTTCCGTCTTAAATGAATTGGTTATGTTTATGCTACTTTAATAAAGACTAAGGCTCTCATTCTTTTGAGCTAAAATTTGCTGAACTAAACTCAATATAGTAGATGATCTGAATTGAAATGGGTTGAAATAAAGATCAAACGAGCAAAAGTTGGGTATATTAAGCAAGGTTCCTATTGATTACTAATTTTGCACATTGGTAAATAATTACTTACATTTAAAAATTCAATTTAACTAGCTTCAAAAAGTTATACGAATAGGAAGAGTATTTTTCATCATTATATTAGAAAATCGAGCATCGCTTGGATTTCTTTATTTTTATTTTTTTTTTTGTTTTTTTATTCGGTAATTTACTGGCTCAAGTAGGCTCAACCCTCATGAATTAGGGGGTAACATAAGAAAACTTTCAGAGACCGAAAACTGGGGATTTATACCCAGAAGCATAAATCCACACAATCACCCCAAATATGGAGTTGGTGAGAATCGAACTCCCAAGATTGGGAGAAAACTCCAACCGTTGGACTCCCACATAATTCTCGAGCATCGCTTGGATATGATTTAGTTACAAAACGTCTTTCTCAAAAGAAACCTAATTAAAAAATAAATAAGCATATTCTTGTAGGGGAATTCTCCCTCTCCAATAATTTCACATGATTGTCCTTAGTTTTGAATCAATATTTATGAAAATATCTGTACTACTCATCTAATTTTGCATAATAGACTAATATATTAGTGCACCAACCATCCATCGTTGCTTTGATTAAGATATATTGTTTGATCTAACTAGCTGTATCATTAATATATATCAAGTTAATTAGTTCATTATGATCAGATTTGTCATTAACAACACTTCTCTAGCCGATGAATGAGAGAATGAAAAAGAGGCAGCCTTCTCCAAGTTGGCTAAAAGAAAATAAGTTTGACTAAAACAAAATAATAAGTTGCACTAAATAGAAAAAGACTAACAAATTGACAATATTTCATGGGGAAGACTTCTCCCTCTTTAAGTGCCTCATGTGTAGGGCTGGCAATGAGTTGAGACAGCTCGCGAGCTACTCGAACTCGGCTCGGTCAAAGCTCGACTCGAGTGAGCTCGACTTGAGCTCGAACTCGACTCGACAGGTTAACGAGTCGAGTCGAGCAACTCAATTCTCGACTCGAGAAACACATGAGATACTCGATAAAATTTTATACATATACATATATATATATATATATATATATTATATATATATATATATTATATATATATATATATATATATATATATATATATTATATATATATATATACTTTTAATTTTTTTAAAGAAATTTTAACTTTATTTTTTTCTATAAAAATACTTGTACTTTTCTTTTTTTTTAAATGAAAAAAAAAGTGTACAAAATGACCAAAAAGAAAGTAAACAATTTCTTCTATAAAAAATAGAACTATATCAAATGACCAAAAAGCTTGAAACAAGTTCGAGTTCGAGCATGAAACGAGTTCGAGTTCGAGCTGGAAACGAGTTCGAGTTCGAGCTTGAAAATTTGAAACTCGCGAGTTTTCGAGTCGAGTCGAGTTTGAGTATGAGTTTTCGAGTTCGAGTCGAGTTTAGTCAAACACGAACTCGACTCGCATCATTGCCAGCCCTACTCATGTGGTTGTCCCTCTGATTCAACATAGTAAAGTACCATCATATCTAAGAGCGGATTCACAGACGCGGCTAAGGTTCTCCGTAGGATGAACAACTACATAGATAGAGGTATTAAAAATTGAGTCGATCTACAGGTGAACCCGCATCCGACCCAAACCTAAGTTGTTCCGAGTCGAAAGTGGGAAGTTGAAAAGTCGTCCCATTCCGACTTAAGGCCAACGTCTACCCGTGTCCAGCTAGATTCGTGAAATTGGAAACTCAAACCGAACTGGCCCGATCCAGTTTGGACCCGTGTCCAGTTGGAATCATGAAGAACGACCTAGACCGAACTTGTTTCTGACCCAAAACTAACCCTCACCCAACTTCACCCACCAATAATCCAGTAAAACCCATCATTTACTATCCGACACAATTATCACCCGACCAGTAACCACCAAACCATGTTACCACCCGATTCAGATTTACCCGACCCAAATTCATTCCGATCCAATACAACCCAACCGAAAACCATTCTGACCCAACCATAACATGTTATATATTTCTTTTGTATAATATTATAATTACACTTTTTTTCCCATGTGTCATGACTTATCTTTTATACTTTTAAATTGAGTTTTGACTTTTAATAATTCACAAGTTGTAGATCAAAATGCCAAAATGTTTAGTCTTTGGTGATTATGTTTTAAACAGTTAGTTATGAAGTGGCATTTAACGAATTAAAGGCATGTAAATTGTAATTGAGTAATTGTAAGTATTTGAGTCGTTTCCAAGAATTGCAATTTTACATATAGTTTATTAAAAATTACAATATTGTGTCATTTGCGAAGGCATGCCATATACATCAAAATCATATATACTTTTTTTTTCTATAAATAGATATATAAATAAAAACAATATTAATAAACAATAATTCTTGCTTGCTCTATTCATCATGTCAAGAAAAAAAATCACTACATTTAGTTTTTATCCAAAAATAATCTCTCAAAGCATCAATTTCTTTCGACAATGTTTTAAAAATAAAGTTCCTCGCACAAGAATTTGTTACCTTTTTTTTTGCTTTTTTCTTCCAATCCTCACAGCGGGGCGCACGACAACACGAGCGAATTTATAGGGTTCCGACGAGGGGTGAGTGGCAATGCCTTGATTTCTGACGAGGGAGAGTCAGAGAACACAAGTGTTGAGATTAAGGTTTCGATTTGAAAAGAAGGAAAATGAGGGGGCAATCCGATGAGAGTAAAAGCCTAGGGTTCCGACGAGAGTAAAAGCTTAGGGTGTCGACGAGAGTTAAAGCTTAGGGTTTCGACGAGGGGTGAGTGAGAGACTTTGAGAGAGAGAGAGGGGGGCTGAGATGAGGGTTCAGATTTTAAAAGAGGGAAATGCGGGAAAAATTCGAAAATGAGGGTGTTTTTAGGTTAGGGTTTTTGGGGATTTAGGATCGTTGGATGAAAATATTAAATGGCTCAAATCAAATTTAAGGTTAGTGAGTAACAGAATAGAGAAATGAAGGGGTCAGATTTGCTCTTCTCTAATCAAGGGTCTCAATTATGATCCATACATGATTTTATTTGGACCAATGAGCATTAAGAGTGAACAAGCACATGGATTGAAAAATATCAATGTTTCAATTTTGATCTTTCGTAAATCAACAACCTTAAGTATTCTAAATTTGCAATTCTAGTATTGATTTGTTTAGTAATCTTCTTAACTTCCTAAACTAGTATTATTGTTAGAAATTAATAAAAATTATAAACTTTATAAGTTTAATTAGTATTATCAATTTTAAACAAGTTATTCAGGTAAAGATGATTATGAATGATATGAAATTGTTAAGGCAAAGTTGTAATAGTGTAGTGTTCATCACATTATTTGTTAATAACTATGACTAATATGTTATCACTTTATCAGTCATTATATGAACTTATTGTGTTATCTTTGTATTATGACTAATATATTATCACTTTGTCAGTTATTCGTTAATAAGTATTTGTATTTCCGTATTTTTGTATTTACTAGTTATTACTTAGTACAAACTACCATTAACAACTAACACTAACGAAGTAACAAACTTGTGAAGTTAGTGAATAGTGATTAACAAAGTAACAAATTAGAATTATAGCAAGAACTGAAACCGAACAAGTTGATTTGAGTCATCGGTATATATGTCTTTTGATCGTTAATATATCAACCATTAATCAATATTCACTAACTTGTTACCACTTTATCAGTTGATCGTTAATAAGTAATTTATATCTAATATTCTAATCTCATATATTCATTTCTTAATTTCTAATTATTTAATTCAACGCATCTTTTAACTCTTTTTGTTATTATATAGTGACTCAGTGAGAGTGAATAAGTCACTCACTAGCCAAATGTCTAACTTTATTGACTATAATCAATGATCAGTATGGACTTATTGTTGGTACATGTTAGTTGTCACAAACTAAAGAAGTGAATAACCTAAGTATTAAGTGTCGATTATCGAATGTCCAAACTCCAAGTCTTAATCATGTATTCATTCAAGTGATGATTTGGTGATTAATCGTTATACTTTAATGATTAAATTTAATAACTTTAAATCTTTAATGTGCACGTACAACGTAATAATGCAAATATGCAATAACCCATTAGGCAATAGCTAATAATATAAGTCTTAGTTAGTTACTTTTTAAATTAGTAATATAAGTATCAATGTATTATCACAATGACTCAATGACCAATCACACGTTAATAAAATAACCAAAAAAGGATTTTTATTTTTAACAATGATAAATTCTTTTCCTTATTAGATTTTCAATAAAATAAAAATTGTTTCCTATTTTTTAGGCTTCAATGTTTCAACCGATAACAAAATAACTTTTGCACCATATAATATATGTCTAGTTTCTTTAAATTCGTTAGTTTCTTGAACTTAACTTATCAGTACTAGTTTATTTGTTCCTTCCAAAGGAACAAACAAACATTCTCTTTTAACTTTGCCATTGTCCTTACTATTACTTACTCTTTTCTTACATAGGAACTAAAAAATAAAAGCCTCGCTTTGATTCTTTTTGCTCCAATGCATTTCTAGTATCTTCCTTGAGTATCTTCACTTAGTCTACAAAATTCAAACTTGATTTCTTCCTTTTTTTTTTTACCAATAAGAGAAGTATATTAATCATCATCCAATAACAAGTTAAAACCTAACCATAGAGAGTCTAGTTACATGCATCAGACAACTTAAACATCTAAAGCTAATCTCCTTAGCCATTCTCTATCTTTCCTGCTAATCTTTTTTGGCAACACACTATAGCTTATATTTACAATATCTCTTTGTATTCTATATACAGTTATATGAGGGTGAACAACTTCAAAGTTCCAGTAGGCATCATTACGAACTCACCAAATTGAATATGCCATAGCATGAAAGGCTAGAGCAAAAACCTGCTTTTAATTTGGAACATAGACATCCTGCATCTTGCTAACCAGTGAATATATTGAGGAAAATTTTCTTTCTAGACATCAATGCCCAACCATGGTAAATTCTTCTCTCCTATTAGCTTGCTATAGTAACAACTAACCAACAATGATCTCGAGTTTCCACTGCCAAACCACAGATTTGGCATAAATCAGACTCACTGATGCCATAATTTTGAAGCCTCTTAGTTGTCTATAATCTATTTTTCTTTATCAACCAACCAAAAAACTGATGCTTTGAAACAAGAAGCCTATTCCAAATATACTTGTCCCGATGGATTTCTATATGCTCACCATTCAACAACTTATACATCTCTTTAATAGAGTAAGACTCCCTATTATTGAGCTGATTCAAAGTAATCACACTCTTCAAATATTCCTTCACTACACAAATTTTCCTCTAATAACAACTTGGATCTGTTGGAGGAGTATACTTCCACCATTCATCTCCCTTCATATTTAGTTCATTGACCCATTTGAGCCATAAACTATCCTTCTTTGCACTTATAGCTCAAACGTACCTCCCCAAAGCAGCATAGTTCCAAGTCTGAATATTTCTTATACCTAAGCCACCAGCATACCTTGGAATGCAGGCCTGATGCCAAGCCACTTTTCTATCAGACTTGCTGAATTGATCACCACCCCCATAAGTAGGCTCTTCAAACTCTTTAACTTCTTGAAGCACATATCTAGGAATCACGGAGATCCGAGCCCAATAGATGTGCACATTCATAAGAACAAAGTTAACCAAGACTAATCTACCTTGATAAGATAAAATTATGCTCTTCCACACTCTACTTCTGGAAGTAATTTTGTCAATCAGGCCAAGAGATTCCTTTGCTGCAACCTTCTTATGACAGATGGGTACACCTAAGTATTTGAAGGAGATTTGACCTTTCTTGAAACCAGTAACATCCAGCACCCTTTGAATCTCATCATGACCCATACCAACTTTGTAAATTTCAGTTTTACTTTTATTCACCTCCAAACCTGACACTTATGAAAAGTGTTGAAAGCCTCTAAACATTGTGTAAATAGAAAGAAAATCCCCATTACTACATAAGATCACATCATCAGCAAAGCACAAATGATTAAGTTTCATACCCACACATGTAGGATGAAACATAAACTACTCCTAAACACCTACAACCTTCAGCACCCTAGTGAGGTATTCCATGCAAATAACAAACAAAAGAGGGGACATAGGATCCCATTGTCTTAGGCCCCTATTTCCTTCAAAGAAATCAAAAATCTCACCATTCAACGAGAATCTAAGAGAACTCACACACTCCATAATGAGATGAACAAATCTTTCAGGAAATTTTAAAGCACGAAGCATCTCCTCAAGGAACTCCCAATGTATAGAGTCATAGGCTTTTTTCATATCCACTTTAATAATACAACCAGGTTTTATGTTTTTTCTCCCATAATTTTTCACAATATCCTGACATGTAAGGACATTATGAGCAATAAAACTCCCCTGAAAGAAAGCTCCCTGATTACCAGTAATAATATTAGGCAAAACCAACTTATTTCTATTACAAATGATCTTTGTAATACATTTTTAAATAAAAATAAAACAGGCTATTTGGTCTATATTCAGTCACACTGCTTAGACATTTGACTTTAGGAATAAATGTCACAATAGTATTGTTTACCTCTTTTAATAATTTTTCTGAATTAAAGAAATTCATAACTGTAGCAGTATCATCATTGCCAACTATCACCCAAGAGTCTTTGTAGAAGTGCGACCCAAAATCATCCGAACTAGGCGACTTTTCCTCAGGAATAGACCAAAGAGCTTCCTTTACCTCCTCCCCTATCATAGGCTAAAGGACAACATCAATCTGCTCCTCACTAAGAACTGGATGCTGACTCTACTTGAATTGTACCCTTTCCAATCTTTACAGTACCCAAGAGACACTGGTAGTACTCAAGGAAAGCACCTTTGGCACCATTATTATCCACCCACTAGCCATTCATGTCATGAATGCAATATACATTATTTTGCATCCTTCTTGCTTATATAGATTGATGAAATATTTACTATTTTCATCACCACCTATATTCCAAGCAATCTTTAACTCTTGTTAAACAAAAGAAATGTACATATCATGAATCTTCTTGTATTCTTTGACATCATTCCTCTCTTGATCACATGCCTCACTATCACCTGGGTTCATATGTATCTTCTTTTGGCACTCCTAGATATCTGAAAGCCTGCTCATCAGCAACTCGGATGTTGCTGAATTCACTCCTATTCAAGCCTTTCAAAACTTGCTTCACATTCCTCAATCTCTGCACTACTTTAATTTTAACATCAAAGACCCTTGAATATGAGTTTACCAGCTTTCTGTCACCAGTCTTTCAAAGTCATGAGCCTCTCTCCACATCTTATAATATCTCAAAAGACCCCCTCCTCCCCATAATACAATGACATATCATCAGAACAGGGGTGTGATCAAAATATCCCTCATTCATGAAAAAAGATTCAGTTGTAAGAAACAGATCAAGCCATTTATCATTTCCCAACACCGTGTCTAATTTGATAAAAACCCTATCCTCCCCTTCTTGTTTGTTGTTCCAAGTGAAGAAACAACCCACAAGTTTAATGTCATCTAAACCACATGTAACAATAACACATCTTTGGAAAGCTTCCATTTCAGAATCCCTCACCACTGTTCCAATCCTCTACTCTCTATGCAGAACAAAATTGAAATCACCCTTGACAAGCCAAGCTTTTTCAGTCTTCTCAGACAACATCTTCAAATCCTTCCACAAATCCTCCCTAAGGCTAGCACTATTAAAAGCATACACTATAGTGCTGAAGAAACCTGCCCACTACTAACAAGAATAATCCAACAATGCATCAATTGAGTTGTCATAACCAGAATATTGACATGAAAGCTTACTGAGTTCCAAGCAATCACAATCCTTTCTCCAGGATGGCGGGAGGAATTAGAGGCAAAACACCAGCTTGAAAAGACATTTTTTTAGATATAATTCCCATTTTATTCACCTTCACTTTAGTCTCTAAGAGACAAACAAATACAAGGGACTTAATGTTATGCAATTTTCTAACATTTTTCTGTTTCTTCTGGAAATTAATCCCTCGGACGTTCCACACTAGCATACTATCCAAGTTCCCCAGGGGCCTCCCCTCGCCTATCAATCGTTACACCCACTTTTAGACATAACACATGTCCCTCTATCACCTCCTCAGATACATATCATTCAATACAACAAATAAATTAGCTTTAGTTATAGTCTTTAATGTAGTACCAGACCTCCTTGCTGAATTATTAACTAATTGAAATCCATCTGACTTGTCAACAATCTTCTCCCCACCTTTGACCTTCTTTACAGTCACCCCCTCCTTAGCAATCTCCTTAGCTCTCCATTCCTATCTAACCACACTCTTTTTACATTCATCCTTCCCATGTCCTAATTGTTTGCACACGGAACATAGGACTGGCTTCCATTCATAGATCACATTAAAAACTATCTCAGTTCCTTTCTCATTGATGAAATCCAACTGACTTAGAAACTCCTGATCCACTTTCACCTCAATGAGAACCCTAGCATATTGCAACTTCTCATGTTTACTAGTTGCTTTATCAACTTTCACTAACTTGCCAATTCTAGCTACTAACTTCTTCGAGAAATTTTCATTTCATTATATGAAATCCAACCTAAGTTGAACCCAAGTAGGCAACACGTCAAAGGATTCATTAATCACATCCATATCCAGATCCCACACTTTCAAAATTAAGGGTTTACTAAAAGAAAAGAAACAGTTAGTTCTCGTCAATATCTCATCTTTCTACCCCATTGTGCAAAATCGAACAATAAACACCCCTTTCTTCAATACAACAAACTTATATACCCCCATATTTCTCCAAATCCTTCTAATAAACCCCTCCATCACATATGAAGGTAAATTCGCACCAATTACATAATAAATGATAGATGAATTCCAATACTCAATTTCAGATTGTATATCACTATCATCATTTTTCACCTTATCCACAATTACATTCTCAATAGTCACAGGATCGGAATTACTTACCTCATCATCTTCCAACTGAAGAATAGGAACAGGTTAAATACTCCTACCACCCACATCACCGTCCCCTTCTTTTGCCCAGCCGACGAATGTATCGAGCTCAACCATTCCAAAAAGAGATGATGTGTTTGCTGACTTTATTTGATCGCTTGAGTCTCCTCCTCTTCACTATGGTTTTAAAATCCCATCGCATTAATCCCCAATAATTCATCCATAGATTTTGTCTTCCTACTCGTTGATTCACCACTCGTACCATTTGGTTTCTTGATTGGAGTACTAGCTTTCTGCCCTTTTGAGTTCCTTGCTATGGCTATGATGCTTTCGCACCGAGAGGAAAACTCTTAGAGAGAGAAAAAATGGATTAAAGAATAATAGTAAACAGTAATGAAGTCCTTAAACAACTTGATTTCTTCCTTAGACTTAGTATTCTCTTTGCTCAATGTAGTGATACCTTAAAAATTTCATTCACTTAACAACTTGTTAGTTCATAATTTAGTTTGTATCTTTGTTCTTTTATCATCATCAAACTAGGGTTCAACAGTTTTTACTTGATTTAAATATGAAATTATTTCACCTTCAAGAAAAAGTATCACATAGTCTTCTATAAATGTTTGAGGTGCTCTCTTCCACTATAGATTAGGTCAATGTCGCCTCTGTAGTAGTTTAATGGTTGATTATATATATGAATGCTTTTACATACATAAGTCCCATGTGTTGGTGACGATATATAATACCCTTAATATTTTAAATTCCAATAAATTCAAAAATATATTTTATTCTACGGGTGTTCATAAATATTCGTTCCGGTTGATCCGATCTGTGATTTCGTCAATCCGATCTGGTATTTCGGCTATTCGATTCGATTTTTTTGTTTTCGGATCGGATATCCCTTAATTTTCGAATCGGATACGGATAAAAAATTTTCATTTTCGAATATCGAAAAATATCCTAAACACGGGATTTTGCGGATATCTGATCCGAAATATCAGAGAATATCCATTTAAAGGTCGGATATCCAAAATATCATATTATCGAACCCGATCCGAAACTTATTTTATGAACTTTTCCTTTGAAAACTTCAACTTTAGTTTTCGGATATCTGATTGGATTCGGATCACATTTTCGCAGTCCGAAATTTTCGGATATTCGAAATTTTTAATTGAATCAGATATCCGAAATGAACACCCCTAATGGTGTTACGAAAGGAGTATTATTTATAAACCAATAACTTTTAGCAAATTTTCATTACGATATTGGCATCTATATGTACCTCAGTACCATTATACTATTCACATATTCGCTCCAATGAATTAATTGCAACAAATTTTTTGTCCATTCTTGTCAATGCTATATTTTGTGTGGGAAGGAAACAATGGGAAAGACATTAATGAAGAGGAAGATAAAGTGATGATTAGTAGCAGAACTTTGCTCATTCGAAGAATTTTTTTATAGAGTTACTCCTCAATGAACCATTAGCACGATACTCCTAAATTCTTTGCTTCCCAAAAAAAAAAAAAAAAAAAAAAAACACCAGAAAGAGAATCGAAGCTTATGTTCTATATAATGTTGGCTTCGGACCTTTACCCTCTTCATCCCAAAAAATACAAAGATACAATTTCCTAATTAAAAAAAAAAGAAAAGATCATGGAAGGAAGTTTGAAAGTAGAAGTCAAAGTAATATCAACAGATATGGTAAAGCCATCTACTCCAACACCTTCACGTCTCAAAAAATATACATTATCTTACGTTGATCAAATTATACCCATCTCCCCTCCCTTGCAGACTCCGGTCATTATCTTCTACACTGCTACATCCCCAGCACAACAACCCCTTGATATTGCTTGGCTAAAAACTTGTCTCTCTGAAACACTCACTTATTTCTATCCATTAGCCGGTCGAATCAAACAATCGACCATCGATTGCAACGATGAAGGTTTACCTGTCTTCGAAGCTCAAGTTAACTGCCCTCTTGACAGTGTTCTAAAATCTCCTTTACTCCTTAAACAGGAGGGCTTAATCCATAAGTTATTCCCACCTTCAGAATCGTTGTGCATTGTTGACAATAAGCAGGAAATCCGTGAGCGGATTCACATTTGCATTCAAATCAATGTCTTTACCTGCGGTGGGGTTGCGATTGCGTGGTATGATATCCATAAACTAACTGATGGCATCTCTTCCGCAACCTTCTTTAAGCATTGGGCAGCTCTAGCAAGCAGAAAGTCTGATGGAAAAAATCTAATACAGCCGGATTTTGGTGCCGGCCTCGCTGCTTTCCCTCCAGCCTCCATTGTACAGCCATTGCCATATGATCAGATAAAGCTAAAAGAATGCTCTCTTGTTGTAAAGAGCTTCAAATTCGGGGATGCTTCTCTAAGCAAACTTAAGGTCAAAGCCGCGAGTCACCAAGTGCCTCACCCATCCCGATATGTGGTCTTATCTGCTTTCATCTGGCAACAAGCCCTGGCATCAAAAACGTGCGAGTACCAGGAGGAAGAAGAAACAATATACGTTGTAAACTTAGATTTGCGACCGAGGATGAAGCCCCCACTCCCAGCAGCATCCATAGGCAACCTGATCACACAAACAGTCGCCTCTGCCAAGGCCAGGGCCACGCTACCTGAATTTGCTGCTAGCATTGATGCAGCGATCCGTGCGAGGATGGAAAAGATCAAGGAATACGAGGGGGAGAAAGGGGTGAACGCGATTCGTGAAAATTCAGATGAGTTTCGTAAATTGGCCTTAAAGCATCAAGACATGGCTTATGGAAGTACTAGCTGGTGTAATCTTGGATTTAGTGATCTAGATTTTGGTTTTGGGAAGCCCAAGTGGACGATTCCAACGGATGGGAGAATTCCTCCTTATGCTAGGAACTTAACTATCTTGAATGATTATTCTGATCCAGATGGGGTTGGAATTGAAGTGTGGTTGTTCTTAGAGGAGAAAGATATGGAAAGTTTGGAGTCAAACCCTCAATTCCTTGCTTTTGCTTCTCCAACTTCGCCCATACACAAATGTTGAAGTTTTCAGTTTTTTTTTTTCCTTTTTCTTTTTTTTTGTTGGTGTGGGTGTTTTTAATATCTTGTTATTTCGGTTTTTTTATTTGTTCAATCTTCACTTGAGTTTGTAAAACCTTTTAACGTTTGTGTATCTTGGCTATTTCATTTCTTTGGCTATAAGAAAATAATAATTGCAATTTTTGCATCTTAAATTTGTGTTTGTCAATAATATAGAGTAACCATTACATATATTATCAAAAAAAAAAACCATTACAATTATTTTAATCTCAACCCTTTATTTTATAAATTTAGCTTTTTTATTGCTTTGCATTACCTTGAAATTATTCACTAAAATAATGGTAAAATTGGTCTCAACACCTTGTATTATAGCACGGGTGCACCCAATACCACCAACTATAACTAGTAGCCAAAGCACCACCAAAGTACAAGCTTGGGTGCAATCTTTACCGTAAATGAGGTCAAAATCCAAAATTCTCAACGACGACAGAAGAATCTTAATATTAAAATATTTTTTTCGAATTTTCCCCCCTTTTCTAATTTTTTTCTATCTCACCCCTTTTATACTTTAAAATAAAAGGAAAAATTGACAATAGGAATCTAAACTTTAAGTGGTAATTTTAAAAGGTCGCTACCCCGTGTAGATCCCTACTTTAGGGGGTCTTTAACTTTTAGCGGGACTTAGTGACTTGAAACTGGCTTAGTATATTACACTGTTGTAAACATCGATCATAACAAAAGGGTTAATTGAGGGATAGAAGTAGGAACGAGGTGATATTTTAAAAAAAATCGTTAATTTCAAGTCACTGAGACCCGCTAAAAGTTAAGACCCCTTAAAGTAGAGATCACACAAGCTAATCGATGGTTCATACCTTTTAAAAATTATTGCTCAAAGTTTAGACCCCTATTGTCAATTTTTCCAAAAGAAAATGAAGAACACGACCAATTTTCCCTTCCCTCATTCTTCCCCAACTAAAGACACCCTCTTTCTTCCCCAAATACCAATATCCTCCCTTTATCATTACCTCCTCAATGTCTTCCCTCTCCCCGACACCACATACCACATCCTCCCTCACTAGCCCTGCCTCAACCTCCACAACCGTGTCCAATGCCTCATTCGCGCCGGTGACCTCCCTAATGTTGTCGTCTTAGTGCACAAATACGTCTTCTTCCGCACATGCCCCCACTGTCTTCACTTGCATCATTGTCATGGCCGCTATGTACCGTGCTTAGAGGTATGACAACGTCGTTTCTTTGTTCCAAAGTTGCAGCCTCCCTTTTTTGGCTTTTTCTTGCAATATTAGATAATTGGAGATTACTTTTCAAGTTTTCCAAATGTCTCACTTGTTCAACCTGCTATTTGGGTTTTTTTTGGTCTAGATAAGTAAGAATTTCATTGCTCAAAAACCAAGTTACACCTAAGCCTTCCAAAGAGAAAATGAACCAACTAGGTTGGACCCTTTGACTCATAAGAAACCCCAACTAATCTAATGGATTACATCAACTACTTACATCAGATTCTTACAATTAAAAACACTCAAAACCATATCTTATTAAATCTACTTATTATCCTAATGGGATGATAGAATTGATCCTCATCTTTACAATCCTTTGAGCTTGCTAAACTATGTATTCTGCATTTGGTACACAGTTATTCCAATAACTAGAATTTCTTACTTGCCATATGAGATATACAATAGTAGCTATTCCTGCATATGCAATCTGGTGTACAAATTTGGATTTTCTGCAGGATGTTATCCATCTGATGATTGCCATCAAAGTGTTCCTTGTTGTATTAATTTTCAGCCAACTTTCAATTCATAGTAGGCATCTCTCACTATATGCACAATCGAAGAACAAGTGGGTATGTGTCTGAGCCAACATAGTTTAAACAAAGATCAGAGTAACTTATTCTAATCTAAGCCATTTTTATTGTAGTTTGTAGCCTTGATTGCACAGCTAACCAATTAATGAATTGAATCTATGTTTTGGAACATTTTTTCTATTCCAAACCATTTTGTCCCAATAGACCTTCTGCATGTCTCCTTTTATCTTCTCATACACATGTTGTATTGGGTATTTTTGCATATTACTCAGATATGTTTCAGAATAGTACAACTTCATTTCTTCGTTAACTTGGCAAATTCTTTTCCAATACTAACTAGCTCCAGTATAAAGAGCATAGGACCAACAATTTTCACCCTTCAAATATACTGCATTGATCCAATTAATCCAAACATTGTCTTATTTGGATACTATAGCCCAAACATACTTCCTTAGGCAAGCAATGTTCTACACTATAACATCTTTGTATCCCAGTCCTCCACACTCCTTTCCCTAACATAGGTTCTCCCAGACTACTGCTCCTGTTGTGCTAGTGAAGACATTTTCACTCCATAAAAAGGCTCTACAAATTAGGAAGAATAAAGACTTGTGCCTACCTACGTAAACTCATCAACACTGAATTTATATGTTGTGATCTTGCCGAGTAAGACAAGTTTCTAGAACTCCAAACCCTCTTTCTAGCTGTCATTTTATCCACAATTACCTCACATTAAGCTCCTGTGATTTTCTTGGAACAGATTGGTACACCTAAGTACCTAAATGGCAGATTACTTCTCACAAAACCTGATACATTGTATGTTCTATGTATATCAGCCTCAACCATGCCACAACCATAAAATGCAGACTTCTGTACATTGGCCTCCAGTCCATAGGAGGTGGAGAACCATTTCAAGGCTCTTAATAACATGTAAATAGAAGTAAAATCCCATTTGCTATACATGATCAGATCATCAGCAAAGCATATGTGTGTCAACTTCATTACTTTGCACTTAGGATGAAATTTGAATTTAGTTCTTTCACTCATCTTATTAAGTATAAATTATGGATAAATACTCCATATAAATCACAAATAGGAGAAGAGACATGAGGGTCTCCTTGTCTCAGTACCCTAGTGGATTTGAAATATTCTTCCATACTTCCATTGATCATTAAGGAAAACATTGGAGTGGTTACACATTTCATCCCTAATGCCATAAAACTACTAGGGAAATTTAAAAGAGTTAACATTCCTTCTAAAAAATCCCAGTTAACTCTATCATATGCTTTTTGTAGATCATTTTCAGCAAAAAGCCTTATAGATAACAATGTATCAATTAATTAGTTCCTTTTATGACATTCAAATCAAAACTCCTTGGCTTCCAAGCAAGGATTACTCTCCCTCCATCATGAAAACTTGCATTTTAAGTGAAGCACCAACCTCTAAATACTCTTTGATAAAGACAACCTAATTAAGTTGGTTATCTTTGTTTCCAAGAGACTAACAATTCCTATAGAAAACCTGTTAATCCCCCGACATTCCAACAAGCTATTATATTCATTGTCTCAGGCAAAGTCCCCTCCACCTTCATTATTTCCACCACCTTTGCTAGTTTCCCCTGTTTCTCTCATATTCACCACTATTCCTCCTTGTTCTAAGAACTGAAATGAGTTGCCAGTATGTATAGGTGTCACATTTGAAGATCTCACTCTAATAGGCCTCAAGGCCTTCTGGAAACCTTCTCGATCAACCTCTTGTGGCTTCTCTACACTAATAGCTACTACCTACTTTACATGCTTCTGTATCTTCTCTACACTAGGTACTTTATCAGGTTGTTTTTTAGGCAACCATACTTTGTGTACTTTCTTCACTTTGTGGTCGATAGCAACATTTCCTAACTTATTCCAATTAGTTTATTTACTAGGCTTCCATTCATAGAACACTGGTAATTTTATTCTCTCTCATATTCATTAATGAAATACAAATAATAAGGGAATTCTTGTTCAATTTTCACATTCACCAGAACTCTAGCATATTGTATCTTATCTCTATTCCTTGTAGTTTCATCCCTTTTGATAGGACCCCCTAATTGTGAGACAATTCTATGCAAAGTTTTCTCACCCCAATATTGATCTCAATCTTCAACTGCACCCATATTGGTAATGTTTTAATGTCTTCTTTCTCAAAATACATATCTGGATTCCAAGGTTTCAACATAAGTGGTTTCTTTTTTAAAAAAAAGTAATGACCAGCAAGTATAGTATCACAAGAATCCATAACAGTAAAACACACTAGAGACATGCCTTTCTTCACCATGGCAATCTTATCAATATGATACCATTTCCATATACGCCTCGAAAAAACCATCCATAACTTGTATTGGAGGGTTAGATCCAACATATAGCAAATTAGTGGTGATTTCCAAAAATTAATCTCTTGCACAGTATCTTTAGAAGAGATTTTAACAAGTTCTAAATTCATTGTTTCATTCAGCTTAGTCTGTATATCTGTATGATTTACAGTATTATTCACATTCCTTTGTCCAATGTTATCATTCAATTCATTCTCATCATCAAATTCAACCATATTCTCAGGAAAAATTGGAATAGGGGACATACCATCAATCAATTGATCCTTTTGCTTCTCTCCACTTCTATGAATTGATTGTAACCAATAATTAAAAGTTGTTCGAACATTCGATCGTTGCTGCAATTGTTGAAAAGATGATTTTGGCGTTAGAACATCTCCAATTGCTAACCCAAAATTCAATGCTTCCACACCTAAGATTTCATCCATGGATTTCGTTTTCAATGCCTGACAATCTGACGTTGGACCTTGCAACTTACCTTTTTTATTGCCCGAAGAATCATTGTGAGACTTGTCTCTCGCCTTTCTTGCCACTGCGACGATGCACCTTAGAATCATGCGCCAAGAGAAACTAGAGAGAAAAAATCTTATATCTAACCATCACCAATAATTTTCTTCCTTACATAAGAATGTCTGCTCCTATATGGGGTTTCACTTTCAATAAATTGATGATTAAAATAGTGATGGGTGATTTGAAGAATTAGCTTTTGAGACTACAATTGTTTGAAGAAGCCTAGATAAGTTTCTATAGGAACGATATACACAAGATAGAAAAGAAAAAAACATATCTAGTTGTAACAAGACTTGGGAAATTTTTCATTTATCTATTTATTAAATATTAATTTTATTTTGCTTTAATATCTATTTTATATGTGAAGAAGCTAGGATAGGACATCAAAATATTAAAACCTCTATTTTACCCTTACTAAATTAACCAAATATACAACAAAAACTTCCCAATAAAAAAGTGAAAATCACGACACAAATAATAATTGTCCTAAGCCAGTAATCATGCAATTTACAATGTAGCTAGTAACTTTCAAAACTATAGAGCAGTTTTAAAAAATATCGACAGTCGCCTTCTCACTTCTTTCTCTTCTCCATTGTTCCTAGATCTCTTGTCTATTATCTGCAGAATCTCCCATTCATTACTTCCGAAAGAAATGCGAGACCAATATCAAGTCATTACAAATCTTGAACTTTTTTTTTTTGAAATACACATTAATTCATTGATTCAAAGTCATGCGACATCTACAATAGAAGTCAAAGCTAAATAAATACATATGAAAATGAAATAAATACAATTCTAATATGACAAAACCATGATAGTTGAGTAGATCTAACAATTCTGAAAATCCTCGTCTTTCGCATCGATGTCTGATGAAGCCTTCTGCAAGGGGACCTGTCGATCTTTTGTAGTTTTGAAGTAGAATCAGATTCAATTCAAGTGATTGCAAACGAAGTTTTGACATCTGTTGCAACTCCGCACAAATTTCGATCAACAAATCAACATCTTGAATTACACAAAAACCAAAAAATAAATTCTCTAGACTCTCACATGGAGAGAGATAAAACCCAATATATGGGTAGACATAACCCAATATATGGGTAGAAAAACTCTCCATTAGAGAGAGACTGAAGTTTATTAAAAACATAAACATAAAAAACTAGTAATAAAAGGAGAAAAGGGGCTTACCACCGCCCAAAAGGGTGGTGGTAGCCCCTAGGTTAAAAATTAGGATTTTGTGGGAGAAGAGAGAGAAGAGAGAAAAAGAGGGAGAGAGGAGGCGGTTTTTTACAAATCTTAAACTTCGTGTTTTTTTTTCTTACTCCTTATACAATATCAAGTAATTTACTTTTTGGTTTGGTTCTATATATACGTAATCCAACCACATAATCACAAAGAGAAGTGGAAAGAATATACTCAAGTTCAAAAGGCAATCTCAATTTCAACTAGTTTGTGTTAGAAAGATTGACTGCACAAGGAAACTTTATATAAGGAAGGGAAAAAATCTTTAAACTATTAATGTGGGGCAAAACACTTTTTAATCTTTTGAAACAACAGTTTAAAGTAAGAAAAACTATCAAACATATACTAATTCCAACATCTAAAAGAAATGTCATTCATAAAAAAAGAACATACATTATACGAAAAATATACAGGTATACCGTATACAAATAACATTAACCACAAGCTAACGCTCTTTCTTCGTTTCTGACTTTCTTCTCTTTCAATCTCTCCTTATCTTCTGATAACAAAAAAAAAAAAATCTTTATTTTATATATCGCTTTCTCTTCAGTCTTCATTGCCAAGCCATCTGACGACAGATAATACTCCATAGCTTAAAACTTGAAAAAGGAAAGTAGACGTGTTTTTTTAAAGACGTTACCTTCCCATTAATACTAAGATTGTTCAGAATAGGTGTCTGTAATTATAGAGTTTGACCCCCATGGCATTATTATGGAATTATTCATACTTCAGATTTTTATGAGAATACTACCTATAGTTTGGTTGAATTTTGTAAATCATAAACACATCCCAAAAAAATTGAGAAACGCATCGGTCTAGCAACAAATAATCAATCAATTGGTGAATCATTTAAGATACTCCATAGCTGATACCGAGGTTACTTTAGGTATTCAGAAAATGACATGGTCCCTTAGAGGATCTTGGGCGGAGTAGGAGAAGCAAATGCCAAGAATTTAGGATTGAACTCCAAAATTTCCATTTGCTTTTCCTCTAAGAACAACCATGCTTCAATCCCTACCCCATTAGAATCGGTATAATCATTTAAGATAATCAAATTCCTGAGATAAGGAGTGAGCTTCCCATCAGTTGGGACCATCCACTTAGGCTTCCCGGCCAAACCCAAAATCTAGATCACTGAATCCAACATTACACCAGCTAGTAATCTTGTAAGCCTTGTCTTGATTGTCAGAACATGATTTAAGAAACTTTTCAGCATTTTCACGGATAGCCTTCACCCCTTTCTCCCCCTCATATTCCTCAATTTCCTCCTTTTTTTGACAAACTTGTGTATGAATGTTTGCAACAAGTTCTGGCAGCGTTGCCACCTTTACCTGAGCCGAGGCAACTGCGTGTGTGATTAGGTTGCCTATTGAGAATTCTGGTAGCGGGGGTTTCATCCTCGGTCGCACATTTATGTTTAGAGTAAATACGGTTTTATCGTCCTTCTGGCAAGTTTTTGATGCCAGCAGAGCTTGCTCCCAGATGAAACCGGACACTGCTAGGAAACGGCTAGGATGAAGCACCTGGTGGCTGGCAGCCTTAAGCTTTAGCTTGCTTAGAGCAGCGTCCCTGAAGATGAAGCTCTTGACTACAACAGAGCAATGGTGTTGCTTTACCTGATCTTCTTCATTCACAATCAACAACGGCTGTGCAGTAGCTGATGGAGGAAAGGCAGTGATGCCGGCACCAAAATCGGGTTGTATAAGTTTGTTTTCATCAGAGCTTCTGCTTGCTAGGGAAGCCCAATGCTTAAAGAAGGTTAAAGCAGAGATCCCATCAGTGAGTTTGTGGATATCATACCATGCAATCGCAACGCCACCGCAGGTGAAAACGTTGATCTGAATGCAAATGTGAGCGAGCTCACTGATTTCCTGCTGCTTGTTAATAATACACAAGGATTCTGAAGGCGGGAACAACTTTTGGAGTAAACCCTCATGTTTAAAGAGGACAGGGGAGTTTAAGACAGTGGAAAGAGGGCAGTTAACCCGAGTTTCAAAGACAGGTATACCTTCATCATTGCAATCGATGGTCGATTGTTTGATTCGACCAGCTAAAGGATAAAATCTAGTGAGTGTTTGAGAGAGACAAGTTTTGAGCCATGTAATATCAAGGGGTTGTTCTTGTGTTTGGGATATAGCAGTGTAGAAAATAATGGCCGGAGTCTGCAAGGGAGGGGAGATGGGTACGATCTGATCAACGTAAGAGAATGTATAGTTTTTGAGATGTGAAGGTGTGGGAGATGATGGCTTCACCAATTCCCTTGATATTACTTTCACTTCCATTTTAAGAACTCCCTCGATTTTCTAGTTTGTGGATTGTATCTTTGTTATTTCTGGACGTAGAGGGTAGACCAATCGTTAACATTTTATAGACCTAATTCGATTTTTCTTTATTTTGATATCTATTGTTAAAGTTTTACTTTTTTTTTTTTATTACAAAATTAAGTAAGCCCAAGAGCTAATCCCTACCAGGTGTGGGAGATGATGGCTTCACCAATTCCCTTGATATTACTTTCACTTTCATTTTAAGAACTCCCTCGATTGTCTAGACATTGGCTAATAAGGCATGCATATTGCATAACATGCTAGGTAATATCCTAGCATAATGCTGGGGGTAAGGATCGAACCCCTGACCTCAGGTGCCAAGTGAGAGTGCTCTACCCACTTGAGCTAATTCCTATCCTTTTAAAGTTCTACTTATTTATCTTGAGAAATATTGGTTCCCCAAGTATGGAAAATCGACATGAGCAATTGCAATTTTTATTAATGCATTTTTCTTTATATTTAATTTTTTTTACTTTGCAAATTCAATAGTTTATTAACTTTATTTCTTCGAAACTATTGCAATATTGCACTACACATCCCTAAGAATTATAGAAATAAACTAATTTAAGAAAGGTACAAATTTTCTACGTCATATCATTTTAGTTTTTCGATTTTCATTATGTACCTCAATCTTTTTGAACTTTCATAACCTTGAGACTTACTCCCTTTGTATTTTTTTTTTTATCTTTCTTACTTTGATTACATATTAGTAAAAATTATAATAATTGAATATTAATAAAGTACTCATTAAGACAAATCAAAGGAGACCCCACATGACTATATTTTTCTTATATATTGAGACTTACTCCCTCTGTACAATGCATAGTCCCCATCGTACCTAAGCGTCAATTATTTCATTTATTCTTTTGCAATCTAATTTATAAAAACTACAACAATTAAATTATGTACAAGTTAAAATAATTTCACTAGATTACAACTTACAAATAGTCAACGGAAATAATGACGTGAGTTGCCAGTTGGGCAACTATGCACTAAAACAAATAAGTTTCAGGATGCATTATTATTGTGAAATCTTAAAACTAATGTGGTACAATGCAGAACTCGAATAAAATGTAAAAAGACTCATCAAAATTACAAAGTCTTGTAAATAATGCGTTAAGTACATATTCTATTAGTTAATGGTGTGACATAAATGGTAGATTAACATAAAAAAGATTAGAGCAACTCCAATAGTAAGTTACAACACCTTGGAGCTTGACTTGCCACATCAGTTTTTTAAATTACTACATTTTCAAGCTACAAAGCACTCTAATGGTTAGCTATAACAAACAGTAACCTGCTTGAAAAATAAAAATTAAAATAAATTAGACACATGTTACAATTTAGGTGGAGGCTGTTTTCTTTATTTCAACCAATAAGCAGTGTAGCTTGTTTGGACAGGTTGCTCCTTCGAGCTGCAACTAATTTTTCCACTCCAATGGTAAGCTACTTGCTTGAAATTTTAGTTAATTTGCAAGCAGGTCCCTTTTTCTTACCATTGGAGATGCTATATTACTGATTACACATTTATGAGATTACTCGTGAACGTCATCATTATTTTGTCGCAGACCGCATCACTTCTTGAATTAAAAAAGTTATCCTACTAGTGGTACGTTTGTGTGAGATAATGCTATGTAAAATACTTCCTCCGTTTAGAAATAGTTACACTGTTTGCATAGTATTTAAAATTCACATGTTACATTTTGATTGTTTTTGTTGATTTATATTGTTATAACGGACGTGAGAAAGAAACAAATAATGAAGGCAAAAACAAATAAAAGAGACAACATATTTATGTGGTTACCAATTTGGCTACATCCACGGGCAGAGAGAGAGAATATTTTATTATGTGAGGAAAAAACAGATACCAGAGATAATTAGACTAAATTCGTAGTCTAAAACAACTAGTTAAAATCACTTATTTATACTCCACGTCAAAAACGCGTTTTCCACATAAATCGGACATCCGCCTGATCGGGTCGGGGGAAACATTTTCTAGTCCAGATTGGTTGCGGGACCTATCAGGTGAACTCGACATGTCGTAGTTTTGTATTTTGTTAGGCGGAGATTATTTCCTAGACAACTTTTAGAGTAGAAAAGTGGTCTCTCAATTTGTCTACACAAGGTACGTACATACCTGTGTGCTATGTGATTAGTATCCTGATTTAAGGAGAAAGAATTTTAGTATCATATATAGAAACTTATTAAGTTCATATGTGATTTCTGGTATTATTGATTGTTACATGTTTTATGCCTGTGTGCAAGCATGTGATTTTGAGATTTATTATGAGTAAAAATTTTCATGTTTGTATGAAATAACTGATGCAAGCATGTGGAAGGAGATTTTATTTATTAATTCATATGAGGAATTAATATTTGTTATAGGGATTGAATCGTGTTATTCATATGTTCCCTTATTTATTATATTCAATACTTTATGAGGACTGTGGGCCTTATTTGGTAAGTTGATAAATTATGCCATTTTAAAGGTAAGTTGGATTGTTGGCTAGGTTCAACAAATATGAACGATTGAGATAAAAGGAAAATGATCTTGGGTTATAAGTTGTGATCACTTATTAAATCTTAAGATAAAAGAAGTTCAGTTGTGACCATTTGGTTGTTATTTCTGTGTTGCTTGTATGTGTGTCATAACAAGTGATAATTGGTAATTAACGTAAAGTGTAATGAGAATAGTTGTAAACATTAGACTGGTGCACGTCAAGAGTTGGACTTTGGGAGTTGGAGTACATGGTGGTAGCCCATGGCTTTTTCTAGGAGATGGATTGATCACCATCCCTCTTTTATTTTTCAAAGGTCTCTCGATATCGCAGGTCATTCTGGAATACAGAGTCGCGCTCGTATTTCGTCTTCTTAGTGAAGGCATTGGTGGTAGCACAACTCGGGTCCAATAACTATTCCATTTGAGTAATAAAAAGATGTTTAGAGTTAGTTAGTAAAAGTTGTCTACAGAATGTTATATGATTATATTATTATTTATCCCTGCATGTTATTTATTTAGTATCAAGTTAGGAATACTTATGTTTTAGTATGTAGTACTCAGTTTCGCTGATTATGTGCTTTGTTAGTGTTTGTGATCATGGCTTTGCCTTATTGATCATGTGATGACCCAATTTGGTGAGCTGATTCAGTAAAGTATTGACATTATAGGTTCGAAGATGTGCATAATTGGGAATCTGGAATGGAGAGAATGTGTGACTATTTTATTTTACTTTTTTGCATTTGTAGGAATATACATTATTAAGTTGGTTTGAATAAGACTCATTTAGATTGTTTGATTTCTAAATACTTATTTATTTATAATAAAAGGTTAAAGTTTAGTTATATGTTTTCCGCTGTAAAATTCTGAATTAGTCGATACGTTATCACACGGGCGATAATACTTGGGTAATTCTCTACTTTTATATTATAAAGGTATTTCTGAAAAGAGAGAATATATTATCGGAGTGTTACACAAGACATGGGGAGTACCTAACCAAATTAGGGTACTGGTTAATCAAGGGAGGAGAGAACGATAATGTCGACATATCAAAGTTCTGGAAGAAATTCTGGAAACAAAAATTTTGGTCAAAATGGAAAATATTCTATTGGAAGCTAGCTAATGGTGCATTAGCCCCCGGAGTAAACCTTAGAAAGAGAAAAATTCTAAGTGAGATTCCTTGCCCGCTCTGTGGGAAAGAGGAGGAGATGGATACTCACTTATTCAAGAACTGCGAAGTAACTATGAGAATTTGGAAGAGCTCAAATCTAGGAATAAACTTGGAGAACCCAGTCAATACTACCATCACGGTATGGTATATAAATTGGTTATGGTACCTAATGCAGGAGGAAAGAAGTCTTGAGGGTAAAACACTTGAATTTTAGGAATTTTATGGAGTGTCTGGTTACTAAGGAACAAAATCATATTCAATACAAGATATCACTTGAATCCCCTAGATACTTTTGAGATCTTTAGTCTCACGCAAAGAAGATAGTGTGAATGCTCTAGCAATATCCACAAGGATGAAAGGTCAAAAGAAAGCGTAGTGCGAGAGAGTTACGAGGGAAGATCTCTTGGGAGAAAAACTGGACACTTGACAGAAACCATAGTACTCTGATAGTTGATGGTACTTGGAAAGAAAACAAATACAGTAAAAAATGACCTGGGTGATGTTGCATATGGATGGGTAATAATGGAAGGAAATATGGAAACAACAAAAGGAGGATTTTCAGTTGAGGCAAGCTCACCAACACAAATTGAGGCCTATGCCCTTCTCTTTGGAATAAAGGAGTGTCGAAGTCGTAACATAAATTAAAAAACTTGGAGGTTTGGTCTGACGCTAAACAAGTGGTGGAGAGTTTACGAAACGGTGCAAAAATGATTTCTTTAATCCATAACATAATTCTTGAAATTTTTTAATATTATTGGGAGAATTTTAGTCAGTTTGTATAATTAAAGTAGAAAGAATAAATGTCCAAAAAGCCCACTTCCTGGCTAGCCAACAAGCCAGATGAGGGGAATTAGCATGTAATTGTCTATGGTTATCTATGTTACTGGAAAAAAAAAGAAAAAAAAAAAACTGAAAAATTGGAGGAAGGAGTACCATGCATATCACAGACACCGTACAATATTACAAATGGCGGGAAGCATGAACAGTTGATCACTGTAGAAAGAGCAAAATGAAAAGTGAAAAACACACATTTTCTATGTCAAAACAATTTACGTAAAGATTTACAACATGGGTTGAAAACAATGCGAAAGCAATATCACAAATGGTCTGAACTATGAATAGTTCATCACTATAAAAAGAGCAAAAATGAATAGTGAAAAACATACATTTACGCCACAAAATTCACAATATGGGTTGAAGAGGAGAAGCAAAAGCAAGAAAATCAGAATTAGACTCCAAACTTTTAATATCTTTCTCGTCCAGGAAAATCCATGCTTGAACTCCGTCATCACCATCTGAGTCAGTAAAATCAGTCAAAATAATCAGATTTTTATGAAAAGAAGACATAACTGCATCAGTAGGAACCATCCATTTAGGCTTCCCAAACCCAAAATCCAGATCACTGAACCCAAGCTTACACCAGCTAACAATCTTATATGCCCTCTCCTTATACTCTGACAACATAGGGATTAACTTATCCCAACTTTCACGTACTGCCTCCACTCCATTCTCACCATGATACTTTTCTCTAATCTCGTCCTTCGTCGTCAAAACTGCTCCATGAATCTCTGCAACGAGCTCCGGAAGGCTGGCCAATATCCCAGCCCGGGCTACTGCCGTGTCAATAAGGTTTCCGATAGAACCTCTCGGGAGTGGCGGGTTCATAAATGGTCGCATGTTTACCGTAATTTGAAGTGTTGTATCCGTATGCTCGTACTGATCCCCGGCCATCTCTGAGACTACTAAGAGTTGCTCCCAGACAAATCCGGCCATTGCCTGCAATCGAGTTGGGTTGGGGACTTGCTGACTAGATGCCCTAGCCTTCAGTTTGGCTATAGCATTGCTCCGGAATATATAACTTTTAACCACGACAGAAGGGGAGCCGTGAATGTGATTTTTGCAACCATTATTATTCGCCATACCCATCTGGAGTAGCTCCGGGTTACGCCGCGGAGGGAAGGCAGTGATGGCGGCTTCGAAATCAGGCTGCACTATGTTTTCAATGAAGTCACCCCTTGTAAGAGCCGCCCAATATTTAAAGAAAGTTGCGGAGGAGGTTCCATCCGTAACTTTGTGGATATCATACCATCCAATAGCAACACCTCCACAGGTGAATACATTGATTTGAATTGTAAGGTGTACTGACATGATTGGCAGATTATCATCAACACCAAGAACACCTAGTGAATCTCGAGGTGGAAGAAACTTGTTGACTAAGTTAAGTTTTCCAGGCGAGTTTAGGACATAGGATATAGGGCAATTCACTTGAGTTTGAATAAAGGGTATCCCTTCGTCGGTGCAAGTTATCGTTGATTGTTTGATTTGGCCAGCTAAAGGGTAGAATCTATTTAGTGTTCTCAGATAGAATTATATAAGGGAAAGTAGACTTTCTTGCATATAATTAATGAAAAGAAAGAAGCCTTATATAAGGCAAAGTACAAACTGTTTCTAAGATAATGAAAAGAAAGTGGGATAGAAAATGGCCCACGTTTAACAATACTGCTAACAATTAGGAAATGAAACTTATGCTAAGAATCCTAAGAATGCCCACTAACTAATAATACTAAATTAAAGGAAAGTCAAACAACTATCTTTGAATCATTACTTCCACTAATTATCCAACATACCCCCTTGATTCAAAGTTGCATACTCCCATCTTCATCATGAAAAAATCTTGTTTCTTGAACGCAAGTGACTTGGTTAGAATGTCAGCCATTTGTTGATTTGTAGTACAAAACTTCATTGCAATATCTCCCTGAGCTACTAATTCACGAATGAAATGATGCCGAATATCGATGTGTTTTGTACGACTATGAAAGATAGCATTCTTTGTCAGATTAATTGCTGACATGTTGTCACAATAAATCTCAGTAGCAGTCACTTGATCTTGAAGAAAATCTGCTAACAGTCTTCGTAACCAAATAGCCTGACAAGCTGCGAAGTAATTGCTGCATACTCAGCTTCCGATGAGGATAAAGCTACTGTACTCTGTTTCTTTGATGACCAAGAGATAGCACCGGATCCAAGAGTGAATACGTACCCGGAGGTGCTTTTTCTGTCATCAAGGGAACCTGCCCAATCACTATCGCAATAGCCGACCAACCTCATGGTCTTCACATTGTTGTACCAAATCCCATAATCAGATGTACCTGCTATGTAGTGCATTATCCTCTTTACTGCTCCAAGATGATGTTTCGTAGGCTTATGCATAAACCTAGAAACCAGTCCAACAGAGTGCGCAATATCAGGTCGAGTGTGAGATAGATAGTTCAAACCACCTACCATGCTTCTGTACAGCCTTGCATTTGCTGCTCCTGTATCATCATTTGTCGACAATTTCTCATTAGGATTCATTGGAGTGTAAGCAGGTGTGCATCCTGTCAACTGAAATTTTTTGAGAAGATCTTCTGCAAACTTTCGTTGGGAGAGAAAAATACCATCAACACCTTGTTTTACTTCTAACCCAAGAAAATAGTGTAGTAAACCCATGTCTGTCATCTCAAACTTCCTCAGCATACTAGACTTGAATTCAGCAATAATAGACTCACAAGACCCCATGTATATCATATCATCTACGTACAAACAAACCACGAGAAAACCAACAGTACCTTGCTTTTTTAAATAGAGTGTAGGCTCATTTTCACTCCTTTGAAAACCATTCTCCAGAAAGTATGAGTCAATTTTGTGATACCATGCACGCGGGGCTTGTTTAAGGCCATACAATGCCTTTTGTAACCTATAGACTTTGTTCACTTCATCATGAACAACAAAGCCTTCAGGTTGAGCAACATATACCTCCTCCTTCAACTCTCCATTTAGGAAAGCTGATTTAACATCAAACTGAAACACCGGCCAACCAAGTTGAGCAGCTAAGGCAAGAAAGGTTCGTACCGTTTCAAATCGAGCCACTGGAGAGAACGTCTCATCATAGTCAACTCCTTGCTCTTGTGCATATCCCTTAGCCACCAATCGAGCCTTATGCTTTTGTACTCTTCCATCAGCATGATACTTAGTACGGAACACCCATTTCAAGCCAATGGCATTTTTTCCTTCCGGAAGATCAACTAACTCCCATGTGTTGTTCTTCTGTATGCATTTCATTTCTTCTGCCATAACATCCTGCCATACTTGTTCTTGAGCAGCATCGTCATAATAAATAGGATCTGAGACTGAGAGAGCAAAGTCACATGTTTCATAAATCTCTCTTAGTGAACGGAACCTCTGCTGAGATTCTGGTGTACTTTCTGGTGACGAAATTGTGTTGCTGCCAGGTTGTGGGCTTGCAAACGAAGTAGTATTGTTGTCTTGTGAGTTGCAACTACTTTCTTGTGATGTATGGGTTGCTGCATTAGGGACTGCAT
The DNA here is from genome assembly GCF_026745355.1 of Beta vulgaris subsp. vulgaris. NCBI lineage: Eukaryota > Viridiplantae > Streptophyta > Magnoliopsida > Caryophyllales > Amaranthaceae > Beta > Beta vulgaris. Next base: position 28,609,012 of record NC_079204.1, read on the forward strand.
CAGGGACTACACCAGAGACTTCTCCATCATCAATAAAAGGAACCATCTGTCCTGTATTATCAGAATTCCAAGACCAGCTAGCAGACTCATTAAATAACACATCTCGACTTATAATGATCTTGCCACTTATTGGATTATACAACCTATAAGCTTTGGATTTCAAACTATAACCAAGAAAAACACATTTTTCTGATTTATTTTCAAGTTTATGACGAGATGATTTTACCAAAGCATAGGCTATACAACCAAAAACTTTTAAGTGGCTTACCAGAGGCTTCACATTATGCCATGCTTCATATGGAGTCTGATTCATGACTGCTTTTGTGGGAGAGATGTTGCGAAGATACACGGACGTAGCTACTGCTTCTGCCCAGAACTGATTTGGAAGTCCTCTGGCTTCAACATGCTTCTGGCCATTTCTACAATGGTTCGGTTCTTCCGTTCAGCAATGCCATTTTGCTCTAGGGTGTAGGGTGCAGTAAGTTGCTTGTAGATTCCAAGCTCTTCACAAAATGCATCAAAATCATTTGAGCAAAATTCACCTCCATTGTCTGTGCGCAACTTCTTTATGAAACAACCTGATTGTTTCTCAACAAAGGCTTTGAACTTTTTAAACATTCAAGTGCTTCAGACTTGAGTGTCAAAAAGTAAACCCAACTCATCCTTGTATAATCATCAGTGAACAATAGAAAATAACGACTACCATTCAATGACTCCGTTCTCATCGGCCCACACAAGTCTGCATGAACTAACTCAAGACATTCAGTTGCTCTTCGGGACTTCCCAACGGGAAAAGGCTTTTTACTGTGTTTCCCTAAGACACACCCTTCACAGAACTCAAGTTTATTGATGTGTGGTAGGCCTAAAACCATCTCTTTTTGACTCAATAATTTCAACCCATTAAGGTGTAAGTGACCATAACGCAAATGCCATAGGTCAGAGTCACTACCACCTTTAACAATAAGAGCCTTGTCTTCTACAATGGATACATCAAGTGGGAACATTCTGTTTTTGGTCATACTAACACTAACAAGATTAAGACCCGATTTCTTATCTCTAATAACACACTGACCAGCATCAAACACAACTACCAATCCATCATTCATCAATTGTCCCACACTTAGCAAATTGTGAGCTAAACTAGGTACAAAGAAAACATCATGCAATAATTTCTTTTTACCAGTGCTAGAACAGATAGCAATTGTACCTTTCCCATCGACTTGAACAGTTTTGTTATCACCAAGTCGAACTTCGGATTTTTTGGAGACGTCCAAAGTCTCAAACAGGGAGCGAGAATTGGACATGTGGTTCGAGCATCCACTGTCAATGAACCATAAATTCTGATCACTGGTGTGATCAGGATAATGTGCCATGAACAACATCTCTGAGGTATCATCAGTCTCGACCAAATTGGCTTTAGTGCTTTCATCTTTCTGCTTTGACCAACATTCTGCTTCTTTGTGGCCAAATTTTTTGCAATAATGACACTGAATGGAGCTTTTCTGGTTGAAGTGGCGTTGCTCCTGTGATCGACCGCGACCGCGACCTCGACCACCAGTACGACCACCGCGTCCTCTGCCACGATAGCCACCTCGGCTATTTCCTCTACTAGAGGTTTCCTCTTTCACCTGGAATGCCTTTTCTTCAGTAACTCCTTGCGTAACTCCTTGTTTTCTGTTCATTCGCTCTTCATGATTTTGTAACGAGCTCATCAATTCAGCAAAGGAATAAGTAGAGAGATCATGGGATTCCTCAATTGCAGGAACAATAAGGTCAAATCGAGTATTAAGAGTTCTCAATATCTTTTTAACCACAGTTTGATCAGTGATTGTCTCTCCATAAGATCTCATTCTATTGACAATAGAACTAGCCCTAGATAGATAGTCTTGCACAGTTTCTTTGGTATCCATACTCAAAGTTTCAAAATCAGAACGAAGAGATTGGAGTTTTACTTCAATTACCTTCGTCGAGCCCTGAAATTCAGTTTTCAGAGTTTGCCAAGCCATCTTAGACGTGGTTGCAGAGGCAATCCGAGAAAAGAGAGAGTCACTGACTGATTGTTGAAGAAAAAATAAGGCTTTGGCATCCTTTTTCTTATTTTCCTTCAATTTTGATGCATCTTTGTCTTTATCATCATACCCATCTTCAATGAATTCCCATAGCTCCTGAGATTGGAAGAGGGTCTTCATTTTAATAGACCAAAACTCATACTTATCCCCATCAAAAATGGGAATTAATGGTTGAGAAGTGGGTGATATTCCATTAGCCATGGATTCACACAGAAAAAGAGGATTTTTTGAAGATGGTAGAAGCTCTCACTGTGTTTCACTCAAGAAGAAGAAAGAAACAAGGCTGCGCTGCTCTTGTTTCACGAACCCACTGGACTTTTCTCTCTTTTTCTTTTTGTTTTTTTTTTTGCTTAAAAAAAGATCTAACCTGGATATTTTTATTAATTGAAAGATAAACTAAAGCTGCAGTGCTGTAGTGTCGTGGCACTCTCTCAAAAAATAAAAAAGCTGCTGATACCAAGATAGAATTATATAAGGGAAAGTAGACTTTCTTGCATATAATTAATGAAAAGAAAGAAGCCTTATATAAGGCAAAGTACAAACTGTTTCTAAGATAATGAAAAGAAAGTGGGATAGAAAATGGCCCACGTTTAACAATACTGCTAACAATTAGGAAATGAAACTTATGCTAAGAATCCTAAGAATGCCCACTAACTAATAATACTAAATTAAAGGAAAGTCAAACAACTATCTTTGAATCATTACTTCCACTAATTATCCAACATTCTCGAGAGGCAACTCTTTAGGAGATTAACGTTAACGGGCTGTGTTTCTGGTGTCCCGGCGTAAAACACAAGGACGGACGTAAGGAAGGGCGGGACAAGTGGAAGTATCTGATCAACGTAAGATAATGTGAAATTTTTGCGATGAGAAGGCGTCGGAATGGATGGCTTCACGCTTTCTCTTAAGATAAAATTAACTTTTACTTCGACGGAAGTGTTTCCCATTTGTTTGTTTATGATTTTTTTTCAATGTGCACATTTTGGGTGAAACATCGTAGAATTTTAAGGAACGGCTGGTTAGAACAATTTGCTCAATTTGGAATTTTTTAGATGTGAAATGAATGCCAAGTAATTCTAAAATTGGGATTCCTCGGTTTAACATTAATATGATTAATTTATTATAAACATCTTAGTATTTTAAGGAATGGCGGCTTAGAACAATATGTTTTTATAGATGAACCTATCATTGATAAGAAAGATAGACTTTCCAGTTTAAATATTAAATTGTTCAAGACCATAACATGGCCGGTTCCTTCCCCTCACACAAAAAGTCAATTAAGAAGATCTAGAATATGACAATTTGACAATAATTAAAAATAATAAACATAATTTACATTTTTAAGTGCTTAATTAGTTCACATGTTGATTTACCCCAAGTTAGACTACTACTCTACTAGCTAATCCCTTTTTTGGATTTCTCCAACAACGCTGTACGCCCTACATTTTTCTAATGCTACAGTATCCTCAAATTTACATTCTTTAAGGTACACTTAACTACTGCTAATGCTCATTATATGTAATTAATTTTGTTTACTTCATCTCTATTATATAAGCCAAGGGAGGAGGTGTGGTGTCCTCTTTTGAAGTGACTAAAATACCCTTAATGATCTAATTAATGGAATGAAAAAAATTACAAAAGCAAATCATTTAAAAATTCTCATTCCAACTTGCCATTTAAAACAAGTTTAAAATGGTATATGCATCAAATACTTCAATTAAAAATTAAATTGAGAAAATATTTATCTCTATTATATAAGGCAACACATGGGGGACACCAAAAAATAGAAAAAGGAAAAAAAAGGAAAAAAGAATAGAGGATAACTAACTATTTCATTTGAATGAAAAAAGGGGGGGAAAGTAAGACATTTAAACTGAATATCAGTTTTTTGAAAAAATAAAATCTAAAGACGATTTTTCTACCCAATTAATTTTATTTTCTACTTCATTTATTATCACACATTATCGCACGCATTGCGTGCATGTAAGACTAGTATAATATAGTGGAACTAATCTAACTTATAAAAATACTCTCGTTTCTTTTTAATAGTTATACTTTACTTTTTCACATTTGCCAATGTAAATATTTGAAAAGTAATATCCCTTAATTTACATTTGTAAAAATTATAAAAAATTGATATTTTAAAAGTACATATCGATACAAGTAAAAGAAGATCTCGCGTGACTATATTTTTTCCTTATCTATTAACCACAAATAATAATGAAACATAAATTTATGACTAGTGTCAAAACTCAAAGTGTAACAATTAAAAATAAAATGAGGTAATACACCTATATCCCATATCCAAGAGACAAATGAACCTTGTTAGACCACACAGCTTCATCCCACACCCAAGAGACAAATCAAGCTCAATAGCTAATGCTTCTATATTCCACAGGCAACACACACTTTCTTAAAATATAAAATCACCATCTCCAATCCATAATTTTGCATACTCCCAACACAATCCTACATCTAAGAATTCAAATTTCTTGTCCCACTTTTTTGTAATCGTCTATTTTACCACTTAATATTATTGGCCCACACAATTTAAACAAACTTCTTGTTTTAAAACAAATAATAAGACAAAAAAGACGACATTAACCAAAACAATGACTCTGTTTGGGGAAGCATTTTAGCTACTGTTTATGCCGATTTTGTACCAAGTACGCAAAAGGTTAAGGTGCCAACAACTAGATCAATATGCGAATAGCAATCAACATTATTAAAGAAATAAATAACGTAAACTGAATAAAGCAATAAAAGGAGCAAGAAATTGTTGACGCGGAAAACCCGAAAAGGGAAAAACCGCAGGTGATGCTCTTGATCACCAATCCACGCACTAATATGACGTTGACGCCGTACAAAGATCAAGCAAAGTAAAGAACTTTGTTCTTCGTTACAAGAGGAGTTATGGTAGTGAGAGAGAGGATGAATATTCCTAAAGGGAGGCTTAGAGAGATAAGAAATATGATCAGCTAGCCTGCTAGGTTTACATAAATTACATATATATATGAGAATCTCTTCTACTGATCTTGTGAGCTGCTTCCACCATATTCGCGCCACGTCACCCACAATCCCTCTTATATCACAACTGCTTAACTGCCATAGTGATGTATTTGAACTGGTCCTCTTTATTTTGGCGGCCCAACTCTAGCCTTCTCATTTATTGAATGCAGCGCCAAAGTGTAAACGCGGGCCCAACAGCTACCTTAAATGATAAGGTGCTAATATATTTTAGGTGCTAAAATGATTAGTAGTGTTTGGGGAGCACTTAAAATAAAATTTCACATGACTACAATGACTTAAATGAGAAGTTAAAAAATTTACCTTTTCAAAATTAGGTGATTGAAATTTTGGAAAATCTTTCCAAAATTTTGACAACAAGTAATTTTGCTAAAATAATTTATCAACTTAATCAACTAATTTTGCAAAACACTTAAAGTAATCAGGGCCTGTTCTCCCCAGCTTATTTTCAGTTCAGTTCAGTTCAGTTCAGTTCAGTTCAGTTCAATTCAGTTCAGTTCAATTCAGTTCAGTTCAATTCAGTTCAATTCAGATAAGTTCAGTTCAGTTCAGTTCAGTTCAGCTCTTGACAATACTTTTACTCTCACATATCACTATTCATTTCAGTTCAGTTCAGTTCAATTCAGTTCAGTTCAGTTCAGATCAGTTCAGTTCAGTTCAATTCAGTTCAGTTCAATTCAGTTCAATTCAGTTCAGTTCAGTTCAGCTGTTTTATGCCGAAGAGAACAGGCCCTCAGTTACCTTATCAGTTCTAGCATCTTATCAGTTTTAATTTTATCTTATCAGTTTCAGTTAACTTATCAGTTTCAGTTTATTTTCAACTAGTAATGCCAAACAGAACGATAACTACAACTAAAAATACAACTAACTATAACAGAATTTTTTTTTCCTTACTATCATCCGTCATCACCACTACAATTAATTTGCCATTCCACGCTTCAGCACAACTCCATCTTTCTCTAAAAAGTAAGTCAAAGTCCAATGGTTTTTCCTTCAATCTATGCTAAACTAATGCTCCCAAAACTCTTCATTAACACCCTCTCTCTCCTATGTTTTCTAAGAACTTTTATCCAAGCATCCTTCAGGCAGTTGGGTTTCCCCTACGTTCTCGTGCCCCGTATATATTGGCCCAGCAACAAACCCGAATTCAGGCCCATATCGGCCTCTATAATCCAGGATATGATTGGGCCCGGGCTCGGGTCCAATATACCCGAGCAGTGTGTCATTTGCATGCTTGAGTTCAGAGACAATGTGGAGATCAGAAGACTGACAACCTGCAGGCATATATTTCATAGGGGGTGTTTGGACCGATGGATGGAACATGATCAGATTACTTGCCCTCTATGTAGGACACCCTTCGTACCTGATGAATTAATGGCGGTTTTACATGGGAAGCCTTGGACAGCTGCAACTTCTGCCATTCCTGAATTTGGTGGCGAGTTCTGTTTGATCAACAACATGTTGTAGCATTATGAATTTATAATATATGTTTTTGTACATAGTGTTATGTGATGACTTTTTAATAGTTTTTATCCATATGTGGCATTTAGGCTCCAGTTTGGTATGATGTAAAATGTTTTTCATGAATATAAGTTTTCATTTTCCTATGATTGTTTGTTGTTTGAGTTAGCAAGGGTGTAAAACATCGTTTTCATTATAGAGAAATAGCTCTTGTATAGGTGAAAATCATTTTCTTTTTACGAAGAAAGAAAAACTAATTTTCCATCCTCCTCCTTAACACCTTTCAATAAGTAGATGGTGGACAGAGGTGTAGGATGAGCATCCTACACCAGCTCCAAAACGCAAGGCAAAAAGAATAAAACGCACCATTCAACATGCAAAAAAAAATTGATTTGACAGCCAATGTACATTCCCCTTACATCCAATGTACATGTCGAAAATTCAAAAAGTAAATGATTTGACAGTTACTGTTCACCATTTAATAACTGATTTGATGTCAACTGCCATCATTTCCCCCCATATACTGTTCACCACACTCTACTTTGAATGTATGTTATTGTTCATTGTGTGTTATTACATCGTTCACTATATCACAAGGATTGTACTTTGGATGTCTATTATTGTTCATTGTGTGTTATTGATGATTTTAGGGGATGTCATTGTACATTTTGATTTTGTTAATGAACAACCACGAAGCCAAGAATGTACAAAGAAACATAATAGAATAAAAGTAACCCAATTCCTAAAGCTGATGTCAAGTGAGTAATTTGCAATCTTTGTACACTGGTGTGTTGATGTTTGTTCATTAATGAAATTCAATATGTACAATTACAGTCCTATACCTCATATTGCTCCAGGTGCCACAAAAAAAAAACTCAATATGATTGTAACCCAGTTAATGTACATGAATGTCAACAAAGTGTACATGCAAGGTATGTGCATGTACATGCAACTGTATGTGGAGCTAATAATAATAAAAAAAGTACCGCAACCAACGTAAATAAGGATAAATCACAATGTACACTGATGGTCATTACTTTGATCACTGAAAATAAAAATACATTATTGTTTGATTGAATGTTCACTAGATATGACTCAATGTACAAATGTTCTAGCAAGATTGTTCAATTACTAAGCCTGAATGTACAATGTTGTTATGACTGGATGTTCAAGTTATTTTATAGAGCTGACTTTGTTCTGTGTACATTAAAGTTGCGTTAATGATCACTGTGTATGACTAAATATACATTAGCTTCACTAACATGCATGCATAACATATTCTATAGACACGAACAAAACAAAAAAAAAAACTTAATATAGGTACTAGAACAAAAGGTCAACACATAACAATATGATTGTAACCCAGTTAATGTACATGAATGTCAACAAAGTGTACATGCAAGGTACGTGCATGTACATGCAACTGTAGGTGGAGCTAATAATAATAAAAAGGTACCGCAACCAACGTAAATAAGGATAAATCACAATGTACACTGATGGTCCTTACTTTGATCACTGAAAATCCCCAAATGTACACTCGTATATTATTGTACATCAAACCATATGCATTTGTGCATTAAAAAAAGTTTTAAAAATGCAAAACAGAATATAAAATCAAATATCAACATTTGGAAATTTATAATAGAAATGAATGAAAATAAGGGAGAAATAAATGAAGAACAAAATAAATGAGAGAGAGAATTGAAATGGTTCTTGAAAAATAAATGAGAGAGAAAGAGAGGGAATGAGTGAGTGATAAGAGAGAAAAAGCTGGCCCACTTTCAAAAATACTGTCAAAAGCCTTCCAAATTTTGGATCTCCTAAAATCATCAAAACGACGTAGTTTTGGCCAAGGTGTAGGATGCTCATCCTACACCTCGGTGCATGATCTAATTTGCGAACACCTTTTACTCTCCTCTTATCCATCCTCTTCCTTTCCCTCCATGTTTTTACATAGTTTTTTTATTTTGTATTGAACAAAAGAAAGGGAAATTTACTTTTGTAATTGAATTTTCTATTGTACAATATCTTACATATCTAGAACAAGAACATCTTAAAAGGGGGGAAATATAGGCCATTTCAGTCATTTTGGAGCTGCATTTGCATGGGAGCAACTGTGATTTTGGAAACCAATAATAGAGAGCTCCTTACTTCATAAATTTTTATTTTTAGCTTGAGTGCTAAAGTGTTCAAATAGATGTGAGCGCCACAAATAAAAGTGTAAAGTACTCCTTCTGGTCTTTATTAGTTTACCCGTAATTTTTTGGATGTTCCTTATTAATTACCGCTTTCTTTTGTTTCTATTTTTGGAATGGGTCCACTTACTTTTCATCACACATACATCCAACTTTAATATAAAATAATAGAATTTCTTTCTTTCTATAACCCATAATATTAGTTCTCCTAAAACTCTGTGCAAAAGAAAGAAGTAAACTAATAAAGATCGGAGGGAGTACTATTATACCTTTTATCAGCCAATAAAAACCGAAAAAAGGGCTCATTCCGTAATGTTAGAATTTTTTTTTTTTTGGTTTTATGTTTTTGACTCATGTGATATATATTATATAACAAAATAAAATTAATTCCATGCTTGACAAAATAATTATGTTTATTTTTAAAACAAATATAAAAAAAACATGGAAACTACATGCTTCTTCATTATTGTTTTTCGTATTGAGTTTGCAAATTTTTTTAATATCTAAAGATAAATATATAGAAACATAAAAAATTAAGATTCAAGTTTTAGTTGTCAACTTTTCTGATTGACAAGATTAGTATATACATATCACTAAGTATGTTTTAGGTCTATGCAACTTACACGTGAAAAAATTTATTTTATAAATTTAAGATTTTTATGATACTTTTCCTGAAAAGATGGTGTAAAAATCAAAAATATTTTAAAAATTATTATATATATATATATATATATTAAATATAATTAAAGAGAAAATATGTTTTTCCACTTTTATTTTTAAAAAATAACTTGTGAATCACCCCACTAAATAAACAATATCTTTTATTTATATCTTACGTTATTCAAATTCTCCTTATGAAATTGGAATTAAGATTTCGTACACCGCTATTATCATTCTTACTCGTACAGTAGGTATTTTAGTCAAGAAGAAAAATTAATTGACTTACTTATTCACATAGAGTCTAATTAAGTAAACTCGTAAGATTTTATCATTATTTTCCAATTAATTTATGAAATTACTTTTCTAAGTTTTGTGTCTATATATGTTGAGTTTTAAATAAATTTAATTTACTGTTAAGCTACCATAACAAAAAAAAAAATACTTTTCGAATGTGAAAAGTCAGTGAATATGTTTATGATATGGTGCATGCTATAATAAAAAACCTTGTAATACCCTAATGATTCCCTTTCTTTTTCACTACCTTTCGTATAAAATAACAGAGAATAATCAAAGTATTTGTAAAAATATTTAGATTTATTCAGAAAATTGATAAAACTAAAAGTCATACTTTTTGGATACAATCGTGGCCCACCAAAAGGATGAGGAGCTAGCTCATGTGGTAGAGCACTCCCCTCTGATCCTTGAGGTCAGGGGTTCGATCGTTACCCCTAACATTATGTTGGGGTATTTCCTTAGCATGCTTTGCATGCTTTACCAGCCAATGTGCTGGTAGTTCCTACAAGGCTAGTAGTCTTGGTAGGGGTTAGCCCTTGAACTGACTTAATTTCCCAATCAAAAAAAAAAAAAAAAAAAAAAATCATGGCCCACCAAAATAAATTAAAGTCAATATTTAGAAGTCAACATTCAAAAGTAATATTTAGAATCCACATAACTCAATATCAATAAATAATTCAACTAAAATAAACGTAATTTAAACTTCACACTTTTAGATGCATCATAATCTCCAACATAAAAACAATTGTATGACCAACTAATACAAGTGGCTTGCTCAACTATAATACAAAAGGTAATAATGGTAAGCCATAATCGAAAACATAAAAAGCACAATACTACAGAGTATAACTGCCATGCAATACATACAATATATATTGAGACAAAATTAATTATACTGACTTTAATTATCCTCTTGACTGAATTAACTGACTAATTAATTTGGCATAAGCAATGAAACAAGTTAATTCTATAAACAGTGTTATAAAATGACATGCCAATTATATGCGCGACTCAGTGCCATCAAACCTGTTGTAGGCTAAAGATCAACGCCTATAAATAGGACATGTGGCTCCATCCTACTCCTACACGTGTCCCTTCACTGCTGCTGCAGAAAGTACGGGGTTCAAAAAGGTGTATGGCCTAAAATACACTTTTCAGAATAAAAGAGTTGTACTAGCACTCCTTGTTAGCCCAAATTTTACTTAGGCCCAAGATCTACAAAAGGCATTATTGTAAAATGGATGATGTGTACTCTCTAATCAATGCTTGTCACGTGTCATAAAACTATTGCTCAACCAATCAATGCTCACAAATTAGGGTGACATCACATCAGGGTTAACAATTACTTCAGACACTATAAATAGTCCTTGAAATCAGGGGAAAGGTACATTTTTCTGAGTAGTACAGTGTACTATCATTATACCAAAAATTCTCTATCTTTCTCTACTTTACCTGAATTAAGCTTCGGAGGGGGAAAAACCACCCAAACCTCCAGGGTGGGTCCCTTTTTGCAGGTCCGGAAGCGGAGCTCAAGTTCGGGTTTGGATTCAGGTGTTGTTGCACAAGTCTCCTATTGAAAGAACATATTGTTGGAAATAGTAGTATTGTTTTACGAGTTTATCTCTATGTAACATTTGGCGCCGTCTGTGGGGAGACGCAAAATTGACTGATTATCACGCATCCAACGTTGCTAGGAACAGGAGTTTCGAGATTCTAGTGGAAAATATGATGGACGATGAAAGGCCACCAAGAGGAAGAGATAGGACCCCCTGTTGTTGTCAACCTCTCTGCACGAAGCAGGCAGCCTGTCATTCAGGAAAAACCTTGAGCGTCCGGTAACAGCTGCCCATCTGGAAAATATTTTGAATGATTTTCAGATTATGATGGCTGCATGCTATCGTTGAGGAGCAAATCAAGAACAACATGTTGTTTTTCCACGTCAATCCAAACCCAGCTGCTGTAAGACATTCCCAAGAAGGCCGGTCAGGGCTAAGCAGGCCTCCTCGACAGGAAGTGTCCAGACTAGTCTCAAAAGGAAAGCAACCCGCGGTTAGTGAGCAGCGGAGGGAAATGGACTAGAAGTTGGTGGTCCGGCCAGGGGACAACTTACCTCCTAGTGGTTATAAAATGGAGACGGATGCTAAGGAGTATCTAGAGGAAAAAAGGTAGCAGCTCTACAACGCTCAGCATCAGGGTCCACACCCTATATGAGAGATCCTCCATTAAGGCTACCATCTAGAACGAGAGACGGAGTCAAGGACCATCTGCTGTCTAGCCAAGGCAAGAAAAAACTATATTGCAACCTATGGTGTATAGGCGTCGAGGCCTAGCTAACACCTCTTCTAATGTTGTGCTAAAGGAATATCGTCGGGAGAACATACCCATCGAGGGACCTTCGAGGCCACTCAAGATTAATTGGCTGACTCCATTCTCAACCAGAGTCATGGAGTCTCCTCCATGCCCAAAGGTTAAGCTACCCACGATAGAACCCTTCGACGGAACTACCGATCTAGACGATCACCTATCGGCATACAAGCATCAAATGTATGTTCAGGTAGTTGATGATGCTACTTGGTGTAAGAATTTTCCAGCTACTTTAAAAGGGGTAACGCCAAAAGTGATTCAATAATCTTCATCCTAGCTCAGTGAGTAATTTCACAGAGATTAATATTCTGTTCACTATCCATTTTGTAGCAAATCGGCAGGAGCAGAAAACTAGCATGCATTTGGGGGAAGATTATCCAAGGACCAAAGGAGGTGTAAAGAAGTTTTGTTAAGAGATTTAATCTAGAGGCATTGCAGATTCAGGATCTGAATGTAGGAGTGGCCTTCAAGTTTGATCTAGTAAAGAAAAAGATCACCACTCAGGTTGAAGCTTTACGGGAGGCTGAAGCGTTCATTCACGCAATAGAGGTGTGTGCAGAAGCAAAATTCTCATAAGTAAAAAAGACTGAAGAAGCAGTTCAGCCAAAGAAAAATAATCCCAAGAATGTTGAAACCTGGGCATTAACTTCTGAGACGACTTCATCCAGGAGAAGTAAAAGAAGTGAACCAGCAACATCGGCGGAGCCTATAGAATTCTGTAAAGATCGATACTCCATTCTTATGGAGATAAAAGATCAACATAAATTAAAGACGCCAGCTGAAATGAAAACTCCCTATAGGAATAGGGACTAGAGCAAATCTTGTCAATTTCATAAAGATTGTGGCCATGAACAAATGAAAGCAAGCATATGAAGAGAGCCTTGGAAGATTTGGCGCACAAAGGGAAGATGAATTCATACTTGTCTCAAGGAGGAAGAAAGTTTCAGAAAAGACATGATCGTCAAAACAAGAGAAAAGAAAGTGAAAGTACTGATGAAGATGTGGAACTTGTCATATCTAGAGGTTTTGCAGCTGGAGGTCCAACCAACCAAGGACATAAAAATTACCCGAGGGAACTCGGACATATCATGCTTACCAATCAAGCAGAGTCGTCAGTGAGCTGGATCAAGGGAAATTGAGAACCCCTCATGACGATACTTTGGTTGTGGAGATGAAAATTGTCAATTTGCAGGTAAGAATAATCTTGATTGATACCGAGAGTTCGACGGATATCATAAGCGCAGACTGTTTGTCTAGGTTGAAGTTCACTAAGAATGATTTGGTCCTAGTTCATCATCCAAAAATTAGGTTTGGAGGAGGAGTAATCCGCCCTATGAAAATTATCACCTTGCCCGTCAGGGTTTGGGATACGGAAGCATCCAGAACGTTATTTGTTAAGTTCTTGGTGGTACGAGATTTGACGACCTACAATGTCATTCTTGGACGACCCACTTTAAACCATATCAAAGCAGTAATTGTTAGTCATCTGATGCTAATGAAATTCGAGTATGATGGGGGGAAAATTGGATCCCTATATGGAGATCAGCAAGCAGCAAGAGAATGCTACCTCAATACTTTAAAATCTTCATCACGGAAGGGAGAAAAATCAGAACAACCAAAGGCAGTAGATAATGAAGCAGCCGATATTGTGAAAGGCCAGGTAGATGATCTAAAGACTGTGGTGTATAGATCTCAGGCAAAGGTCCCTCAAATGAGCAAACCGTCCATTCTCTTGCCGAGCAAGAAGAGGAAGTGTATGGCCATCAAAGAAGAAAAAGCTTTGTCAGAAGAAGTGATGGCCATCATGGGAATCGGACTAGAGCGGCCAGAATCGGTAAAAGTACCAATGGAGATCTTCTTGGATGAACAACGTCCGGAGAGGACGGTGAAAGTTGGGTCTCTTCTAGATCCAAAGATAAAGAACGAGTTGATCAAGCTGTTGAAAGAATTTGAAGATGTTTTTGCATATATCGTAAAGGAAATGCCGGGAGTTGATCCCGAAGTTGCCGTTCACAAGTTGAACATAGATCGTAATCAAAAGCCAATTCGGCAGAAGAAAAGGCACTTGGGTCCAGCAAGAAATCAAGCCATCGACCAAGAAGTGCAGAAGTTGTTAAAATCCAAATTCATCCGGGAGACTTATTATCCGGGGTGGATTGAAAATGTCGTTATGGTCCCTAATAGCCAAATGGAACCTAGAGGATGTGTGTAGACTATACTGATCTAAATAAAGCTTATCCCAAGGACAACTTCCCCTTGCCAAAAATAGATCGGATAGTCAATTCTACGGCTGGACATGCGTTACTAATCTTTATGGATTCTTACTCTAGTTTTCACCAAATTCCGATGTGGTCGAAAGATCAAGATAAGACCTCGTTCGTCACTCAAAAGAGGCTCTATGGTTCGATGAGGATGCCATTCGGCTTTCGCAATGCACCGGCTACCTTCCAGCGGTTAATAAACACTACTTTTCAGCCTCAGCTAGGGCGTAATATGGAGGCTTAAATCGATGACATGATCGTTAAGAGCCGGGAGGAGCCGGGTCATATTGATGACCTCCGTGAAACCTTTACAACTCTCAGAAAATACAAGCTAACATTAAATCTTCAGAAGTGCGTATTCGGAGTGGTGGCAGGAAAGTTCTTGGGATTCCTGGTCGACCAGAGTGGTATTTGAAGCAAACCCTGACAAGATTAAAGAAATTTTAAGTATGACATCGCCGCCCACAGTCAAGGAAGTTCAACGTCTAACCGGGTGTTTGGCAGCCCTAGGCAATTTATTTCTAAATCCGGGGACAAATGTCAATATTTCTTCTCAAGTATCAGGAAGAAGGCAAACTTTCAGTGGACGGAAGAAGCAGAGCAAGCTCTCCAACAAGTAAAGGAGCATCTCCGGCAGTTGCGTCACTTGGTCAGTCCGGCCGAGGGGGAGAAACTGTTTGTATACTTGGTCGTCTCACCTCAAGCAGTATGTGCAGTTAACCTGGTTGAAAGGGAGTCGGTGCAGGTCCCCGTCTACTTTGTAAGCCATGTGTTGAAGGATGCGGAATGCAGATACTCATTAGTAGAGAAGTTCGGCCTAGCGCTTCTCATGGCTAGTGGGAAATTGAGGCTATATTTTCTAACTCATAGGATACTTATCTATATTGACCAGCTTCTAAAGCAAGTTTTGCACAAGATGGAGGCTTCTAGACGAATGCTCAAATGGGCAGTGGAGTTGAACATGTTTGATTTAGCATTTGAACACAAAAAAGAGATCAAGGGGCAAGCCCTGGCTGATTTCATCGTAGAGCTTACTCGGCCTACGTTTGAACCCGTCCAAGATCCAGCTGGGGGCAGAAGACATTGGATGCTCATGGTCGATGGATCTTCCACTAGTAATAACTGCAGGGCTGGGATAATTTTCCAATCGCAAGAAGGGGACAAGTTTGAGTATGCTCTCAGATTTAAGTTCCAGGCATCAAATAATGAAGTCAAATATGAAGCACTTCTAGCGGGCATTAGAATGTGCAAGGTAGCTGGGGCTTTGGAGATTGAGGCCAAGACAAATTCCCTGCTGGTCGTCAGTCAAGTAAATGGAGATTTTGAGTACAAGGAAGCCTCCATGAGTAAATGTATGCAGTTAATTGAAGAAGAAATTAAAACCTTGAACCGGTTTGCGTTCGACCAGGTTCCAAGATCTGAGAACCATTAGGCCGATGCTCTTTCGAAATTGGCTTGTTCGACCGAAGGAGATGTGCCACGAACTGTGTTTTGGGAAGTAAAACCAACAAAAAGCATTGATCAAGAACAAGTCCTATTTCTCAGTCGAGGAAACGTCTGGATACCTCCCATCATTGAATTCAAGAAGACACGACGTCTGCCATCTGACCCGCTGGAAGCCAAGTATGTGAAGGCAAGGGACAAGTGGTTGAGCTCTAGGATGAGACCTTGTACAAGAAAGCGTTAAATCGTCCACTTCTTAAGTGTATCACCAAGGAGGACGGGTTGTACGTTTTAAAAGAATTATACGAAGGAGCTTGTGCCTCTCACATTAGGGGAAGAGCGTTGGGAGAGAAGGTAGGAAGGAGTGGGTAATATTGCACCACCTTAAATGAAGACGCCCTGATTTATGCTAAGAAATACGACAGCTGTCAACGGCATGGCAATAAACATCAAAAGCCGTCCCACTACCTGACCCAATTCTATTCCCACTTCCCTTCGCCAAATGGGGGATGTACATTTTGTGGCAGCCCGCCAAAAGAAGTTTGTGTTACTAGTAGTGGACTAGTTCACTAAATGGATTGAAGCTGAGGCAATGAGAGAGATCACCACAAATGATTTAAAAGGCTTTATACGGAAGAATATCATAACAAGATTTGGCATGCCCTAGTCTATTATCTTTGACAATGGACCACAATTTGAGACGCCTAGGCTCAAGGATTGGTTGGTTGAGCAAGATATCAAAGCCTACTATGCGGCCGTTGCTCATCCTCAGGCAAACGGGCAAGTGGAGGCATTTAACTAGATTCTCTCAAGTGGCATAAAAAAGAAGTTGAATAATTCGAAAGGCTTGTAGGTTGAAGAACTGCAGTTGGTTCTCTGGTCTATCAGAACTACAACCAAGAACTTAACTGGGGAGACCCCATTCATGCTCGTCTATGGTTCTGAAGCCGTCCTACCCATCGAAATAGAAAAGCCCTTCGTTTGGCCTTGGACCAGTTTCTAGAAGTTAAGGGCAATGCTCTATTAAGAATGCAATTATATAAGCTTCGAATGGCGCAAGACTTTAACAAAATAGTGGCTAGATGACCGCTAAAAGTAGGGGATCTCGTCCTGAGAAAAATGGAAGCGGTGAACTAAGCCAAAGAATGGGCAAACTCACGCCAAACTGGGAAGGACCTGACAAGATCGTCCAGCAAGTTCAGAGTGGCACCTTTTGTCTTGAAACCATGGATGGCCGGCCAATTCCTCGGACTTGGAACTCAGATACCTTGAAGAAATACAATGTCTGATGTAATTAAAGTAGAAGCTTGTTGATCTCTACCAAAAAGTGCTACAGCACACAAATGAAAAACTAGATATGTATACATGTATCTTGGCTCTCGGCCAAGCAAAATTCATATAATACAATTCTACTTTTTCTCCATGATTGTCTCTTTACTAGTTATGACTTACTATTTAATTAGGGGCATCTTACCACCGGCCAAAACGATGGTCTAAAACAAAATAATAAATAACATAGTAGAGAAATGTGGACGTCCACACTATAAGGACAACTTCCTTAACAAAAAAAGGCTTCTATTAGAAGATCGACCAAACATGTTACAGATCTATAAGGTTTGAAACATGACTAATGCCCTCAATTGATAAAACTCCAAAGAGTAGACATCAATCTCCTAAAAGAAGACGACCAGAATTAAGAAACCTTAGTAAAGGGATCTTACTTTTCGTCAAAAGGCCACTCAAGTAATAACCACCTTAGTAAAATAATAATTTATTACAAAGGAAAGCAAGACGGATTGCAAACATCCTAAGAAAGCTTTACCTTGCAAAATGTGTCACTATTAAGCATGGTCGTTCTCCTTCTCGGAACAAAGAGAATTTACCAAATTCACTTCGTCCAAGAAGGGGATGAGAGAGCCAATACATAATGACTAGACCAAGCGGACGAGTAACTTTTGCACTTGGGTGGTCAACTAAATTTTGGATTTAATTCGTCCAGGTTAGAGAACGTCTGAATGTTTGTTATAAGTTAATCGTCTCTTCAATCAAAGACGAGCGACTTCGGCACTTGGATGATTAATAGAATTTTGATTCTAATTTGTCCATGATTATTCTAAACTGGATGAAGAATTGAGGCACTTTATAAGAAAAATTTGCAGGCAGAGACAATAATTGGAAAAGTGATTCTATTATAAAAATTCCTAGATTATAAAAAAAGAGAAAAACTAAAGTACAAGAAATTCCTCCAGCCAAGATACAACAACAATGGGCCCCCAGGCTAAGCATTCTACTCAGGTGGGTGGTTGGTGTCATCGGCCTAAGTCAATGGGTCGACCACTTCCTCCTCTTCTTTGTCATCCAAAGAGTCTTGATAAACTAAAAGCTCTTCGTCGGCTATTGTAGCTCTCTGAAGGCTTTCTTGGAATTCTAGACGACATTTGTAATGAAGAACGTTGTCAGACTCGGCCAACATTTTGAACGCCTTCACAGCCCAGGACTTAGAGGTATCAATAACCTCGTTCAGAGCCCCTTTAACAGACTCAAATGCTTCATCTCCCTCCTTCTTCAGCTCATGGTTCTTTGCCCATAGAAAACTATTTTCTCCCCTGAGCTGAACCGCCATTAGAAGGGCAGTGTTCATTTCATCCGTCAGGGCCAACATCAAAGCACCCTTCTCGTCCAGGAGCTTAGTTAGCCGGATGAGATACCTTTTGTTGGCTGACTCCAATTCGGTTGAACGCCTCTCCCAGGCCTCCCTCGACTGGCGATGCAAAATTTCCTGCTCAGCCATGTCGTGCCTAGCCTTGTCCCCAGCCGTTGTTGCATCTCAGACAAGTTGTTTATTTTCTTTTCTGATCAACCTTGCCCAGTCTTCTGTTATTACGCTGCGAGCAAAAAGCTGAAAAAGAAAAGGAAGATCAAAATTTCAAAGATGATCATAAAAGAGACCAGTTATTTCACAAGTATGAAAGAAGAATGGCAAGAAAATATATGTCATACCTCAGCAGCCAATTGAGACATGTAGCCTACATGTCCAGATGAAGCTCCTCTCAAGCCTTTAATATAAGGCTCGAGAAAGCATTTGAAGAGCTCATGTAGAGCTCATGTTTGAGCTTCTCGCGATCGGCCGAAGTCCTCCTCGCAAAAGCAGCCGAGGATTAGTCGTCTGATAAAGTCGGCGAAGCGTCAAAAGCTACATCAGCTGCCCCTTTGCCTTAATCTGAAAGAGGAGAGTCATCAGTATTCCGGACGGATATGACCACTGCTAGTTTGTTGGATGGTCATTGGACGTCTGCCCACACGCAGCGTTCTAACGATGTTGGAATAGAGGACTCACCAGAAGACCGAGAGGCAGATCTATAGGCAGGGGGCATTTGGGATACCAACCCTTCTACCGGCATGGAGAAAGCCAAGCCGTCCTTAGCTGTGTCCGACTGAGAAGTCTATTCTCCAGCCCCTTCGGCTTCGTCGAGAATAGCAACTGCATCCGGTTGTTTAGAGGCTATAGGGGGCGCCAAGCCGATCTTGCCGGCATACGGTACCATTGCCGTCTTCTCTACCATTGGAGGAATTCCGAACTTCGGTAAGGTGGGGCGATCTACATTGTTGTTCTTGGCTGTGAAGGCATTGGACATTTTGGGGGGAGGAGCCTCTCCCGTAGAAGCCGGCCTCTTCTTGATGGCCGCTTTTTCCGCCAACGCTTTTGACATTGGGGCATTTTTCTGAAAAAGAAGAGAAGACAAGTAAGGAAAAGTGAGCTTCAAAGGAAAAACCAATAAACATATTGGTTCTCTGACGAAGCCTACCCAACGAAGGAGACAGGCCAAAATGGCCTAGCCGCCTTCCAGTTGGAAGTAGAAATTCGTCTAGAAACTGAGGGTTGCTCGTCCATGAACCAACAAGCATATTAGCTCTCTAACTATGCTTGTCCAGAGAAGGAGACCTTCCTCTAGACGTCAGGCCGCTTTTCAGTTTGGGGCAAGATTCGGCCAGGACGAACATGAACTTTGCCTTCCGGGCATGCATTTTGGAGGTCTTGTCCCAAGACGTCAGGACGCCATGACAGTTACAAATGTTGAACCAGACTCCGTCTACTGTCTTGGGAACCTTATATACATAGTGTATCTGGGTAAAGGCGACCAAAGAAGGGTTAACACCCTTTAACTCACAGACGACTAGTAATGTCAGTATATTCTGCCAAGAGTCAGGGGCCAACTGATTATGGTCGAGGTTGTAGTGGTGAATAAGGCGGCTAATAAATGTGTGCAGGGCTAATCTCAACCCTGCATCTAGAGCCATCCGATAAACGGCGAAATGAGCTGACAAGGCACGGACTATAGTATCCTCTTTTCCTGGCTGGATGAAGGAATACCCCGGCATAGGTATTACCAAGGAGAAGTTCCTAACCAACTATTGTTGGCTAAAATAAACCTAGGGTATGACAGAGGACCTAGGCGGCGTCCTATTTCAGAGGAGGTGGTAGAAGGCTCGTCCGAATCATCAGACGGATCTAACGCAACCTCTGCCTCATGGGCCGGCTTCCTTCGTCGCCAGCTCCTGTCTAGACGGACTGGCCTTGGAAGACCTCTCAGTTGTTCTTTCCTCTTGGATGCTTTCAGGGGAAGGAGTTCTGAACTCGAGGTGGGCCAGGATTGTTCGGAAGACGTCTGCACTTCACGCTCCCTCTCTTCAGGCATTCGGCCAGTAGATGCCTCTATTTCTGAACTCAAGGTCGGGAGGTTTAATCCATGTCTTAGCGAGCGGTTTGCTTGATGCACGCCAGATTACTCTACACAGGTTAAGACTGGGTCGTCTGACTTTGTCGTCCATGTCCATAAAAATGAAATGCATGTCCGGCCGGAATAGACCCAACTCTAGAATGTGCCGAAGATGGAAGGCTCTCTGTTCTAGGGTTAAGGACAACCCCTAAGCGGTCGGGATTGTTCAATGAAGAGGAAAAATTTATTTTTTATTAAAAAAGAATGAAAAGAAAAACACAAATTGAGAATTAAAACAAGAAAGGCATACCTGTTGGAATTACTTGGACGATTGAAGAAGGTTATCGAGATCTCGGACGGATGTTCTTTCTCTCTCTAAAAGTTCAGTAAACAATTCGGTAGAGTCTCTCTCTCTAGAAAAATTCTCTCAAGGTGAAAAAATGAATTCAGAAAAGACAAGGACCTGTATTAATAGGGAGGTAAAAATGACCTCCCTATCTGGTAAAGATAACCGTTGCATTCAAAAAACCTCTGTGGGTTGACCTATTGAGACCAACAATTTGGCGCCTTCTCCACTTTGAAAAGGTTAGGGCAGTTCTCTTTGGTTAAAAGAGAATTCCAACCGTCTTAGCGCCCAATGGTAAAAAATTCTCTTGTAAGGGGCACATGTTATAGCCTAAAGATCAACGACTATAAATAGGATACGTGACTCCATCTTGCTCCTACACATGTCCCTTCACTGCTTCATAAAGTATAGGGTCCAAAAAGGTGTATGGCCTAAAGTACACTTTTCTGAATAAAAGAGTTGTAATAGCCCTCCTTGTTAGCCCAATTTGTACTTAGGCCAAGCATCTACAAAAGGCATTATTGTAAAATGGATGCCGTGTACTCTCCAATGAATGCTTGCCACGTGTCATAAAACTATTGCTCAGCCAATCAGATGCTCCCAAATTAGGGTGACATCAGGGTATAACAATGATTTCAGACACTACAAATAGTCCTTGAAATCAGGGGAAAGGTACTTTTTCAGAGCAATGTACTATTATTATGCCATGAATTCTCTCTCTCTGTAAAAGTTTCCTTTCTATTCCTGATACCTGACTTAAGCTTCGGGAGGGGAAAATACCACCTAAACCTTCAGGGTGGGTCCCTTTTTGTTAGTCCGGAAGCGGAGCTCAGGTTCGGGTCTGGATTCAGGTGTTGTTGCACAAGTCTCCTATTAAAAGAAACTACTGTTGGGAATAGTAATACTGTGTTACGAGTGTAGCACTACGTAACGAAACTCATCGATATCGATAATACAAATTAAAGAGGAACACATTGATCAAATGGTCCTAAAAAAGCCATGGGCTACCACCATGTACTCTAATCTATCTTTTCAACAATCTTGACGTGCACAAATTCAAAGGTTATTGCATGTCCTTTTTCACTTTATGTAATTAACATTTTAATATGTGTTTGGTTATTGATTAAACCATAAGGTGCATCCTTCTTTTTTGCTGCAGTAACAGAGGTTGGAGTTCGAGGATTCGGCTGCTCCTCAAGTGCAGACTGAAAAGAGTCCTCGGGAGCTTTGGATGTAATATCCCGAAATTCTTAAACTCTTAAATAATTATTTTTCTCCAAACTACAAAATTCATGATTTTATTTTAAAAATTCGAAAATCCTTTATTACCTAAAATACTTGAATTATTTGGAAATCTGAATTTCGAAAAAAAAAAAAAAAAAGAAAGAAAAATTTCTGTTTTGAAGCAAATCTCACGCAAATTCCATAATTTTGTCAGTTTACCAAGCAATCTGTCAAATTGATTCTCAATCAATTATCACCCAAACTTTTCGAAAAAAATCAATTCTAACCTTCCTTCTTTGTTTCAATCAAATCTTTCCTTCCTTCTTGAATTATTCCTCTCTCCCTCTTCTAAGACTATAAATACCGGACTCCTACACCTCATTCAAACACAATTTTCGTTTCAAAAATTCAGTAGGTGAGAAACCCTTTTTCTGTTAAACAAAGATCGAGAAGAAGAAGAAGAAAAAAAAAAAAAAGGGGGGGGGGGGCGGGTCGTGTACCGCCGCGGATGGCCGGCCCTTTTCCTTCATCTTCTTTCTTCTTTCTTCTTTCTTCTTACTTCTTTCTCTCTCCTCTGGTTTTGGTTCTGCCTTTTGGTTTCCTTCGTACAAAATTTTTCTACTGATGTTTACTTATGTTCTTTTCCTTTTATTTCTTTAGTTGCTTTTCTTTTCTTTCCTTTATTTTCAGTTACTTTTGTTTCTTTTCCTTTTATTTTCTTTAGTTACTTTTTGTCTTTTCTTACTAACTGATTTCTTGAATCAGTAAAGTTGTTTAATGCAACTTCTTACTTTCTCTCATTATTTATTTTATCTTTTCTTTCTCTTCTCTCTCTAATTTTTAAACAAGATTTTCTTTTTCTACTTTTGACAATTAAATCTTGTGAAAACTTTATTATTTCATCCACCTTCAATTCCTAAACTTAATAGATTCGAATATTACATAGGTGACTAATTTAGTTCCTTCACTTACTATTGTAGACGGAGATTTTGTAGAAGGAGCTTTCTAGGGGTGACTTTATTATTCGTATCTGCGCTACTCGAGGTAATTTCGATGTTCATCGTACTCTAGTTCCCGTTGCAAAACGGCTATCTGTGTGATATAGATTAAGTGATTATGTATGTAACAAATATTTTATAGACTAATAATTATGAATTTCTGAGTTAGTAATCACTTTTATAAAAGTGGATTCTCATAATACTATGAACTGGAGTATGTTATTATAACTTGGTAAGAGAATAAATATGTTATAATCATGTGTTCTTTTGAACTAAAGTATTAGTATGTGAATATTCTTGTGGCAAACCTTTATGACTAGAGTATGTTTATGTTAACAAAACATGTGGAATTGTATGGTTATCAACTTGAGAATTTATGTTTATTGTGATCTTTAAATAAAAACTAAGGAGGGTAATGAAGCCCGAAAGGGTGTTGAACAGGTTGCCCTATACGATGGTATAACTATCTATAGGTTGATTAATAAATACGATACGAACTGTTGTCTTCCTTCTATTTGTTGTGATCCAAGTAGAAGGGGTGTGCACACTAGGGACTCTATGATTTTGGCCATGGTTATATTGGGGTGACGACCTCTTGTTGAAGTAGGCGGTTAATAGGGATTAGTCCCGGCCTACTGGCGTTCACATTTCCCTCTCTTAATTTAAAATTATTATTTTAAGTGGTGTGCCTAAACGTTATGATATATGACTTGTTTTGGAGTTATAATACAAACGTTGAAAATCCAAACATTATGTTGAAATGTTTGAGCACCTTATTCTATTTCTAAAATCAAAATTATTTTTAAAATTATTATTTTTACAGGATGGAGTCGAATTACTCAGTTTTTCTGATTTTTGGAGTTGTCTCCCTTGTTGTCTTCTTTCTATTACTTGCAGGTTGGACTTGGTGACGGGATCTCGTGTGAGGAGGCTTAGTTAATTCACCTAGACGACCTTATTTAGTTTTTTTTTATTTGGAGTTACTATTGTAGATTTTATTAACTTTGGTTGTAATATTTCCATTTTAAGACTTTTGGGTTAACTTATCTTTTGTTGCCTTTCATTTACTCTTAGAAAGTAAATGGGCGGTAATATCCTCCAAGTTTGAATAAAGGATTTTCTTAAAACTATACTTATTGGATTTTACACTTATTTAAATTTGAGGGTGTTACAAAGTGGTATCAAGAGCTTAGGTTTAATTAACTAGGGATAATTGGCTAAACGAACTAAATAGGTTAAGTAAATTAATTAAATAAAATTAGGACTAAATGAATTAAGTTATGAGAGTGGGTTCGAAAAGGGATTATTTTATTAATGTTTTGAAGTACTACTTCTAAGTACTTAATATATGCTTCTTTATGTTTTAGATGGCAAGACTTCACCCAACCGCAAGAAAAAGGACAGCGAGGAAACTCACTGGCCCTCTCTCTGCTTCACCTTACTTGATTCGCATGAGATACGGGGAGGATGTTGTGATTATGTCCATCGTTTGAATTGGCTATTGAAAGCTACCATTTTAATGACTTTATGGAGATTCAGACTTTTGCACTCCTGAAAAGAAAGCATATGTTTTATTGACAACCCTACCCGAGCGAGGACCATTAGGAGCAATAAAAGAAAATACAATGATGTTTATGTTAATGATGCCCTAATGTTGAGAGGTACACGCATAAAGGATCATGGTTTCTGACCATTGAGTATCTACGAAGGGTCATGATTGATGCTATGGAGAATACTATTACAATCTCAATGTAAATGGCTCTAGTTCTGATGAAGGGGAAGCTAATAGAAGCCCTAACCCTACCCACCCTCAGTCCGAGATGGAGGATGAAGAGCCTATGGAGGATGATGACCTTTAAGTTGTTCTTTCTTTTATTTTATTACGTGCAATAAATTTTTTTTTTAGAACCAATAGATGTTATGTTGACCAACGATGTTATGTCGATTGAATGATTGAATAAAGATGTTTACTTTTTCTAAAGTTGTGTTACTAGCTCAAACTAAATACTTATGCTCATTATTAATTTTACATCAATAATAAATGGTGGTCACACCATTTTTCTCTTTTCTAGGTAGCTTATGCAATTTAACGTCTATACTCGTTCTCGTTTCCGCTCAAACAAAAATATGTCTGAGACTCCCGAACAAATTGCTGCTCGATTGCGAACTCTCGAGCAATTATCTCAAAGTTTTGGACTTGTTCTTCAAAACCAACTCAACAACCATGTCGGTGAGGAATCCCAAGCAACCATGGCCAAGAAAATTGCCAATTTGAAACCACCACCTTCATTGGTCGAGAAGATCCTCTTGTGTTAGAAAACTGGTTGCGGATATAGAGAAGATATTCACCTCTAATGGAACCCCTGACAACCAAAAGGTTGACCATGCTACCTTTTACCTTCGAGAGGATGCTGATCTTTGGTGGGAAACCCAAGGACCAACCATTCGTATGCAACCTATATTTTTGATTGGTCTACTTTTAAGACTGCTATGAGGGCCCGATTCTTTCCCGAGCACATTAGGAGACAAAATGTAGTGAGTTCACTAGATTCAATCAAGGATCTACTATGAGTGTAGAAGAGTATGCTCAGAAATTTCACGAATATGCTAGGTTTTGCCCAATATGGTTCCTGATGAAGCCGCAAAAGCCCAGAAATTTGAGGTGGACTTAGTTTTAGAATTCAAAAGAGACTAGGCGGTAGTACCTCCCCCACTTTTATGGAGGCTTATGGTAAAGCTTGCAACATGGAGAGAATTTTGAAACGAGAAGAGGAAGTGTTGGGACGAATCAAGAGGAAGGACCAAAGTGGGAACTCTCAAACTCAAGGTTATGAGAAAAAGGCTCGCTATGGAGGAAATAATAGCGGGGGTAACCATCAGGGAGGTCGTTATACCAACAATAACATTCTCACAACAACAATCAAGGTCAAAGGAGACCAGGAGACAATAATAAGAAGGTGTTTGTCTGTAAGAAGTGCAATAAGAGTCACCCAGGTTTCACATGTCAGGGTGAGCGAATTAAGTGTTTCCAGTGCGGCGAACCTGGACACAAGGCCAACCAGTGTCCAAATGGCAAACTGACCAAAATGGGCAAAAAGGGAAACCCAATAATGGGAATACCAATCGAAACCAATACCAGACCCCTAATCGCCCTGCCAATCCTCAAGTTCCAAACACCAATGGTAATCAAGCCACTCCAAATGCTACCCAGAGCAACAACCAGATCAATGGAAATGGTGCACGTCCAACTTATGGCAGAATTCACGTCATGAGCAGAACTGAAGCGGACACCAACAGTAACGTCGTGACGGGTACTTTTCTCGTAAACTCTAATCCTGCTTTCCTACTTTTTGACTCTGGAGCGTCTCATTCTTTTATTCTCAGTCCTTTGTGGAAAGTTTTCTTTAGAACCTTCATCGTGTCTAGCCAACATGTCATGTCCACGGACCACATCCCATTAATACCCTTTTCAAGACATTCCTATACCATAGGCGGGACTGATCTACCTGCTGATCTGATCTTGTTTTCCCTGAAAGACTTTGATGTTATCTTAGGAATGGACTGGTTGAGTAGATATAAGGCCAAGATTGAGTGTCATAAACAAAAAGTGTCTCTTAAAGGACCGCAAGGGAATAGGATATCTTACCAAGGGGTTGTCTTTACACCTGGAATCAAGATTATCTCAGCTTTGAACCTTCAAACTTACCTTAGGAAAGGCTACACAGTGTACCTGTGTCACATGAAAGACATAAGTAAGGAGGATGAGGAGATACCCAACATTCCTGTTGTTTGTGAATTCCCGGATGTATTTCCAGAAGAAATTCCAGGAATGCCACCAGAGAGAGAAGTTGATTTCAAAATCGACGTAGTTCCTGGAACAGGCCCTATTTCTAAAGCACCATATCGAATGGCCCCAGCCGAAACGAGAGAATTGAAAGTGCAATTAGAAGAACTCTTGGAGAAAGGATATATAAGACCAAGTGTCTCACCCTGGGGAGCCCCAGTGTTGTTCGTTAGGAAGAAGGATGGGTCTCTAAGATTATGCATTGATTATAGAGAGTTAAACAATGTCACTGTCAAGAAAGATACCCACTTCCTAGAATCGAGGATTTATTCGATCAGTTAAAAGGTGCTGCAGTATTCTCAAAAATCGACTTGCGTTCTGGCTATCATCAGCTAAGGATCGCAAATGAGGACATACCCAAAACAGCCTTCCGCACAAGGTATGGCCATTATGAGTTCACAGTTATGCCATTCGGACTCACTAATGCGCCTGCTGCATTCATGGACCTCATGAACCGAACCTTCAAGCAGTACTTAGATAAGTGCGTGGTCATATTCATCGATGACATTCTGGTCTTCTCAAGAGATAAGGAAGAACATGAGGCCCATTTAAGGATAATTTTGGAGATCCTTCGCCAAGAGAAATTGTATGCCAAATTCTCAAAGTGCGAATTTTGGTTAGAGAAGGTCGCATTTTTAGGCCATGTGATTTCAAAGGACGGAGTTGCTGTTGACCCCTCAAAGATACAAGCAGTGACCGATTGGGCTAGACCCACAAGTGTTACGGAAATTAGAAGTTTCTTGGGTCTTGCAGGGTACTATAGGAGATTCGTTAGAGATTTCTCTAAGGTTGCTCAACCTCTAACCAACCTAATGAAGAAAACCACTAAATTTCATTGGGACGACCAATGTGAGTCAGCATTCCAAGAATTGAAGAAACGACTTACAACAGCACGGTGTTGACCTTACCCTGTGGAACAGAAGGCTTCGAGGTGTTCAGTGACGCCTCAAAGCATGGGTTAGGGTGTGTGCTAATGCAACATGGAAAAGTTGTAGCGTATGCATCCAGGCAACTGAAACCTTATGAACAAAATTACCCTACTCATGATTTAGAGTTAGGAGCGATTGTGTTTGCACTCAAAATATGGAGACATTATTTGTATGGAGTCAAGTGCACAATGTACACAGACCATAAGAGTTTAAAATATCTCTACACTCAGAAGGAGTTAAACATGAGACAAAGGCGTTGGCTTGAACTCATCAATGATTATGATCTCGACATTGTCTACCACGAAGGCAAAGCCAACAAAGTCGCAGATGCTCTAAGCAGGAAGAGTAGTCATACCTTGAATGTATTGATCTTAGCCGACGAGTTATGCAAGGACTTCCATAAGTTAAACTTAGAGGTGGTTGAACATGGTTATGTAGAAGCTAGATTAAATGCAGTCTCTGTCGAGCCTAACCTCTTCGAAGAAATTCAAGCAAAGCAGAGCACAGATGATTGGTTGATTAAGTTGAGGAAGATGAAAGAGGAGGGTCAAGCACCTGAATTTGAGGTCGATGCTAAAGGAATAGCAAAGTACAAGGGAAGATGGTGTGTTCCTAATGATGAAACCCTAAAGGACAAAATCTTGAAAGAGGCTCATAATTCCCATTACTCTATACACCCTGGCGGAGACAAACTCTATAAAGACCTCAAACAACACTTTTGGTGGCCCAGAATGAAGCGAGAAGTGGCGGAATTCGTAGCCAAATGCTTAACTTGCCAAAAGGTTAAGATCCAGCACATGAAACCTGGTGGAAAGTTACAGCCTTTATCGGTTCCAGGATGGAAATGGGAATCGATCTCTATGGACTTTGTTATGGGATTGCCAAACACTAAG
This sequence comes from Beta vulgaris subsp. vulgaris, assembly GCF_026745355.1. Lineage (NCBI taxonomy): Eukaryota > Viridiplantae > Streptophyta > Magnoliopsida > Caryophyllales > Amaranthaceae > Beta > Beta vulgaris. Next base: position 28,637,738 of record NC_079204.1, read on the forward strand.
TCAGGAAAGAATGCCATTTGGGTCATAGTAGATCGTTTGACAAAAACAGCACGATTTGTGGCCATGAAGGACACATGGTCAATGCAACAACTAGCAGATGCTTATTTCAAGGAGGTAGTAAGATTGCATGGTGTACCCAAGGATATTGTTTCTGATCGGGATTCTCGATTCCTATCCAAATTCTGGCAGAAGCTTCAAGAAGCTGTGGGAACCATACTCAAGTTTAGTACACATTTCATCCAGCTACTGATGGACAAACGGAAAAACTATTCAGACACTCGAAGACATGTTACGGGCGTGCGTGATGGACTTTGGAGGATCATGGGACGACCATTTGAGTATATAGAATTTTCCTATAATAATAGTTATCACTCAAGTATAAAGATGGCACCTTATGAAGCTTTGTATGGACAAAAATGCCGAAGCCCTATATGCTGGAGTGATGTGACTGAGTCATTGAATTTGGGGCCCGACATGATTGAAGAGACCACCAAAAAGGTGAAACTCATTCAAGAACACATGAAAGCCGCTCAAGATCGCCAAAAACGTATGCAGATAAAAAAAGGAAAGACTTAGAGTTCGAAATTGGAGAAAAAGCCTTACTCAAGGTCTCCCCAACTAAAGGTGTAATGCGATTTGGGAGAAAAGGGAAGCTAAGCCCTCGATATATTGGCCCTTATGAAGTTTTGGAGCGAATCGGAGAGGTGGCCTATAGGTTAGCATTACCTACGGAACTAGCCAATGTCCATAACGTTTTCCATGTGTCTCAACTTCGCAGATATGTTCATGACCCAAACCATATCCTTCAACCTGAAACTGTCGAATTAGATCAAAACCTTACCTTTGAAAACCGACCCATTAAAATCTTAGATACCAAAACGGAGATACTCGACGCAAAGTTGTGAGGTTAGTTAAGGTATTATGGTCGAATCAGAAAACCGAGGAAGCCACTTGGGAAGCTGAGGATGCCATGAGAAACCGATATCCGGAACTTTTTCCCAGGTATGGTAAAGTTTCGAGGACGAAACTTCCTTAATGAAGGGAAGAGTGTAATACTAACTTTTCGTTTTCTAACTTAGAGAGTCTATGCGATTTAAGTTCGAGGACGAACTTGCTTTTTAGGAAGAGTGAATGTAATATCCCGAAATTCTTAAACTCTTAATAATTATTTTCTCCAAACTACAAAATTCATGATTTTATTTTAAAAATTCGAAAATCCTTTATTACCTAATATTGAATTATTTGGAAATCTGAATTTCGAAAAAAAAAAAAAAAAAAAAAAAATTTCTGTTTTGAAGCAAATCTCACGCAAATTCCATAATTTTGTCAGTTTACAAGCAATCTGTCAAATTGATTCTCAATCAATTATCACCCAAAATTTCGAAAAAATCAATTCTAACCTTCCTTCTTTGTTTCAATCAAATCTTTCCTTCCTTCTTGAATTATTCCTCTCTCCCTCTTCTAAGACTATAAATACCGGACTCCTACACCTCATTCAAACACAATTTTCGTTTCAAAAATTCAGTAGGTGAGAAACCCTTTTTCTGTTAAACAAGATCAGAGAAGAAGAAGAAGAAGAAGAAAAAAAAAAGGGGGGGGGAACGGGTCGTGTACCGCCGCGGATGGCCGACCCTTTTCCTTCATCTTCATCTTCTTTCTTCTTTCTTCTTTCTTCTTTCTTCTTTCTCTCTCCTCTGGTTTTGGTTCTGCCTTTTGGTTTCCTTCGTACAAAATTTTTCTACTGATGTTTACTTATGTTCTTTTCCTTTTATTTCTTTAGTTGCTTTTTCTTTCTTTTCCTTTTATTTTCTTTAGTTACTTTTTGTTTCTTTTCCTTTTATTTTCTTTAGTTACTTTTTGTCTTTTCTTACTAACTGATTTCTTGAATCAGTAAAGTTGTTTAATGCAACTTCTTACTTTCTCTCATTATTTATTTTATCTTTTCTTTCTCTTCTCTCTCTAATTTTTAAACAAGATTTTCTTTTTCTACTTTTGACAATTAAATCTTGTGAAAACTTTATTATTTCATCCACCTTCAATTCCTAAACTTAATAGATTCGAATATTACATAGGTGACTAATTTAGTTCCTTCACTTACTATTGTAGACGGAGATTTTGTAGAAGGAGCTTTCTAGGGGTGACTTTATTATTCGTATCTGCGCTACTCGAGGTAATTTCGATGTTCATCGTACTCTAGTTCCCGTTGCAAAACGGCTATCTGTGTGAATATGATTAAGTGATTATGTATGTAACAAATATTTTATAGACTAATAATATGAATTTCTGAGTTAGTAATCACTTTTATAAAAGTTGGATTCTCATAATACTATGAACTGGAGTATGTTATTATAACTTGGTAAGAGAATAAATATGTTATAATCATGTGTTCTTTTGAACTAAAGTATTAGTATGTGAATATTCTTGTGACAAACCTTTATGACTAGAGTATGTTTATGTTAACAAAACATGTGGAATTGTATGGTTATCAACTTGAGAATTTATGTTTATTGTGATCTTTAAATAAAAACTAAGGAGGGTAATGAAGCCCGAAAGGGTGTTGAACAGGTTGCCCTATACGATGGTATAACTATCTATAGGTTGATTAATAAATACGATACGAACTGTTGTCTTCCTTCTATTTGTTGTGATCCAAGTAGAAGGGGTGTGCACACTAGGGACTCTATGATTTTGGCCATGGTTATATTGGGGTGACGACCTCTTGTTGAAGTAGGCGGTTAATAGGGATTAGTCCCGGCCTACTGGCGTTCACATTTCCCTCTCTTAATTTAAAATTATTATTTTTAAGTGGTGTGCCTAAACGTTATGATATATGACGTGTTTTTGGAGTTAATAATACAAACGTTGAAAATCCAAACATTTGTGTTGAAATTGTTTGAGCACCTTATTCTATTTCTAAAATCAAAATTATTTTTAAAATTATTATTTTTACGGGGATGGAGTCGAATTACTCAGTTTTTCTGATTTTTGGAGTTGTCTCCCTTGTTGTCTTCTTTCTATTACTTGCAGGTTGGACTTGGTGACGGGATCTCGTGTGAGGAGGCTTAGTTAATTCACCTAGACGACCTTATTTAGTTTTTTTTTTATCTGGAGTTACTATTGTAGATTTTATTAACTTTGGTTGTAATGGTTTTTCCATTTTAAGACTTTTGGGTTAACTTAGCTTTTGTTGCCTTTCATTTACTCTTAGAAAGTAAATGGGCGGTAATATCCTCCAAGTTTGAATAAAGGATTTTCTTAAAACTATACTTATTGGATTTTACACTTATTTAAATTTGGAGGGTGTTACATTGGAAGCAGAGCCTTGAGGTGCATCCTTGTTTTTTGTTGCCACTTCCGCAGCCGCCTTCCTCTCGGCCTCCTGCCTCTCCTCCTCAGCGATACGAGCATCGAACTCAACCTCAATCTCCCTCCAATCCAGAGAAGAGTCGGGACCCGTGAGTATTCCCTTTAGCCGCTCCTTGGTCTCCTTAACCGCCAGGCGGTAGGAGCGGGAGGCCATCTGGCCAAGAAAGGTCAACCCCTCGGGAGACCACTTCCATCCCTCCAGAAACTGGTCGGGTCCTACCTGAAGATCCGACTCTCGGGAAGAAGCCTGCTCAAGTTTGCGCGCCAAGCGCTTAGCTTTCTTCTCCACCCTTGAGAGCTTGATCCTAAGCTCATCAAGCTCCTTTGGCTTAGTATTCCTGTCAATTGTCGTCGCGCTGAGGTCCTCGAGTATCATCTTGTTATTCTCCTTCAGTGCATCATACTCTTTCACGACCTTGGAAGCCTTCTCAAAGGTCTCCTTTTGAGACTCAAGCTCGGTGTTGAGCTTAGTGATCTCGACCTCATGGTCCGTCACCTGCTTCTTCAGGCTTTCAATCTCAGTGTTGAGCTGATCAACGCCTTTCTCAAACTGGGAACGTCGATTGATAACAGAAGTCATGCGGATGGAGGTCTGCAAATCAATCCAAACATCTGGGAGTATCCAAAAGCACGAAGGGAATAAAATGCACACGGGGGGTAAGTGCTTACCTCAAGCTAAGACTCGTATAGGGCGTGGATTTCCCCATGGCCCAAGTTCAAAAAGGCCTCATCATCAGCGTCGGTATAAATAGTCTTGACGGCGGCCTTCACCCGTGCCATTTTCTAGGCCCTCGTAATGGAAGTAAAGGGAACGTCGGTCCCAAACTGATTAGCTCGGGAGCGCTTTTGAGGAGGCTCCTCGTACTCCACCAAGGGACCCTCGGTAGCAACCTCAAACCTTCTCTTGCTACCTGAAGACACTTCCAAGGAGGCCTTCTAAGAATCCTTGGAGGCCACCTTCGAAGCTGCCTTAGAAGCTGCCTTCTCTACAGCCTTAGCCTTCTCCACACCTCACTTCAGCTTCCTGGAGCGCGTATGGGGCTTCTTCTCCTTCTTAGCCTCGGTATCCTGATGAAGAAATGGGTATAAGTCAACGCCACGAGACGAAATACAAAAGAGCAATGTTCGAAAGAATTTACCTTCGGAGGCGGGGGCACAGACATAGTCTTTGCATCCAGTTCTGTCATCAGCTTAGCGGTCAGGTCCGCACAATGTATGAATCGCTCCGCCATTGCAGGATTAAGTCAGTGTCGGGCTAGAGGTGAAATAAAGGAAATTTCAAAAATTTAGCGTTGATGAATAAATTCACACTTGATAAAAGAAATTAACGGCTCAGGCCTACAGCTGTCAGGAACATCTCGCTACGAATCTCATGGCGGGTGGGAAGCCAATTCGAAAGTACATAAGCCAAGTCCCTCGTCGCTATTCTCGGGGTCGTAAAAAGGTATACTCCAATAATCGGCTCCTCCTGAGACATCTCGGGGACTGTCTGATTCAACCGGTATCTAGGTCCATCCTCGGGAGGCAAAATTGGGATCCCCGAGTCACCACTCGTGTAAATATGATAAAACGTTGGCCTGAACCCCTTTTCGTTCGACGAGGTATCATACACAACCTTATAGCCGGCCCGACACTGAAAACAGTACCACCCCTGACCATGACGATCGGCTGGCCCCAACATCAGGGTAAATAAGTTACGCCACAGGCGCAAGTTCGAGGTCACATCAAGAAGCCCACACATAGTATCAAACCCATTTATCGACAACCAGCTATTAGGCAACATATTAGTAAGTGTAAGCTGATACCCATTCAAGAGATCTTTAATAAAAGGGTGCAAAGGAAATCTTAAACCCATTTGCATGCTATGATGATAGACAGAGACAGAGCCGACTAGAGGGGTCAGCACGGATTCGACATTCTTAGCACGGATAACGAAAAACAGATTCTGGATCAAAAATTTAGTGTCGATATACTTGGCGTTCCTCTCCATGTACTTCATAAAAGTGGCCTCGGGAAATTAGGAATGATGACCACCCTCGGGGTCTAAAGAAGGGAACTCTTGTCTTGAGGTGGTAGGGGCCTCGTCCTCGGTCTCCTTGGCTATCATAATGACCTTGTCCGATACAACCCAATCCAAGAACTCGAACTACAAGGTTTGTGCGCTATCGAAACTTCAAAGGGCCCAGGAACAACTCCCTTATCTTCCTCGCTAAGAGAATCCGAAGGGCTAGGAAGGGGAACGGCCTCGGGAACACTAGAGGGGTCCTTACAGGGCACCTGAGTGCTGACTAAAAAACCATATACCCCCCGAATCACTTCAGATAATCTAATCTCGGGATCCATCCTAAGAGCCTAGAAACAAATAAAGAAAAGGAATAAGAGAGGTTCACTAAGAGGCGTACCTACTCGAAAATCACAGTCGGGAACTGAACAAACGCATACACGCGGAAGACTCGGGACCAGAAAGGGCTCTGAAAGGTGTAGAGAGAGAAAAAGATTGTAGCGAAAGAGATTGCAAATAATTTGAAGTACGGAAATCTTCTCTTTCCCCCTCTATACGTCGTTGCTTTCTCAACATTCGTGTCATGACAACCATTGGACCATATAATGGGCCCTAAAAGGTCTGGGACAAGAGGGAAAAGGCTCAAAGATAAGTCAGGGAACAAGGCCCAGAAGTCTAGCAAGGGGGCAGTCAAAGGTCAACGGTCAGAGGACCCTTGTTAACAGTCCAAAGTCAACGACCCATTGCTCTTCACCGACTAAAATCTCGATTACCCCGAACCATTCCCGATGTGGGCTCCATCTTTTGGTAAATCCAAGGGGCTCAACACTTAGCTAAAAGCAAAAATAGTTGAGTATACTCATGACCAACTCGGGATCACATAGGAGGGCATATTAGCCCCCGAGTTGGACACTCCTCCTTGGTCAACCCCAGAGGCTATACACTTGGCTAAAAAATAGCTAAGTATACTCATGACCAAATCGGGATAACATAGGAGGGCTCATTAGCCCCCGAGTTGGACACCCCTCGGTCAATCCAAGAGGCTCAACACCTAGCTAAAAAAATAGCCAACTATACACATGACCAACTCGGGATCACAGGGTAATATATCACTCGGGGCTTATATAGAGGATTCTCAAGCCCACAAGCCGGGATACAAGTCCTACCCTCAGTCGTGGTCACACACTTTGGATAACCTAGGATCATCCCAAGAAAGGGGACCCCCCTCGGGATAAGTCATGCTACACCCCCAAAGACCTTATCGGGATCCTTTAGGGGAGAGTGTCATTAGGGATAATAGGATGCTACCATAGGGCCAGGTATCCCGAATGGTTGAGTCGGGATTGTAGTCTATTCAGGACTATAGTCGGGGACGATCTACTCGCGCACCACGTCCAACGTAATCGGTACCGTCCCGGGTAGTAAAGAACCCTCCAGAGATCATACCTAGAAAGCCTCAGAGTCCCGATCATGCCGGGAGAACTTCAACCAGGCCATCGCTCAACCAACTCGGGTCGGGAATCTTCCTAGAAGCCTCCCTTAGGGTCGGAGTTTCATTCGTGAGGATCCTAAACGTGCTAGGCAAGTCGGGATTTATCTCGCTCGATTCGGGACTCATCTTAAATCGGAGTTTGACATCCTCAAGTCGGGATTCATCTCCCGAGTCGAAATTTGCACAAAGAAGTCGAGAGCGACCACACACCAAGTCATGGCCCCCAAGATCACATCGGGGTTCTTGTATTCTGAGACGGTATATTACCCTAACGGACATTCCATCAAACAACTGTACTCGGAGTCAGGAACCCAACTCCAATTATTTGACGTGGGGCTAATTGTTTGGACCTATGGTGAAGGCCCAGCTAATCAGAAAAAGCCCTCCTAAGAGGCCGAGGTTACAAACCCTAAAAAAGGTTCATCAGCTTTTATGCAACAAGGCAGCTTTACTTTAAAAAGGTGACAGCTTCCCTAGGTATTGGGAATCCCCCAAAAGGGTTTCTTGTCTGGGAAATTCCCAACACTATAAATACAAACAGTCTCATCAATGAACATGTATTCAATTCTCACCTAACAAAACCAGATCATCTCTCTTTAGACTTGCTTACTTTCTCTCTCTACCTTAATCTCAACTGATTTGAGCATCGGAGGGGCTTTCGTGGGAACACCCCCGGGCCAGTTTTTTGCTTGTTTTGCAGGATTTCAGTAACAGGACTCGGGATTATAATCTAACTCAGGATTTGACTCTCACCCTAAAGTGATTACTCTTCTGACTAATTTCGTAGCCGAAACAGTAAGATTGTTTACTCGTTCTCTCTCCTCTCTTTTTTGGTATGTATGTGTAAGAAACATTTGTATGTGTTTCTCAGTAATTTAGGGCTAAATTTCAGAAATTGCGCCATTATTCTGGTAGATGGGGAGTGGGATCCAGTGTGGCAGGTTAGTTTGCTTTAACTATTATAGAAATTCCTTTAGTTTAATACTCAGTCAATATTGTTCATTTTGGATTTGTGATTGTGAAATTGTAATTTTGGGTGATTAAATTTTGCTTTGAATATTTATGCATTTGTAATTGTTAAGTTGTAGCCTCGATTCTTGAACTCTAACACTAGTATAATAAATGCTTTTTGCTGCGGTCATAAAGTGGCCTATTGTTGCGGTTTTCGGCGCGCAGCAATTAAAGGGGAAGCAATAGGTAATAATTATATTGCTGCGATTTTAAACCTTTTTAAATCAAAGAACACTATTGCAGTTTAAACTGCCATATATTCAATAAAAATAATATTTTACAAATCCTAATTACAAAATATAATAAAAAATGAAAACAGACTAATAAGGAAAAATTTAAAAAAAAAACGAAAAAGAAAAAATTAGAGTTCTGGTGGAGACGAGGTTGCTTCTCTCGACTTATACATGGACGAACCACCGATGGTGGAGACGAGGCTAGCCGGTGGTGGAGACAAGGCTGCTTCTCGCGACAGAGACATGGACGAACCACCACCGGTACGAGGTTGTTTCTCGCGATGGAGACATGGACAAACCATCATCGATACGAGGCTTCTTCTTGCGATGGAGACACGGACGAGGCGAGGGAAGAGGGCAGACGACGCGCTTGAGATCTAAAGGCAACGAGGCTAAAAATTTCACTGAGATCTAATGACAAACGACGAAGAGACGACAATGTTGAAGCACGACGGAGAGACGACCACCACTGGGCGGGGGAGACATGTCGTCGTCGATGAGGAGGAGATGAGAGAGAGTGAGGAGAGAGAGAAGAGAGAGTGATGAGAGCGTAATTTTTTTTAATTGATAAGGAGGAAATGAGAGGGAGAGAGTGAGGAGAGAAGGTTTAGAAAAAACGGCTGGGAGGAGTTGTTAAAAGGAAGAAGGAATAAACCCTAATTAGGCCGTGCATTTTATTTTAAAACATCCTATTGCTGCGGTTTTTAGTAGGAACCGCAGCAATAGGTTCAATTATTAATAAAAAAAACTATTATTTTAATATATTGTTGCGGTTCTTACTAAAAACCGCGGTAATACAGTTGGTCAAAAAGTCAACTTAAGCTTGAAAATTTTCACGTTGACATCTATTGCTGCGGTTTCTAGCCGAAACCGCAGCAATATGTCTATTATATATTTTTCTTTTCTTTTTACGTGATATATTGCTGCGTATGAGTAAAACCGCAGCAATACTACCGCAGCAATAAGCAATTATTCTACTAGTGTAATATGTGAGTTGGTGAACTTTTGATATTATTGTGTTAGTTTTTAAAAGTTGAAATATGGACATACCTATATAGGGGGAATCTAAGGAATGGATTGGTTTGTGATTGTAAATATGTGGGTTTGGTTATTATTGGAATCTATCATATGATGTGGGTTTGTGTTTCTAATATACGGATTCGTTATTACTGATTTCTAATATTATGGATTAGTTTTGTGATTATAAAGATGTGGGTTTGGTTATTATTATTATCTTGCTATATACTACCTCCGTATGTTTCTAGTTGCACCATTTGCTTTTCACATATGAATTTTGTGGATTGCTACGTTGATTTCTCAATTGGCATATGGACATACCTTAATGGGATGAGGCCGAGAATCTATGGAATGAATTGGTTCGTGCTATTTAATAATGTGCATCATTGTCCTAGACCCTCGTTCAAGGCTTACACATTAGGAGTAAGTATTGAATAGTCCCAATTTGGGACTCTCTTTGAGTTTATTCTCTCACTTAGGATGGGAATGAGTGTTCGGTTTTCAATTCTATGAAAGATCTTACTCATTTTCGTAGCGTTATTTTTGGTGCGTATAATCAAATACTGGTTTTGTGTTAACTGGTCTGGTGCGCATAATCGGATCCGTTAATTTTGCACAATTTCACGCCTCACTTAGTCATATGCATCCCAATCAAGTGCAGCCCAATATCATGCGCAACTCAATATCACCTCCTCTCCATATTTATCGCCCAGCAAACTCCCTTAGGGTGAAAGTGTTCTGGGTAAAATCCAAAATCCAATCCAATCCAAATTAGTAATTCAGATCGGATTCGAACTGTGTTCGGATTGGATTCGGATTGAGATTTTTGAAAAATTGGATTTTCGGATCGGATTGGATTTAGGGTAATTGGATCCAAAAATCCAATATAGCCAAATAGTAATATGCCTTGTATTATATATTTGCATTGGTCTTAAGTGCTTAAATGATTTATTTTTAAAAAAACTACTCCATAGCACAATACACATAACACTTCAACCCTTCCCCTAAAATACTAAGTCCACTTATTTCCTCATTTCCTGAATCTACTAGGTTGTTGTTGTGCTTAATATATTTCATCGAAAAACTAGAGTTTTAAAAATATCAGATATTCCGATCGGATCCAATCTAGAGTATGAAAATTTGAATTGAATTGGATCGGATTCGAACCCTAATTGGTTTGGATTCGGATTGAAAAATTGAAATCCAAATTTTGTTCGGATTGAATTGGATTAGGCCCTAATCCAAACCACACACCAAACTTTCAGCCCTAGACTCCCTCCTCTCTCTCTCATTAACTCTACCACCCTCTCTCACTAATGAAACCGTAGCAGTCCACCTCAATTCTCTTCTCTCTCTCACAATTTTCACGGTTCTTTCTCTCAGTCTCCTCATTTCACTTCTCTCTCCACCTCAATTGAATTTGATTGAAGAAAGAAGTGAAATTACTTGACGTCATTTTGGTGTCTTCAACGTCATCTTCATTGCCTCTTTCGTCTCACAATTTTCATGGCACTATTGTTTCGTCTCTTCACCACCAACAAACACCACAACGAACCCCGCTATTGCTTGGTCGTCAGATCTCGTCGCCACTAACAAACACCTCAATTCTCTTTTTGTTCTAGGGTTTGCTTTATTTATTTGTAATTTTTGTTTTAATTTTCGTTTATATTTTTGTTAGATTTTCCATTTCTTGTAATCATTTTTATATTCGTATATATTTTTGTTTTCTTGTAATTTCGCTTCATTTTTTTTATTTTGTTGAATTTCGTTTCTTGTTCTCAATGAGTGTAATTTGTAATATATTTTCGTTATATTGTAATTTCTTTTACGAATTTCATTTAATTTTTGTTGATGTTCGTTTATGTTTTCGGTTGATGTTATTTTCGTTGATGTTCATTTAGTTTTCGTTAATATATGTTCGTTGATGGTCTCAACCATGATTTTCGTTGATATTTTTGGTTGATATTATATTAAAGTTGTTAGTCTACTGCTGTTTTCAACAAAAAGAATAAATCACTTTATATAAAGCACACAGTACCGGATCAGTGCTTTTTTTAACTCCAAAATTGGCTCAATTGATCAGATCATTGCATAGAACCGGATCAGTTAAGTTACTTAACTGATTCAAATTTCTGCCATGACCGGATCAGTTAATTCCTAACTAATTCAGTTTTTAACCGGATCAGTTCAATTCTCTAACAGTTACGACCCCTCTCGATCTGAACAAAAATGAATCAATAATCCTCATTTTGACCGGATCAAATGAGGTTTTTTCCACTAGTGTGTACTGAGAACTGTAGGGAAGTGATGTCGGGTTTTTCTAAGAGTTGAAGACCAAACATTCATTCACTAATGAGATGAGAAACTCAAGGATAGGTTAGGTTGGAGTGATAAGGACCGATTGTTCATGACTGCATTTTATACGAAACTTTGACAATAATCTCTATTTGTTGATGTGATCGAATGTGTTCTTGTTTGATGTCTGTAATATATGAATATTTATGATAATCAAATTTCGACAACATTTCTACAAAGGCTGATGAATTTATTAGGGTTGCTTTAGGCCATCAATTGCAAAGTGGGTCAAAGTTAATCCTAAGTCCTTCTTGTGATAACAATAACTCTAGGGGGTATCGTGATGTGGATCAAATTAAGGATCATTTGATTCATCGTTGGTATAAGAGTAATTATACTATGTGGACATGGCATGAAGAGTTTTATGATCATGGTATGATCTCCACTAGCTTTTGTGATTATTTGCATGAATATCCTTCTGATGATATCGAGGTTGAAATTGAGAAAGGACAGGATGATAATGAGAATGATAGGTTCAATGAGATGTTGTAGAAATTGGAGGATAAAGGAATCGATCTCCTCATATATAAGATAGTATTTTGACTGCAGCGGACAAATCGATGTATTCGGGGTGTAAGAATTTCTCTAAAATTTATGTCATCCTTACATTATTCAACATCAAAATCGAAGCACGGTTGGATAGATAAAAGTCTAACTGAGTTGTATAATATTTTATAAGAATTACTACTTGACGGTTGGACAGATAAAAGTCTAACTGAGTTGTATAATATTTTATAAGAATTACTACTTGACGGTTGGACAGATAAAAGTCTAACTGATTTGTATAATATTTTATAAGAATTACTACTTGAAGGAAATCAAATTCCCAACTTTACCTGTGAAGAAAAGAAATTGTTGTGTTCCTTAGGTATGGAATATGAGAAGATGCATGCATGTCATAATGACTGCGTGATGTATCAAAATGCGTACAAGGATTTGCGTGCCTGTCCGAGGTGTGGAGTTTCTCGTTAGAAGATAAAGGAGAACGATGTGGCTGAGAAGAAAGACACTTCTGCGAAGATTCTTTGGTATCTTCAAATGGTTCCGAGATTTAGGCGTTAATTTTCGGATGAGAATAATACTAAATTATTGAGGTTGCATGCGGATGAGAGGAAGAAAGATGGGATGCTTAGACATCCGACTGATTCTCGACAATGGAGAAATGTTTTATCAAAAGTTTCTTGTTTAGGCTTAGACTTTGTACAGATGGGACGAATCCATTTGGCACACTAGGTATCCAAGACTAGGCCAGTTTTACTAACGATGTATAGTTTACTCTGATGGTTATGTATGAAGCGAAAATTTATTCTACTATTGCTTCTTATTTCGGGTCTTAATACAACCCGGAAGTGACATATATGTGTATTTTGACTCACTTCTTCAAAATCTGAAATTATTGTGGGATGACGGTGTCTTAGTCTTCAATGCGTATGTGAAACCAACGTCACATTATGTGCCATGATATTTTGTACGATTAATGATTTTCCGACTTATGGGAATTTATCAAGATATACAGTTAAATGACCAAAAGTATGTCCGATTTGTGATGAGGATATGATTGATGAGCGATTATGTCATTGTGGGAAGAATGTATACCTGGATTGTCGGACATGGCTTCCTTTAGATCACCCCTTTCGTAAGAGGAAAAATTGTTCAATGTGGATGTTGAGATGAGAGAAACCCATATACCTTTACGTTGAAAAGAGGTTTATAAGCGAGTAAAAGATATTGAAACAATGATTGGTAAGCCCTTTAAAGGTGATTCAAAGAACTTATACAAAAAAATATATAGGTTATGGGATCTTGCGTATTGGCAATGTTTAGGAATTAGGCATTGTCTTCATATTATCCACATTGAAAAAATATTTATGATGCCATTGTTCGGACATTATTGAATATGTTGGGAAGATGAAGGATAGAATTAAAGCTAAGAAGGACATGGATGAAAGAGGCAGACCATAACTAACACCTCTTGAACGAGTTGCTACACATTGTCTACGAATGAAAAAAAAAATTGTGAGTATTCGCATAAATTAAAGGTCCGCACTAGATACTTGTCCTATTTCTGAAACCTTGTCTCACTGAAGGAGTTGAAACTCTTTGGTTTGAAATCTCATGGTTGTCATATCTTGATGCATCATTTATTACATGTTGCAATCCAATAATTTTGCCTGTCGAAGTAAGATACATGATTACAAAGTTGTGTCTCTCTCTTTTTGAACCATCTCTAGCGAGGTGATTAATCCTAACACTTTAGATAAGTTGCATGCCGATGTAATAGAGATGATGTGTCGATTTGAAATGCATTTTTCACCATCGTTCATTGACATCATGCCTCATTTGATAATCCATCTTTTCTGAGAAATTAAACTTTGTGGGCCTATTTGAAAGACATATCAGGTATAAGTGGCATTTTGAAGGACAAATAGGTACTTTGAAGGGTAAAGTGACCAATATGGATAGACCAAAGCAAGTATTGTCCAAAGAACAGTTGCAGAGGAAGTATATGTATATGTAAGTCAGCACTTAGCACGTGCACAAGAAATTTGATTGCAAAAATCTAGACATGAAAGAAAGCATGATTGTTAAGGTACCATTGGCCGAAAAATATTGTGCCTTAATGCGGATTTGAAAGAAAAGCACAATTGTTTGTGTTAGAAAGTATGATACAAGTGCATCCTTACTTCGATGAGCACATGACTGTTCTTAGAGTTCAATATCCATCGAAAAATGAATGTGAGTTGATTATTGATCACAATAAGGCATTTGTCGATTGGTTTAGAAAACGAGTTATGACCTAATTATGTGACACTCCAAATGATGTATCAGAGATACTGAGATGGTTGATATATAGGTCAAAGATGCAAATTCTTTCGTAAGAAGGGACATCAATGGTCATTTATTTAGACTAAGCGACAAGATGGAAAATCTAAGAGGAAAAATTGATTCTAATAATCCAACCTTTGGGTTGTTCGCTCAAAATAATCCAACCTTTTGAGTATTATTTAATAATCTAACCTTTTAGGACAATTCGCAAACAATGCACCGTGACCTCTTGAAACAGGTAGGTGACCATTAGAATAGGTTAATTGCACACGTGTCTTGCCATGATTTGTTGTGATCTAATTAATCAATGTTAATCTTAATTAAAATAACCAAACAACACCCCACCCCCACAACCACCACTGTCAACAACCCCCCACCACCACCACACAACCGCAGTACCAACCACCATTGCCCACCGCAGTACCAACCACCACTGCCAATCGCATTTCACCCACACCACCACCACTGCCAACAACCCCCATTTTACCCACACCACCACCACTACCAACAACCCCCATATCACCCCACCCCAAACAACACCACCACCACCATTAGCAAGAAGAAGAGATAAAGAGATTCGAAGGGGGGGGAGGCGTTGCTGCGGGATTCGAAGGGGGATGCGGAGGAGCGGGAGGGGATTCGAAGGGGGATGCGGGGAAGAGGGAGGGGAGGGGGATTCGAAGTGGGATGCGGGGGAGCGGAGGGGACGGGGATTCGAAGGGGATGTGGCGGAGGGGATGGGGAGGCGCTGCTACGGGGAGGGGTTGGTGGGGGTGCTCAAAGTGGGGGTAGGGGAGGCAGGGAAGGGGGCGGGGTGCTCACAGTGGGGGTCGGGAAGGGCGGTGGAGGGGAGGGGGTGCTAACAGTGGGGTCGGGGAGGGGAGGGGGGTGAGGGAGGGCAGGGGAGGGGGGTTCCTGGTGAAGTGATGAGTAAAGGACTAAAGTGTGGTAAGGGGGAGGAAGAGAGATAGGGAGAGAGGGGTTAGAGAAGAAAAAAAATAGTTTTACAACGTCAACAGGTTACCGGTTTCATGGATCATTATGAGCAGATATAACTAAAAGGTTGGATTATTTTGAGCGAACGGCCCAAAGGTTGGATTATTAGAATCAATTTTTCCAATCTAAGATGCAAAATAGTGGCATCACGTTGGGTGCTTTATCAGCGTAGTATAAAAGCGGAAGTGATAGAACGATTGTTGCCAATTTCAAACGGTTTTTATATAAGGAAAGAGGAGAATATGGGTCAAAGATGCAAATTCTTTCGTAAGAAGGGTATGACATCAATGGTCATTTATTTAAACGAAGCGACAAGATGGAAAATCTAAGATGAAAAATAGTGGCGTCACGTTGGGTGCTTTATCATCATAGTATAAAAGTGGAAGTGATATTGTTGCCAATCCCAAATGGTTTTTATATAAGGCAAGAGGAGAATAATTGGAATTGATGATGTGAAGAATACGGGAAAAGTTTAATGACTTCGTCAATTGTCATTCCAAGTAATTTTGATTTATATACTAAGTCGCATATATATATATATAATATAAATTAAAAAAGAAGTGAAATTGAATTAGGAACATATGCCTAAGGAAGGTGAGTTGAAGAAGAAAAATAAAAAGTGGTTGGTAGTGATTTTTGTACCGACGAGTCCGCTTTAAGGCCCCCAAAGAGAATCTCATCTTGACTTGGCATTGCAGAAGAACTTGAGTGATCACTCCAAGTACATGTACAACGTATTTAGCAACTGACCCTCAGATTTAACTTTTAGTTTACTAGTTAAGATGGATACTACTTTCAACTTGTCATGCAATAAGATGTCTTCCCACTTCTCACGGGAGCATGGGCATGCTCTGATGTTTCTATTTTGCAAGTTTTCATTATGTGTGAGATTTTAACATTGATATTTATCTTTATCGTATTTCCTAAGTACAAGTATTTGAAATGTATGGCATTGCAAGATTGGTTTGATTTGCATGGAGAGGGTAGCATAGGTTGCATGTGGCCGAGTATGATTTCGGCGACCATGATATACAATTCTCCATATGTCATGATGAACTACATGTTTAATTCGATGACGAACATGTACAAATATTTGTTTCATCCTATGTCCATATATTGAAAAGTATGTAACTTGAATTGATCTTCACATTGCCGTAGTCTTTATAAACTTGTGGTTATATGGACATCACAGATGCTTCATTTCTCATGCAACATTGGATTCTTCTTGTGATTTCTCTATTATTTATGAAAGAGGTATATAAATTTATCCGTTCAAGAGAAAGAAACCGCACTTAGCTATCAAGTTACCAATGAATATGTAAGTTCATAATAATTAGACATGTTAATTACTTTACATGTACTTTATGATAAATTTTTTTTTTGGCAATTCAAAATTGTTATTGAAAACTAAAAAAACTTTGGCGAAAAGAGTACAACCTAAACCACAAAGACTACAGACCACATGAGGTTTGAACCAGCAAAGTTTCTACACCATACAAATATAACTGCAACACAACACACACCTACTGGATGAGAAGGGTTCTTTGCTTCTCATTACAGTTACAAGCTGTGTTAAAAATAATTTCTCTTACAAGAGACAAGACAGGGGGTTGACATTCTCAAACAGCTTCCTATTTCGATGCTTCCGTAGAACATAAACAGTTTCAGTGAACAAAATCACCATAACTTGATTATCTAACTTCTTGCTTTTAGCTTTACTCATCATAACCCTACTAACCTCTTCAAAACATGAAGGATGTTGAACCCTTCTGATTTGATGAAGCACCTCGGACTAGATATCAGCAGAATAACTGAACTGGAAAAAGACATGTTGTACAGACTCATTTTCATTAGAGCACAAGAAACAGACTTCATTACACCCATGCATCCACCTACTAATTCTATCACAAGTAGCTAGCCTATTTTGCAAAGCTAGTCATAGGATAGATTTGCTTTTTGGACTAGCTTGATTATTGCAAATAAGCCTCCTCCAATTTACTTGCTCAAAATTACCTTGAAGAATTTTATAAGCCTTCTGAATGTTATATTTTCCATTATGCATAACAGCTTCCCATCCACCAATCCCATCCAAAAGGACCCTTGATTTAACAATCTTCCTGAGGATCCAAGAGATATTGCTAGTAATATTAACATTTAGAATGTTTGTGCGTTTCAGGTAGTAAGCATCTAGCCATTTGACCTAACGCTTGTCTGCTTTAAAAGCTATAGCCCATAACAGCTTAAGCAAAGTAGCCTGGTTCCACATAGTCATGCTGACAAGATTACACCCTTCAGCCACCTTTGGATAGAAAGAATGCCATGCCACATGAGCTTTCTTGGACTTTAGAGTTTTTCCAGTCGACAAAAACCTTCTACACACCATTTCTACTACCTTTATGAGCTTCTTGGACAAATGAAAGATATGAGCCCAATAGTTCTACATGCTACAAAGGATACTTCTTATTAACTGTAAAATACCAGCATAGCTTAAAGACTGGGCCATCCAGGCCTGAGCTCTAGTTGTAATTTTGTCAACTAGAATCTTGCATTGAGAGTAGTTCAGCTTCCTAGCTGCCAAAGGTACACTCAGGTATTTATAAGGTAATGATCCCATAGGAAGAGAAACAACAACAACAATTTCAGTGGCTTCCTGATTGGAAACCCCTGAAAAAATTAATACAACTCTTTTCAACACTAGCTTCAAGCCCTAAAGCCTTATAAAAATTTCCGAAAGCATCCATAATCCTTGTTACAGAGCTATAATCAGCCTGGCAAAAAGCAAAAGATCATCAGCAAACATGAGATGGGTCAGCTTGATTCCCTCACACTTTGGATGAAAATTGAAATCATGATCCTCCTTTAACTCCCCCAGACATCTGCTCAAGTATTCCATGCTAATTGCAAGAAGAAAAGGAGATAGAGGGTCTCCATGCCTGAGCCCTTTCTTAGCATGGAAAGGTTTAGAAGGTAGCCCATTCAACTGTATTGAGTATGACACATTTCTTTCACAAGTCATGATCCACTCCACCCATTGAGTAGGAATTCCCAAGTCTAGCTCATATCTTCTAAAAAAGGCCACTCAACAGAGTCATAAGCCTTCTTTATGTCAACTTTTATCACACATCTAGGAGATACATGAGTCCTAGAATACCCTCTTATCAATTCTGTTGCAAGCAAGATGTTATCAGCAATAAATCTTCGTGGTATGAACCCTGCTTGTGAAGGTTTAATAACTTCCTGAATCACATGCCCAAGCCTATTAGTAAGGGCTTTGGCACTGATTTTATAAAGCATTGTATAGCAAGCTATAGGCCTAAAATATTTTGCAAATAAGGCTTGATCCACATTAAGAATGAGTGTAATGAGAATGAATAGGCCTGTAGATGTAGGACTTATGGAAGAATTCTTGTACACCTTAGTAGATATCATTCTTAAGAAAGCTCCAAGCCTTCTTGAAAAATACAGCATTAAACTCATCCACCCTTGGAGTTTTTTTTTTTTGATAAGCAAGTAATTTCATTGAAGATCAAAACAATACACCAAACCATTTCAAAGGATAAACGAACCAACTAGGTTGGACCCTTCATCACAAAGAAACGGCAAACCAATTAAGCTTACAAGAGCATAAGCCCCATTACAAACTATTAAACCATGTCATATCCCTCCTACTAATCTTTTGTGGTAGCACTGTATCAATTCTAAGCTTGACTATTGCTCTTATCTGCTTCCTTGTTGCTTCCACACTTGGAATATAAGCATTCCAATAGCTAGTGTTCCTAGCTTGCCAAACATAATATATTAATGTTGCAAGCCCTGCATAAAACACTTGTTTCACAAATTTGGACTGTTTAGTCCTCTTTATCCATCTGATAAGATCATGTAATGTGCTCCTGGATGATGTAATCCCCAGCCATCTCTTCAGGTATTTTAGACGTCTCTCACTATATTTACATTGGAAGAATAAATGTACATGATCCTCAGCCCCATTGTGACAGATTAAACATCTATCAGATGTACTGATTCCTATTTGAGCCAGCTTTGCTGTTGTCTGGAGCTTGGATTGAACTGCCAACCAGCTAATAAATCTGTGCTTAGGAACACTCAATCTGTTCCACACCATTTTATCCCAAATCACCTTCTGTTTATCTCCTTTGATTTTATCATATACCTCCTGAATGGAATACTGAGGCCATGAAGACATCTCAGCTTCAGTAAAATGTCTCTTCAAATCTTCTTTGATCTTGCAAACTCTTTTCCAATACCAGCTAACACTCCCTTTAGGGATGTAACTCCACCAATTTTCACCTTTCACATACACATAATGTATCCATTTGATCCAAACATTATCTTGTTTGGATGCAATGGCCCAAACATATTTACCCAGACAAGCTACATTCCAAGCAAACACATCCCTAAATCCAAGGCCACCACACTGTTTACTCCAGCACAATGAATCCCACCCTACAGCTCCTGGTTTATTAGAGTAAGCATCACCTGTCCACAGAAATGCTCTGCATATCTTTGTCACTTCATGTAATACACTTCTTGGCAAGATGAACACTTGTGCCCAGTACTGATGTAAACTCATTAAAACTGAGTTTATTAACTGTGTTCTAGCAGTGTAGGATAATTTTCTGGCGCTCCACACTCTAATCCTTGCTATCATTTTCTCCATAATAATATCATTGAGCTTTTGAGATCCTCTTGGTGCATATGGGAACACCAAGATATTTAAAAGGCAGTGAGCTTCTCATAAATCCAGAAGCTTGCATGATTCTCTGTATATCCTCCTCTTTCATACCACATGTGTAGAAAGCAGACTTTTTCACATTAGCCTTCAATCCAGATGTTGAGGAGAACAATTTGAAGGCACTCAATAACCTATACACTGAGATAAATTCTCCTTTCTACACATGATTAGGTCATCAGCAAAACACATGTGAGTTAATTTCATCTCTTTACATCTAGGATGAAATTTAAAATCTGTCATCTCACTCATTTTATGAAGTATTCTAGATAAATACTCCATACATATTACAAACAAAAGAGGAGACATGGGGTCTGCTTGCCTCAATCCTTGGAGCTTTACTATCTTTAAACTGGCCTAAAGTTGTATCAATTTCAGTAGCAGTACCTGGAGAGATCAATGATCTTCTTGCCTCCATATTCAAAGAGTTACCACTTCTCACTATTGTAAGATTAATAAAAGGTAGGCTGTTAGCACAAGAGCCTAGCAGCTTTTTATGGAAATTGACCATCTCTTGATGAGTCTGTTCAGGATCAGTGATAATTTCACCCTGCTCATTCTATAGCAAATTAATGTTATTCCTTGCTTTTCTGATCTTGACTGTAGTAAAAGAAGGACTTTGTATTACTATCACCCTTAGTAAGCCAGTTTATTCTCGACTTTTGCTACAAAATACTTTCATCAATATGAGACCAATACCTCAGCTTATATATGAGCTCTTTCTCCATCAACTGCACCTCTTCTGAAAGCCTTACATCGTGAGCTTGTTGCATCTTAGATAGTTGAGTTCTAAATTCTTCTACCTTCTTATGAGCTCGAGAGTAGTGCATGGAATGAAGGGATTTAACAGCTTGCTTAACTTGCTTGAGGTTCTCCTATATTTGCTTCATTTTATTACACCTTCTATAGTTTTGCCAAGCCCCTTGAATAGTGCGTAGAAATCTATCATCAGATGTCGTGATATTGAGAAATTTGAAAGGCCTATCCCTTGATACCTCCTGTTGACAAAATCTAGTTACCAAAGGAGTATAATCTGATATTCCCTCATATTGTTAATTGATCATGATATCAGGATAGAGCTGCAACATTTCATCATTAATGAACCCTTTATCAATCCTACTGGAAATCTTGTTGTTCCCCTCACCTTTGTTGTTCCAAGAATAGAATAAACGACTACTTGGAGCTTCAATCAGTTGAGCATCAAGTAAATTGTGTGAAATCTTGGGTTTCAACTTCACTAACCTCTACACCATTTATTCTATCTGCAACACTATGAACTGCATTAAAATCCCCAAGGATGATGAGGGGACAAGCTCTAGTATTTCTAATCTGTAGGAGCTTCTTCCATAGCTTCTTTCTATCGCCAATAATATGGAGTCCATAGACAGAAACTACTATGAACACATTGTTCCTCAGTAAAACTTGGAGAGTCATACATTGCTCTGTAGTCTCTAACCAAATTACTTTAACCTCTTCAGGTTTCCATCCAAACCATATTCTCCCTATTGGAGAGTAATCATAGTTGCTAATCCAACACCATTGATTACCAAATTTCTTCTGAATTGTCTTCACCTTATGCCTTCTCACTCTAGTTTTAAACATTGCACAACACTCAGCTTTTTGTTTCATTAAGAAGTCTTTAACTTTCTTTATTTTGATAAGATCATTGAGACCTCTCACATGATAAATAGGGATTTGGTCCCCTAGCACCCTTCTTGAGTCATTGCCTACATTATAGTTGACCATTCTAGCACACTGAAAGGCAACTTGTTTCCTTTTAGATTTTCTAGTCACAACTTTCCAATGCTCTTCTAACAGTGCATCCACCTGAGTAGGGGTGTTAACTGGAGTGCTATCCAAGAGAGGCTCTACTACCAAGGGAGGATCACCAGCAAAGCTTATATCTACTTCCTTGATAGGAACACCATGTTCAGATATCTTGTTAAAACTTACTTGAACCTGTTTTGCATCATTAGATACTGGATCCAGTAGTATAGTTTCAGAGCGTGATCCACCCCGAACAGTTGGTCCTGCAACTTTAGGAACCCTTTTTTGAGCTGGTTTACCTTGAATCTTCCTTTTGACCTCACAATTATGCCCTATCATCAGACAACGCTTACAGAATGAAGGGAGCCAGTCGTATGCCACTTTTTGGGAAAATTTCCTCCCACTTGAATCCTCAACTTGAATTTCATGTGTTATATCTTTTGTGACATCCATCTCCACAAGTATTCTAGCATAAGACTCCCTTAATACTTTAGTTGTGCATTCATTTGCATAGACGGGAACACCCAAAACACTCCATATTCTACTTAAAGAATTATCACTCCAGTAGTTAAGAGGGAGATTTGGGAGTTTCACCCAAATAGGAACCACCTTAAGAATTTCCTTATGGAGGTCAAATTTTGACATCTATTGTTTAACAATCATAGGTTTTTCATAAAACAAATGAGGCCCAGAGTAAAGAACTGAGTCCCTGTCTTCTCTATATTTCATTTGTATCACAAAATAGCCTTCATCATGCTTAAACAAAGAAGGATCATTGACAAGACCCCATTGACCTTTAATATAAGCATTCATAGCAAAAATGGTCGGATTTTGACCCATAACATACATTATAATTGAATTCTCCCATTTTTCATTCATTTTTTAAACCTCATTTTTATCCAATTTAGCATTCATGGACCCATCAACAATGGTAGGAGCAACAAAACTTAACCTCATACCTTTATCAGATATTTGATTCTGTCCCGTGAATCCTTGCCATCGTTTTTTAGTTTCATCTACTTCCTCCGTTTTTTATTAGATGTTACACTTTTCAAATCACGGACTCCTAGGTATTTTTTGGAGAGGAAAGAGATAGAGAGAATGAAAAATAAAAGGGTCCCATGTGAACATGTGATAGGAGAGAGATAGAGAGAAGTTATTACGCAAAATAAAAGTGTAACATCTAATTTAAAACTTCCTAAAATAGAAAGTGTAACATTTAAAAAAAACGGAAGAAGTACATGTTTTGAGCTACCAGGAGTAGCAATCAATGACAATCTCTCTGGGGTCTCCTTTATTACTGTTCCATTGCCTTGCTGTGGCAATCCTTCTCAATTCTCTCCTCTTACTATATAGGTCCAGTAGACAACCTAGGTTCCGACAAACCAACAACCGGAGTTGTCGTCTTCTTCTTCCGCCCCATAGCACCAAGCTGGTGCACGATAGCAATCACTCCTAAATGTGCACCACTAGAGGTTTTGGGAGGGTTTTAATTGTTTATCCCAAATAACTTTATCTTACTATACTACTTTATGATATTTTAAATAAAATATAAATGTTTATAGTAATTGACAAACAAATTCTATACTTGGTACATTTAAAAGTTTTAAGCGTCTCCAAGGGTCCAATAGTAGAACTACATTGTCTTGAAAACCTATGCATGTATAATTCTCATGTTTTTGTATTTTAACCTATATATTTTATATTTAGGCTTTTGTTTAAGATTCTAATATATATCTTAATTCTGGTGTAGGGTGCTCAACAAACAGAAGGGGACTGAATACGGCTATTACCTAATGCGATACACGCTTGACATAATCCGCTACCATAATGTTTCAGATAATTTACTCGAGGTATATATATATTGTAAATATAGTTTGTTATTCGTAATATAGTTTGATACTTACTGAATTTTTGAGCATATTAACTAATTAATATATTTTTAGGATTTTGCCAGAACTACCAAGCCAAACTTTGTTGATAAGATCAACGAAACCAAAGATCTATGGGCTGAAAACATTGTAGGAAACATTAAACACAATTAGTTGGTAGTTTACATATAAAGATTGAACAATATATAGATTGAACACAATTTTTATTTGAAGAGTGTTTTATGTTTAGTTTTAGTGGTGAACAAAGGGACGAAAAGCGACATAGAAAGTCTCATTTGTGTCGGTGATTGTGAGGAGACCGATGCAAATTATGTGGCGTAGCACGAACAAAGTCCCTGGAGCTAGGCATGTTAAGGAATTAGCGTCGAATTTGGTGAAGGATTCGACGCAAATGGAGTTTGCTAGAGGAGCCATTTGTGTCGAGTTTGGTGAAGGATCCGACCCAAATGGTGTGGATCAGGACATAGTAGCAGGAGCGATGTGTGTCAGTTACCCTCCAACATTGGAAGTAAATCGTCTGTCAATTGCGTCGATACTTAATCCAACATAGTTCGAGTTAGGGTAATTGGCGTTCGACTTGTAGCGTCGCTCCCATAACCGGGGCAAATGATGCTTCAGGAACAGATGCAAATCGTCAATCCTCTAATAGTGTTTCTTCATATTTTTATTATACCGCCATTTTTCTTTAATCTTATGCCCTTAAATGCCTAATTATATCCTTTTTCTTTGAGTGTGTGTCAATTATTTATAGTGGATACCACTATTATTATTCTAGTGATACGATAAAGACTAAGATGAATACCAAAACATTAATACATGACACAAAATTACATTTAAATGACATAAATCAATTCATCATTTATTAAAATGAAATTAAATGACATATAATTTGTTCATATAATGATGCTAAATATATTTTCAACTAATACAAATCAATTCTAAAATGACAAAGGTTTAGCCAACAATAATCTTAACTAATTAAAGAATTATTAATTCACTTTTTTGTATCACGACAGTTTGTGGATCAAAATTAGAAAATTGAATTCATAGTTATTTAATTTGTTCTAATATCTAACCTTTTGAGAGTTGAATTTCTAGTTTTTCTATGAAATTTGTGCATGGTTTTTTCATCTTCTATATTGATTGGTATAATTGCTCGATTTATAGAGTTTTTTTTATTGTGTTCGTTGGTTTATGGAGTCATTTGACTCCCTTATATCTGATAACGAGCGCGATTTTCTTTGAAAGTTTGACCTGGTTTCTCCAATTTACTCTCGTTTATTAGCCATTGTGGAGCTAGATAGGTTTTGCTTTTTCGAGTTATTTGTGTGATTTTGGAAATATTCTATCTGATTTGGTCGACATCTAATGAAGCGCGTTTCTTGTCTTTTGTATTTACACATATGAGTCTATGTGACACATTTATAATATAAATGGTTTCACCCAAGATGAACTTGCCAAATGGCAAAAACTAAATATTGTACTATTTTATTACCTCATTTTGGTTGACATTGTTTTTTAGGAGTTGCGAACCCTAAGAAAAAAAAAAAAAAAAAAGACTAACAAGCTGAGAATACTTAAGGTATCCAATCTTTCTTTTTAGCTATCTCACTTAGCTGTCGCTACAGCCTACAGTTTGACATTATTGTGAGTATGATCTTATTATGACTACAGTTCGAGTAATCAAGCGTTGATATAATAGCTGTTGTTTTAGTATTTGTTTAATTGACTTTAACAAAAAGTCTTTAGTTTATAAGTAAAATTCTTTTGGAATCGGGTGATCACCATATATTGATATCATCTCTAGCTTTGACTAAACACGATAAAGAAGAAAGGAGATCAGATCAAACCAAAATGTGACTTAGACAATAAAAAAAAAAAAAAAAATATATATATATATATATATATATATATATATATATATAATATATATATATATATATATTATATATATATATATATATAAAATTAAAATGAAAGCAATACAAATGAAAGGTAATAAGTCAACATGAATGAAACGTAATATTGTCGTAAGAGATGCTACCTTGTGCGTAGTAATACCGGAAATGAAAGACACAACAATGCATCATTATGTAAAACATATTTTTGAAAAGTAGGAAAAATAAATATCTTGTTTCACTTGAAAGAATTAGAATTTAGAATAATTTTAGACACTTTTAGTTAATCTAGATATGAAATTGTTTCACCTTCAAGATTGCATCAAAGTCTACAACCCCTCATAAACCACGCACCGCGTCTGTAGTTTTTTTTGGTATTTGTGGCACGGGTACGATGTGGTGGGGTCGGGTTACCTTTGGAACTTTCTATGTTTGAGGTGGTCCAATTTTACAAACAGTGACCTACTTCTCTCTCTACACAAAAAATCTCTGCCTTATCTCTAAAAAAACAAAACCCTCTAACCCTAGAACTCGCCGGAGATCCGGCGCCGCGCAGGTCTCTGGCGAGTTCGTTTTGTTCGTTTTTTTTTTCGTTTTCGTCGCCTTTTCAATCTTTCTTCCATCGGGCTTTCGAGTTTTAGGCCCTCTTCGTCGGTGCGTCCCCATCCCCCGGTTGGCACCATCCAAATCTTTCGTTTGTCGGTCGTCCCCCAGTCCTTAGTCGTTCCCCGAGTCTGTGCGATTCCACCCCCTCCCCTATTCGGTGCGTTCCCATCCCCCGTTTACCCCCGTTCGTGGTATGTTCTTCATCCCACCCCCAGCTTCCTTGGTTAAGAGTCTCCCCTCCCCGATCCCCCCCCCTCTTACGGTGGTTTAGTCTAAGTTTCCCCTTCTCCATCCCCCTGGTTAGGTTTAGGTGTAGTCGAGTGTCCCCTCCCCGTCCCCCGCTAGTGTTAGTTGGAGTCAGTGTATTTAGTGTGCCAAGGAAGCGTTTGGTGCAGGTTCTTGACGGTGTTGTTTGCCGGCGTGGCTCTATGTGTCGGGTGGTAGTTTATGTTTTCATTATTTTCATGTTTGTTTGTTTCAGATCTGTTGTTTGTCGGTCTTCTAGATTTGGGATTGTCACTTTGATCTTAGGATCCGTTAGTGGGGCGTAGTTCATCAATCTAACTCGCCCCAAATTCTCGTGATGACTTCATGTGTCATCACACCTAAAAAACGCATCTTGTGGGAGGCCACCCAACTTGATTTGGGGCACGTCAAGACCTCCACGTCTTTCAAGTTTCAGTCTAGTGTGACTGAACTCCGAATACCCTCGCAGCAGGGTCAGAAGTCACTATCGAACGTGACTGTTTTGTTCGTTGAATCAGGAGAATCCCAGGAGGATCATCAAGGACCTTGGGATTTCGTGCCTAGTGGACATGATCTACTAGCAGTTGTACGGCAATCTCTCTATGAAGATCGTCAGAGTTGTGTATTTCAACAGATTTTCTCTCACATCCAACTTCACTACCCATCGCTCAAGACAAACGTTATTCGGACTGGACTTTTACTAGTTAGTGTTTATGTTAAATTGTTTTTACGCGTTATTATAGTTTTTTATAGTGTCAGTTGTTTCTTGTTTCTGTTTAGTTTGGTTGTATTACCATTAGGTTGTACTCCCAATTTTCATTAATGCAAATTTCCTTGATGTCAAAAAAGAAAAAAAAAACAATTTGCCCAATTTATTTCTTATTATAATGGTGGAGAATTTTTTTGATATACTTGTATCAGGCTACATTTATAAAAATTACTGCAACTCTTCTTATTCTTTCCATCACAAAACTCATATCATACAACTTCCAACTATCTGCTTAGAGTGTATGAAATCTTTATCTCCATGTGACGAGAATAAGATGATACTGGAGCTTATACGTGGGAGATAGAATCGGTTATGGGTTTTGAGTACCAATAAGTATTATAGAATATTATCATGCATATCGATTAGGAATAGTTTGTGAGTTTTATTGTGACGGTGGAGACATTATTTTGGGATTATTTCAAGGCATCTGAAAGTATTGATGAGTTGTCCTTATTGTGTAAAAGCACTTTTTTGCATTTTGTTTAACAAAAAAAACTGTTATTTAGTTTAAATGTGGTGATTTTTCTTTTTTTTTTTCACCCTTTTTTAAATAATGTTGTTTGTTACTATGCTTTTTTTTCCTTTTTGGTGTCCCCATATATTACCATATATAATACAGATTTATTGATGGGTGGTTATATATATATATACTAGAATTTTTTGCACGCGATGCGTGCTTGAATTTTTTTTCGAAACAGAAACTCGATTTTCTTCGGCATATAATTGTTTTTAGTTGCAAAATTTGAACATTAGACATACGAAATATAATTGTTTTTAGTTGCAAAATTTGATTGGTTTAGTTTCTGTCACTTAAGTCTCTCACCATTCTTTTTGTTTTGTTTTTTTTTTTACTTTTCAAAGTTAAATTCTATGAGAAAAATAGAAATTTTATTGAATTTATTTATGATTTCTAATATTATAATTTTTAGTTGATTTTTGAATTAAGTACAATACTTCATAAAGTGTAAAGAAAGTAGACACTTTGATTTCAAGTCAATTTTTTCATAGGTTGTAGTTTGTAAGTGAATTTTTAAATTTTTGCAAAGTTTCCTCATTTTAGTGATTTGCATAACGTAAATTATGCAATTTTATGATTTTAGTTGACTTATGAGTGATTGTTATAATTATATTTTTGATATTTTTGTTTGAAGCCCTTTGATTTGTAAGTGAATTTGTAATTTAGAATGGGAAGGAGGTAACATAGTCTCTTCATTCGGGGACACTATAGCTCCCCCTTTCCCTTATATAATAGAGATATGGTACTTTAATTCTTGAATGATATTTTACATAAACCTTTTTACCTTGATAATTAATCGTATTATATAATAGAAAAAATAGGTCCAAATATATGTAAAAGTTTCATTATATATAGGAAACACTATAAAAAAGTAAATAATTTTTTTCCTTGTCTAACTTCTAAATTCTGATTTCAATACAAATACACCTCTATTTTTTTTATCCTGACCCACCATTAATTGTGAATGGTTCTTGAGAATAGTGATTTGTAAGTAAAGTTTTGTAAATGTTTTTGTATGTATTGACGTTCTAGGTTATTAGCTAGTTTTAGTTTGTATGTTAATTTTAAGTTTTAACAAAGTTTCCTGATTATTTGAGTGATTTGTGTGATTTTTATAACGTGATTTTTTCAATTGTATAGGTGAATTGTAAAGTTTCTTCTTTTAAGTGATTTGTGAGTGATTGTTGTAAATTTATTTTCGGTAGTTTTATTTGAGTGCCGATTTTGATTTTGACATTACTTTTGTAATTTAGAAAGGGAAGGGGGGCAAAATAGGCGTTTCAAAAGAGGACACCATTGCTCCCCTCTTCCCTTATGTAATAGAGATATATGGGCGAGATCACATGAGAATGCTCCTTACATGAGAAATGAGAATAAATCTCAACCACACGATTGGATTAGAGTTACAACACTTGTTCATTAGAGTTATTCCTCCCTAAAAAATTTTGAGCCCAAAAAAACAAATTTTTTTTTGAACTTTTTTTTTTCTTATATTCATTTTTTGGAGTTACATCACTTATTCATAAGATCGAGTTATATCGAATAAACTTCATTCTCATTTCTCACATAAGTATGCTTCTCATAGGGACTCATTTCTATATATATATATATATATATATATATATAATATATATATATTATATATTATATATATATATATATATATATATATATACTAATTGCATATGCACGCGATGGGTGCGTCGATAATCTTATATAGTTATATACAAATGGACATGTTTTTTTATCTAAAATTATTTTGATAGTGATGTAAATTATTGAAGTTCCTTTGTAGATGTTATTATTTTTTAAAATTAAAGGTGAATGATTTTTAACTGTTCAACACCGTCATTGTATAATTTGGTCGATAATTTAATAATTTTCTTTCAGCGACTTTAGTATAGTTCTTTAACAATTATAGATGTTAATAAACCATATTGTTAGAACTTTGTAATTATGAAATATTATGTTATCACGATATGTTGCTAACTTTTTTGGTAGAAGATTCTAATTGATTTGGTGAATTGATTCTGTGAATCTAGGTTGTTAAGTTATTAATGGTATTGCATATTCCATTCGTATGGCAAGTTTTATTGATTCTCATTTTTCAATTTTTTATAAAAAGAAAATATTATTCTAAATAATCAAAGGATATTTTAGTCATTTCAAAAGAGGACACCACACCTCCTCTCTTGGCTTATATAATACTAGCCTTTTGTGCACGCGATGCGTGCAAGGATACATTCAAATGAATCATGATGGGTTGGTTTGGGTTATTTTTATTTTGAGCAATAAAACTTGTGCACTGCCTGTCTGATTTAATTTAGGAGGATTTTTTATAAAAAAAATCTTGCTTGTTAACCAGGAACAGTTGTACCATATACTTATTTGCCACTTAAATCTGTGAAGATTAATTTTTCTCCTTTTCTAAATGCTCACACTTTGAGTTCTAATTATATTTGAAATGAAATTTTAAATTTTACTGATTTTGCATGAAATGGTCATTTTAATTTTTCTCCTTTTCTAAATTTTAACACTTTGAGTTTCAATTATAATTGAAATGAAATTTTAAGTTTTTCATACATAATCTGATTTCGCATGAAATGGTCATTTTTAATTTTTCTCCTTTTCTAAATTTTAACACTTTGAGTTCAATTATATGTGAAATGAAATTTTAAAATTTTCATAACAATCTGATTTCACATGAAATGGTTTTCGCAAATTAATGTAATTCTTTTTTTCTGAAAATGGATTGTTGCAAAAGTTGTTCGCAAAAAGGTTTGATATTGTTTTGTTTTTCAAAATTTATTTCTGAACATGGATATTTTTGCAAAAGTTTTGGGCAAAAATTTTATATTGGAAGTTTTAGAAAAAATAACTAAATGTGTCATAAATGAATTAAATTTCATACACATCTTGTTTTCTGATTTTATATGAAAATGAATCAAATTTAAGTTTAATTATATAAAAACCCTCTTCAACTTATTGCTATTATCTCCATTTTTTCAACTACATAACAGTCGACTAATGTGAAATAACTTTGAAGATTAAAAGAATTATGTACGTGTTTGAAAGTTCGCAAATCGCCGATGGACGATTGTGTGATATCACTGTCAAAATCTTATGTTTTTCTCGGATTTGTGTTTATAGGTAATATTTATGAGTATGTAATTGTGAATGGTTATTGAGAACAATGATTTGTAAGTGAATTTTGTGAATGTTTTTGTATGTATTGACGTCCTAGTATATTAGTTTTGCTTGTAAGTTAATTTTTAGTTTTTGTAAAGTTTCTTGTCATTTGAGTGATTTGCGTGATTTTTACAACGTAATTTTCTCAATTCTATGAGTGATTTGTAAAGTTTCCTCATATAAGTGATTTCTGAGTGATTGTTGAAAATTAATTTATGATGGCTTTGTTTGACCCCCATGTTGGTATTGAGATTCCTTTTGTAATTTAGAAAGGGAAAGGGGGCAAAATAGTCAGTTCAAAAGAGGACACCGTTGCTCCCCCTTCCCTTATGTAATACTAGCCTTCATATGCACGCGATGCGTGCGTTAATTTTAAAATTTGTTATTCTATTAGATACTCCATTCGTACTTTATTTATGATTAAACTTAAATGTGAAAAATTCAACAGTTAGATGAATTTAGATATATTAATTCGCTAATGTAAAAAAATAAAAAGGTTGTGAGTGATTGTTAAAATTAATTTTTGTGAATGAATATTGAACAGAAAGAACAAAAATAATGAGTTGGTTTAACTGAATTAAAGAGTATGAAAGGTAGTGAATGTTCAGACTTTTCATGTGCACGTTATGAAATTTTTTCCTTGAATAATGCAAAAGTGGGTTTCAATTCCCAAAATATTCCCAAAAAAATCAAAATTCCCTGCGTACCGTCCACGTAGGACAGCACGCGAGAATTATTTTTTTTCTACTTAAGTAAAACCGCTACTTGAAGTAGCGGTTTACAAAAAAATATATATATATATATATATTTTTGTTTTGTTTTGTTTTGTAAACCGCTGCTTCAAGTAGCGGTTTATTAATCAAGTAGCGGTTTACTGAAATCCCCAACTCCAGAGTTTGATATGTGCTTGCAACATTTTGCCAAGGAAAACCGCTACTCAGAATAGCGGTTTTATATATAAACTGCTACTTGAGATAGCGTTTTATGTGTATAAACCGCTACTGTGAGTAGCGGTTTTGGTGGGCAAAAACAAAAAAAAATAGTTTCTCGCGTGCCGTCCTACGTGGACGGTACGCAGAGAAATCTTTTTGGGCATATTTTGGGAATTAAAACCCACTTTTGCATTATTCAAGGAAAAAATTTGCACGTTATGTAGGCCATCTTTTTTATAAGGTATAAATATTTTGTCCATTTAATTTTTGATTGAAGTATTTGATGCATATACCATATTAAACTTGTTTTAAATGACAAGTTGGAATGAGAATTTTTAAATGGCAAGTTGGAATGAGAATTTTTAAATGATTTGCTTTTGTAATTTTTTCATTCCATTAATTAGATCATTAAGGATATTTTAGTCACTTCAAAAGAGGACACCACACCTCCTCTCTTGGCTTATATATATATATTATATTATATATATATATATTATATATATATTATATATATATATATATTATATATATATATTATATATATATAAACACTTTTACGTACCTAGTCTTTTGTCTCACCGCAAAGATAATACCTAAATATTTCCAATTTAGACAGATTTACATATATATTGTGTTTGATGGTGTTACAGAACTAGTATTATTTATCAACTAAACATTTTTAGCAAATTCTCATTATAGAATTATTCATCTATATGTACTTAATTATCACACTTCATTCCATTATACTGTGCTCATATTCGATCCAATGAATTAATTGCAACATTTCACTTTTGTCAATGCTATGTCATAAAGTTTAATATCCTTAATTATTTATATGTATAAATTATTAAAAAAATATTGCAATTATAATATTATATCATGAGACGAATCTAACAAGATTTGTCAAGATTATATTTGTTCTTGAGTGTAAATTAAAAAAGATGGATTGTGTCATTTACTAATAGTGGATACCATTGTTGTTAAAATCCCGATCCAGATCTTGCAATCTTACGATTTTACGATCCTGGAGGACCTCACCTATCCCGATCCTATGTAAGATCATAATTTTGTAGGATCGTCTTTCGATCCTATCCAACCACAAAAAATAACATGGTAGGATCTTAACACGATTTTACGATCCTACGACTCTACGATCCGATCATACCTTATAAAAATCATAAAGTAATTTCACATATTATATTTTTACTATTAAATTTTGGTCGCGTGTTACTTCAATCTTATAGTATTTAAAAACTATCACCATTTGCCAATCAAAAAAGACGTTATTAATATGTGTACATTTTTAACATGAGGTTCTCACCATATTCTAGTATAATTATCTTTATTTAACCGAATAATAGGATCTTACGATCCTACGATCCTACCGATTCAATTCTACCAACCTCTAGGATCCAAAGTAGGATCTCGATCCTGATAACATTGGTGAATACCACTACTATTATTCTAATTATACGATAATAATGACTTAAACTCATACTAAAATTCATACTAAAATATCAAAATATGACACAAAATTATGTTTAAATGACATAAATCGATTCATAGTTTATTAAACAAAATTAAATGACATATATTGTTCTTATAATGATGCTAAATATATTTTAAACTGATATAAATCAATAATAATTGACAAAGATCTATTCAACAGTGATTTGAACTGATTATAGAATTATAAATTCATTTTTTTTGGTCAGGCCACAGTTTGTGGATCCAAATTAAAGTAATTGAATTCCTAGTTAGCTGTTCTTATATCTAACCTTTGAGACATGACCTAGTTTTTCTATGAATTTTGTGGAAGGTTTCTTCGTCTTCTATATTGAATGGTATAATTGCTCCATTTCTAGATTTTCTTGATTTTGTTCCTTCATTTATGGAGTCATTTTACTCTCCGATATCTGGTATTAAATCCAGTTTTCCTCGAAAATTTGAGCATGTTTCTCCAATTTACTCTTGTTTTTTAGCCATTCTACGTTAAGATAGGTTTTGCTTTATCTGAATTGGTCAACATTTAATGGTGTGTTTCGTGTATTTTTTTATTCGTACAAATGAGCCAATGTTATATGCTTATAGTGTAACGTGTTTCATTCAAGACAGACTCGGCAAAAAATGGCAACTCTAAATTCAACGATTGGAAAATTATAGGGATATAACCATCAGATGGACTATTGAACAAATTTGAAATCTAGCCAGGAATTTCACATCGTGTCAAGTGCTGAAGGTCTCACACACACAGATAATGAAGACTCATCAGCTAGCGCAATGGTGTCGGAAGCACCATATGGATTTTTGTTAAGTTTTATAGGTTCTTCTAGCTTTCCATTTTCTCTTTTTAGTTTTTCTGTATGTTTTCTTGATGTCAAAAAAAAAATTACACTACTTTATTAACTCGGTTTGGTTGACTTTCGTTTTTAGGAGTTGCCAACCCCAAGGAAAAAAAAAAGAAAAAGAAAAAAGTGGAGAGTACTTAATGTTTCGAAGCTCTATATCTATCACTTAGGGTGCGTTCTATTCAACTTATTGGACCTGAACTTATTGGAACTTATCTGAACTGAACTTATTGAACCTGAACTGAACTTATTGGAACTTATTAAACCTGATTGGACCTGATTGACCTGATTCAACTTATTGGACCTGATTGAACCTGATTGGAACTTATTGGACCTGATTGAACCTGATTGACCTTATTGGACTTATTGGAACTTATTGACCCTGATTGAAACTTATTAGACCTTATTGGACCTGATTGAAACTTATTAGACCTTATTGAACCTGATTGAAACTTATTTGACCTTATTAGACAAAAACATTGACCATGAATAACATAAATATTACCACTAACGTAAATACTACCCCTAAATTTTTTATGGAATAATAATTATTATAATTCGTCCTTTAAAAATAATATTATTAATTATCTCTTATGATAATTAATTTAACAAAAAATTACTATTATATATTTGCCTATACATAACTTTCATCACTAATATATCTAATAGTGTTGTTTTAATTTTATAAAACACTAGTAGAAAATCAAAAAATTAATAATCATTATTATTATTGTTAACCTTAATTATATTATGTAATTATTTATTATTATTATTATTATTTTTATTATATTATTGTTAACCTTAATTATTTGACCATGATTATAATTATTGTTAACCTTATATTATTATTATTATTATTATTATTATATTATTTTATTATTATATTATTATTATTATTATTATTTATTATTATTATGTTAACCTTAATTATTTGACCATGATTATAATATTATTCAATAGCAATATGAATAATCAAATAATAGACAATAATACAAGTATAATACTATACATTGTGGTACTTTAATAAAAAATTCTAATAATAACATAATCAGCTAATAGTAATATGAATAATAAATAATAGACATAATACAAATAAATAATAAAATAATAGACATAATACAAATAAATAATAAATAATAGACACTAATACAAGTATAATACTATATAATCATTGTGGTACTTTAATTAAAATTCTAATAATAACATAATCCGCTAATAGTGATATGAAATTATGAATAACAAAATAGTGGACAATAATACAAATGTTTATTAAACATTGACTATTTGGACCTTATTGGACCTTATTAGACCTGATTGGAACTTATTGGAACTTATTAGACCTGATTGGAACTTATTGCACCTGATTGGAACTTATTGCACCTGATTGGAACTTATTGGACCTTATTAGACCTTATTGGAACTTATTGCACTTATTAGACCTTATTGCAACTTATCTGAACTTATCTGAGCTTATCTGAACTTATCTGAACTTATTGGACCTGAAACTTAATTTTTTAAGTTGAACAGAACGCACCCTTAGTTGTCGCTACAGGACAGTTGACATTTTGTGAGTATGATCTAACTACATCACGTTAGTTTCATTATGACTAGAGTTGGAGTAATCAAGTTAGTGTTTCTTTTTTCTTGATAGGTGCTGTTTCAGTATTTGTTTTTTAGACTTCCACAAGAAGTCTTTTAATATATAATAAAACAACTTTTTAAAATGATTTCAGGAAAAAAACTTAAATATATATAAGAATTTTGTAAAATAAAATTTTTCATTATATTTACAGAGACGAAGCACATGTAACGGGACCCTAATACAATTTTTTAAAATGAGACCCTTCATTTATAGTTTAAAGCAAATATAATGTTCTCAATTTTAATTAAAAAAAGAACTTTTGTATTAAAAATAAGAAGCTCAAGTTACTTCATATTAAAAACAATTGAAGATCAACCCATTTTATTGGAATTAAAATTGACCCATCTATTCAACTTCTCTTGGAATGGTTGTTTAATTCAAGTTCTGGAATTAAAACTAATATTTAGGCCCGGGCGATGTCTAGAGGTTTCTCTGTGCTACGATTTAGTAGTAGTTAAATAAGTCATCTCATACTCATTTAGAAAAGTCATCTCATACATTATATAGATTTCAAAAGTTTTCCATTCATATATCATTAATTTCGATTAAATAAGAAATTGTAGTATGGTGGAGTGATGGTTGGATTTCTTTTTTTTCATAGTCAAGGTTGTGGGTTTGAATCTTCATGTTAACAATTCTTCTTCTTTTTTAATATATGAGAAAGACTTGGATAAAATGTTATTGTATTAGGGATGGCAATATGTGGCACATATACGTTATTAGGAATGTTTTTTAATATATTACTCCCACCGTCTCAAAATATAGTTCCCTTTTTTCACGGTAATTTATGCAAGTAGAATCTAAGAGGGATAATAAAGATTTTTTGTTTATTTAAATAAATGTTGTATGGGAAAAAATGATTTTAGGAGAGATAATGAAGAATAATTGGTGAAATAGCATTAATTGTAACATTTTGGTTTAATAAACAAAGGATAAAACAAAATTAAAGAAGCAAATAAATGATGGGACATGGTTTTTCTAAACAAATTATGAAAAAATGTAGAACTAAATATGAAATTGGAACTATATTTTGGGACACCAATAATGAAAATGGGAATTATATTTTGGGATGGAGGGAGTAGTATAAATTATTGGGAAAGAAAATGTAAATGCACCAATTAAAATTATAAAATTTGGGAGAACATGAGCCATTAATGAATGGGGTTAAGCTTCTTGGAGTTCTGGTAGAAGGATGCTAAGAGGTAAAGAGAGGAATGTGTTTAATGAAGACTAACAAAAGTAAAATAAAAAAAATTTAAGTGAACAAGTATGCGTGCAATCATGCTTACAGGCCACAGCTATCCAGTGGCGTATCCAGAATTTTTAAATCGGGGGTACTGTGACTAGTTAAATAAACTTGTCTCAACATTTAAAAAATACTCTACATTAAAAATATTACAATCCAAAACATTGTTCATCATTCAATGTCATAAATCCCAAAATACAAAAAATACATAAATTAGAAGCAAAATCAACATATTCAACAAGATAGAAAAAATGTAGACTTTCATATAATTGGAGTAAGGTTGCTCTTGTTAAACAATAAGACAACTAATCAACTTCATTGCAACAATTAGGCACACAAACTGACCCAATTTGACAATTCATACATTCATGATTCAACAATAATAATTAATAGCACATCACAATATCACACAAAGTTGAAAGTTAAATTGTTCAAAAATCATGAGTAAAATCACTCAATCACAATAAAGATTATCAAATTACTTGTTTCTCCTCAAAAAAAAAAGTTAACTAATCGCAATCCAGCGACCGGCAGACGGCAGTTCCGAGCTCCGGCGTTTCCAAGCAGCAGCGCACCAGTAGGGGCGGGGAGACTCGGCGTCGGTGAGTGGGCAAGTGTCGGAGTGGTTCACTGGACGCACCTCGACAGTCCGGCAGACCTCTCTTTTGCAGCAAATTCCCGATGGTGGGTGGCTGTCCGGGAGATCTTTTGCTAGGAGTGAGGACTGAGAATTGGGAGGATAGAGAAAGTGAGAAAGTCGCTTGACGCTCTGGCCTTTGAGTCTGTTTTACCTTGGAAATTAAAAATTATTTAAATTCTAATAAAGTTAACAGACAAAAGTAATAAATGCTTTGGGTCTGCAGTTTTGCTTTTCTTTTGGCAAGGGGCTGATCACCAGACTGTCTCTAACTCACGGACGCGACACGCATTTTTATTTTTTAAGAAAAAATTTCCTGGAGCTATCATCCACAACTTTTCAATTCCCAAAAAACTCGAGATGCAAAATCTCATGGGGTAAGCAGATTTGATCCGCATACCACTGCTCCATATTGTTTCCTTTTGTTGTACAATCAACACATCTCTATTATATAAGAGAAAGGGGGAGTTATGGTATGCCCCAATAAATTTACTTAATTACTTCTTAGTAAATCAACTACTCTACCAAAAAAAATGAAAGAAAATCAAACTCAAATATAGCATAAAAAAATTAACAAAGAAAATTATATCAATCAAATATTTGATTAATCAATACACAATCAAGTACTAAACCAAAAAGGAACATACAATCAATTAACAAAGTGAAATGATTTAATTAAAACAAAATACTTTGTTGATAATATATATATATATATATATATATATATATGTAAATTCTTGATAAATCTGCGTAACATTCTTTTATCGCTCATCAGTTTTAATTTCAAAAATCTTAAAAAAAAGCATAAATAAATAAAAAATAATAAAGACGGGTTTGGTTAAGTGATATAGGCTTAATCAACAAGATTAGTACGCTAGCCCGAAAAACATGTCCAATGTTCAAATTTTACCTTTGTTATGCCCAAGAAAGTTATAAATTATGTTCTAAAAAGGTGAGGCACGTCACTATGGCCTCCTATTGTTTGATCCAATATTGACCAGGGACGAGCCCCGACTTCCATAGGTCCTCACATCACGTGCATAAATTGCTAGTTAAATATATTTAAACTTCTTTATTTAGGGGTCTTATATGATCGTCCTTATTGCATGGGTCAAAAATCGCCCTGATAATTATGGGTCAAAAATTGCTATCATGTGAGTTGTGCCTAGTAATACCGGAAATGAGAGGCGACATAATTATGTAAAACAAGTTTTTGAAAAGTAAGAAAAATAAATTAAATCTCATCTTTCCCATGAAAGGACTAGAATAGTTTTTACTTGATCTAAATACTTTCTTTCGTTCTTTTTACTTGCAACACTTTTTTTTTCATCAACTCGAATGCAAAATTTGAATAGGAGAGAGGTAGAGAAGAAAAAAAAAAAAAAAAAGAGGACCCCATGCGATTGGTGAGAGATATAGAGAAAGGAAAAGCAAAAAAATATTCCAAATAATTAATTATATTCTTTTTAGGAAAGTGTTGCAAGTAAAAAAAATGAAAGAAATATGAAATTATTTCATCTTCAAGAAATATAAGTATTATATAGACATATAATGTTTGAAGTGCTCTTTACCACTATAGATTGGGTCAAAGTTTGCAACACCTCATATACCACGCATCACCTTTGTAGTCATGTTCGTATTTTATGGGACGTGCATAATGGTGTCAGAAACAGATCTGATCACTAGGTCAACCTTATTCTGACCTGACTTGAACCTGGTTCGACTTATGAGGGTCAGTTTCCAGACCTGACCGAAACCTGCTGACCTGGGATTACCCAGATTTGACCGGCACCTGAGAAGATTATATGCTGACCTGACCTGACTAGACAGACCTGCATTTAAATTTAAACCCGACTGTACTCAACCAGATGTTACTAAAATTCAATTATTTTTTTATATCTACAAAATCATTTAAATATATTAATTTATAAAAATTATTAAATTTAATAATTAATTAAATAAAAAATAAATTTCATTTAATTTAAGGGTTAAACACTTAAACTTTGAATATCATGTACTTGTTTATATTTTCATTTAATTACCCAATATTCCCATTTTCCAATACTATTAAAAAATATATGATTAGATCCTATATTTTAAATTTATTATCCCATTTTAATTTTCTACCAAAATTTCCCCATTTTTTCTACCAAAAATCCAATTTAAACATTCTACTAAAATTTCTACCGAATAATATCTCAAATTCTCGTAACCTTATACTAAACAATTTGCAATAACCAAATTAGAAGTTAAAAATCACAATCTCCAATATGCCAAATCAAAAGGAAGAAAACATTTGTCAAGCACGAAATCTCTTACATTAACATGAGCAATAAAAAAAAAACAAACTCATATGGCAAACATAGAAAATTCAGATACTAAAACAAAATTACAGATTCGTTTTTCTTTATACTAAACAAACCATAATGTCGTGACAAACAAATAAAAACTACAATTTATTTGTCATGAAAAACTACAATTTGTTTGTCATGAAAATACTGGGGATTCTTTGATTATCAGTTCCCAGTATTCTTATTGATAATAATCCCCAGATTTTCCCAGATAAAATACTGCAAAAGAAAATTACACTGCAATTTATTTGTCATAATCCTAGATAAAATTCTTTTGTTTGTCAAAAACAAAATTACAATCCCGATAAAATATTGAACTTGAGAATATCAAAAAGAAAATTACAATTTTGGATCTAAGTTTATTAGATAAAAAAATTCAAAAAAAAAGTAAAATAAAACGAAAATGGAACTAATAAACTAGCAACAGAGTGAGGATGCGAGATAAACGATAATGGCGAGCTGGTGGAGTCGAGCAAGAATGAGAGATGAACGAAGGTGAATGAGTATGATAAGCGAAAATAAGATTTACAGGATTTTGCCATGAAATCTTTATAGCAACTGCTTCTGACGAAAAGACTTGTTATGCTCTATTGGAGAAGACCGGTCTGAGAGGTGAAATCCATTCGATTTCACGAGGAGTCAGTTTCCTTCCGACGATGACGACGGACTTGGTGGAGTCAACCGAAGATTTCGTCAATGTGCGGCGAGAATGATGTTGATGTGTTAGCGAGAATGATGAGAGGCGAACAAACACATTAGTTGTGGAGGATGAGAGAGGCTAGCAGACGAGAGTGAGAGATGAGAGAGAAAGAGCATCGAAAAAGGGAGGAAGGGTGGTGGTGGCGGCCGAATTCCGGCAAGGACAGAGAAAGGAAGGAGAAGCACAATGGAAAGGGCAGTGGCTAAACATAGAGAAATATAATTTTTAGGTTTGGAGGAGAGATGGGAGAAGGTAATAGGGTAGGAGACGATCTAACAGTTCAGTTTGTTTTATGACATGTGTCCAATGGTTAATATTCATCATCCGTGTGCTTTGTATTATTTTCTTGTGTGCCCTTGATTATGATGATCTAACGGTTTAGATTTTGCCCATTAGATGATTTTGGATTTTGCCTTAAGAAAACAAATAATCCTACCAAATTATTATTCATAATAACTAATGTCCACATTCCACATCCCTAAACCCCAAATCTCATATATATACCTTATAACCCCATTTTAAAAAAATAATATAATTATTTATAGTGGTAATCTCATATCCACTAAATGATCGTATATTCGTAGTTAATATATAATATTCATTATTATTATCATTAGTTATGCTATTAGAACATATTAAGAATCTATACTCATTAATAATCAATCGCGTATTAGTTAGAATGATTCCAATATTATTATATCGTACTAATAAAGTATTTAAGTCTACTGATAAAATAGTTTGTTTATAGTCACTATATACAAAGTTAAGACATACAGCTCAAGTAGATGTTTTTTGTTTCAAAATGCATTTCTTATAAAGACGATTAACTGAAATATTGTATTGTTATCTTAATTAGCCTATCAACTACCATTGACGCATTCGTTTAGTATAATATGTAATTTGAATCATTCAAGTATATTTCTTTGTTTATGAAACGCATTACACTCGAGGACGATTATCATAATGATTACCCATTTACATTGACTAATAATCTATACACTAATCCATTTGTATTACTTTGTGTTTATATACTAATGTAT
Organism: Beta vulgaris subsp. vulgaris; assembly: GCF_026745355.1. Classification (NCBI taxonomy): domain Eukaryota; kingdom Viridiplantae; phylum Streptophyta; class Magnoliopsida; order Caryophyllales; family Amaranthaceae; genus Beta; species Beta vulgaris. The sequence continues at coordinate 28,679,563 of NC_079204.1, forward strand.
ACTAGCTAGAAATGTAATACATTGATCTATACATTATCTATACATTGACACACATAGTCGAAATGCAATACATTAATCAATATACTAATTTAGTTTAGCCTAGTGATTACCCCTTACATTGGCTTCCGTCACTTTATACTCGTATTAGCTTGTGTTGATCGACTTTAATCATCATTATCACCAATTATGATCACATTATACTCGTATTGTTTTTTGGTCAATGATATGAGATTTAAGAAATGATAATTGCTTATGGACAAGGGAATAACCGAGTAACTGACTAAGTGTTAAGATACTATATGGAGAGTGGTTTTACGCAGTTGATTATTCGAAATAAGAGTTGACTAAGAGAATACACTAAACATCACGATAATCAATATAGTGTTTTTATTGATTTTTCGTTGTCATCCATATATTTATCGCACACACACATATGTATATATATGTCGATCTTAATAATTTTATTAATATGATTCGTTTACAAAATACATAACAAAATCAAGATGGCCCGATCAGGAGTTACCCAAAGATGAATGGATGTTTAATAGCGAATGGACCCGATGTTTCATAATGATCGAACTAAGGTCATTACTAATTCAACACGAGTACATTTGACTTAACGAACCGTACATGAAACCTAAATACGACCTGCACAAACCCGGCAAAAAAATATCAACGGGTGATCATATCCAGGATTGGATCGGCTTGTAAATGGAGTGCTCAGACCTGTTCGGCACCCGGGAATCCAATGATTCAAATGTGTTCGACTCAGTTGAACAAAACCTGACCAGTCATGACCTGGGACACTGACAATCAGAATCCTGACCTGTCCGGGTATGACCTGGTTCGCCATGGGTATACCCAGAACCTCTTTGAGAACCTGTTTTGACACCACTAGACGTGCACGATGTGTTAGGGCCGGGTGACTTTTGGGACTCTCTATGTTTGTGGCGGTCTAGTTTTATGGTTCCTGATTAGTTACAAGTAGGGATAGTAATATCCAGTGGATATCCAGTAACTCGCTCCATCCTGTTTAAATAAAAGGGTGAAAAACAGTAATAAAGGGATGAAGATCGGGTGACGGGTGAACCGAGTGACGGATCCGGGTAGGATGCGGGTGACCATTTCTCACCCATCACCCAATCCACCACCCGGTTAAGCACTCGACTTATTATTCATCCGTTTAATTTTTTTTTGTTCAAACTCGTATTGTTGAAGTGTTGTGCATGTAATATGTTATGTTTTGATGATGAAAATTAATATAATCCTCCCTCTGTTTTTTTTTTATCATTCTCACTTTTCTGTGCGCGTCTCCCAATGCACCTCTTTGAACTTAAATATCTTTCATTATATATTAGTAAAAATTATAACGATTGAATATTAATAATGTACTAATTGAGACGAATCAAACAAGATCCCACATGACTATATTTTTTCTTATAAATTGAACAATATTGAGAAGATTCTCTCTAAGTATGAATAGTGCCAAGATTCCAAGTGAGAAAGATAAAAAAAAACAAAGGGAGTATGTTATAGTATGAAAGTATGTAACAGTTGAAACAGATGCATGAAGAAAGGAATTAATAAATGAAGACTTTGAAGAAAAGAAGAATCAAGATTGAAGTCAAGTTTATATGTTCCTTAGAATAGTTACTTTGTGTAAAAATGTAATAGGCTTGAATTAGGTATATACTATGTGCTAAATATAGAAATATAAAATTAGTATAATTATTATTTTCTTAGAGTTAAGAAAATAAATAATTGTATTAATATTATATGTCTATATAAAAAGGAAATTAGTTTATAAATAAGATAAAAGATTTTCATAAAAAATGTTTTAGAAAAAGAATTTTATAAAAAACGTGTTTTAGAAAAATATTTTTACAAACGTGTTTTATGAAAATAATTTTATGAAAACGAGTTTTGAAAAGAATTTTAGTAAAAACGTAATTTGTTTTCAAAAAGGATTTGGAAAATATTTTTTGATAAAAACAGAATTTTAGTTGAAAAGAAAATCTAATAAGAAAAACTTATCTTTTTGAGATTAAAGATAAAGATAGAAAAAGATAAAGTTTGTTTTTCTAAAAAGAGAGTTTTATCCCTTAAATTAAGGATTAAAAGATAAAGATATTTTTGAAGGATTTTCGTCCAAACCAAGTCTATAAAAGGGATTTATAATTCACTTTTAGATCTCACGTTTTCAGAGAGAAAAATCGGAGATATTAAGAGCTGAAAACTATTTCCTTCGCACAGAGTATAGCACTGTTTGAGTCAGATTCAAGTAACGATATACGAGTGTAATTGTCCTCTAATTGCTTGACTAAGAAGCACACTTGAGGATCTTTCTTTCTGTAATTTCACTATTATAGAGAGTGTCAATCTTAGAGTTAAGGTTGGTTAGCACTACTAGGTTAGTAGTGAGGGAATCTTATTGTATCAAGAGGTTGATATTTAGATTCAAAGAAATAAGAAGTTTTTGTTTCTGTGGACGTAGATCTCAGAGGTGAGATTGAACCACGTTATATTCTGTGTTTGTGATAATTTAATATATTTAGTTTTAGTTTTCGCAAAAACTCAAATCAGAGATTTACGATTATTCGCACAGTGCTGGCACTGTGCGATAACAAAGTTTTGCGAAAATCGATCAAATTTCGTCACTCAATTCAACCCCCCCTTCTTGAGTGTCACCTTGGGTTCAACAAGTGGTATCAGAGCAGGCTATTCTCGTAAGACTCACATCTAGAGAATAGAAATCATGAACACGCAAGATGACTATCGTGACAGGTATTCCAAGTGTCCTGTTTCAACGGGAAGGATTATGGATGGTGGAAGACTAGGATGAGGATCTACATTCAAGGTTTGATTTTGAATGCTGGAGAATCATAAAGACTGGACCTTACCTATTCAAGTCAAAGATGCTGAAGGAAAGCTGATGACAAGGAGAAGATCAGTACAATTCTGTTGACTATGGAAAAGCCGAAAAGAATTACAAAGCTATGAGTATTCTCCAATCTGGAATTGGACCTGATGAATATTCAAGGATCTCGGCATGTACTACAGCTAAGGAAATCTGGGACACACTGGAATTGGCCCATGAAGGTACAAAGAGGTAAAACAGTCTAGGATAGATTTACTAGTCCAACAATATGAATTGTTCACAATGAATAAGGACGAATCTATTAAAGATATGTTTACCAGATTCACATAATAACTAATGAACTAAGATCCTTAGGAAAAATCTATCTTCTGAAGATTTAGTTAGAAAAGTGTTAAGAAGTTTACTAATAAATGGCTTCCCAAAATAACTGCTATTCAAGAGGCTAAGATCTAACAAAACTCTCACTAGAACAACTATTGGTTCTTTAATGACTCATGAACTTGTTTTAGATCTAAATCAATGAACCAAAGAATAAAGGGTTGGCCTTAAAAACTGAAGTAGAAACGGATGATAGTGATAGTGATGAAGAAGTAGCTTTCTAACTAGAAAGTTTCAAAATTTTTAAAAAAGAATAGGAGAACAACTTCAGGAGAAGTGGAAACTCAAAGGTAAAGGCACTACTCTAACCCTAAGAAAAGTGCTACTAACTCTGGTTGTTTCAAGTGTGGTGAGTATGATCACAGGATTAAAGAATGCCCTCTGTGGATGAAGAAAAGCCTAAGGAAAAACGAGAGCAGTCGAAGAAAGAGTTCAAGAAAGCATGATTGCGGCAGTCTGGGGAGATTCGGATTCTGACGAGATCAGATCGTGGCACAGTGCCACGAGGCCAAACTGTGTCTGAATGCTGTACAGAAACACTGAAGACGGCACTGTGCAAGGACGACTCACATCTATGCTTAATGGCTAAAAGTTCGAACCCTCTTGAAGAGGTAGAAGACAGTGAGGTAAGCCTAACTTCCTTAAAACCTTCAATTCATCTTCTTTCAAAAAGTCAACTTGTCACTCTACTTGGTAATGTAATTGATGATTGTCAAAACATGAATGATAATTTTGATATCATGAAAAAGGAAATAAAAAATTTGACCAAACTAAAGACTGGATTAGAGTTAGAGTATAAGGATTTATTGAAAGAAAATAAAACATGTTGAAAAGGATTGATGAGCAAGACATTGAGATACAAACACTAAAACACGAAAAAACAATCCTGGCTGATGACATAAAAAATCGAACAGTGCCATCCACTGTTTGTGAAACTGAAAAAACGTGTCTTGAAAAAAAGATTGAAACACTAAATAACGAATTGACTGAACTTAAAAATTCAAGACAGGAATCTAGTATTGTTCCTTCAATGCTGCCTAGTGATGCTAAGTTAAGAGAAGATCTTGAAAAAGTTAAAAGAGACTTAGAGATTTCCAGAAAAAGAAGTAGTGATCTAAATACCTCAGTCGAATTCTTAGAATCACAACTTTCCATTGCTCGTAAGATGCATGACAAATGGACAAACGGAATGAATGCTCTAAACTACTTAACTAGCACCACAAACAACATGAACAAAACTGGATTAGGATACACTGATCAGCCGCACAGTGCCAGGCTCTGTGTAAGGACCTACGAGAGAGACTTCCGAAAGAATATCTAATTTGCAATTTTTTTGGAAACAATGGTCATCTAATTGACGACTGCAACAAAAAGAAAAATCGAATTGCAAAGAATATCAAACATGTTACTCAAATCTGGGTTAGGAAAGACATACTAAATGCTCAACGTAAGAAAAAGGGACCCAAGCAAATATGGGTTCCTAAAACTAACAAGTGATTCTTGTGCAGGTAAATGTGAGAGGAAGCAACCTATGGTATCTCGACAGTGGTTGCTCAAGACATATGACTGGTGACAAATCTCAATTCCTCTCACTAGTAGCCCACAATGGAGGGTGTGTTACATTTGGCGACAACAAAAAGGGAGAGATCATTGGAATAGGAAAGTCGGCAAATCTTAACAACTCCATCGAGAATGTAATGCTGGTAAATGGACTGAAACACAACTTATTAAGCATATCACAACTGTGCGATAAAGGTAATGTTGTTGAATTTCACGCAAATATATGCAAAATCATTAATGAGGATACTAGGGAATTAATCTTGGAAGGTAAGAGGTTAAATAATGTTTACATAATATGCTTAAACACCTTACCTAACGAAAAAATATCGTGTATGAGTGCTCTACAAGATAACCCTCTACTTTGGCATAAAAGACTTGGACATGTTAGCTCTAGATTGCTTAACAAATTGAGGAAAATGGATTTAGTTGATAATCTACCATCTATAAACTTTGATTGGGAAGCAATTTGTAATGCATGTGCTAGATGCAAACATGTTCGATCATCTTTTAAGTCAAAGACTTTTGTTAGCACCTCTAAACCCTTGGAATTAATTCACATGGATCTCTGTGGTCCGATGCGTGTAAGGAGTAGAGGTGGTAGCAAATATGTATTAGTACTTGTTGATGATTTTTCTAGATTTGTTTGGACTTTATTTCTTGGAAGCAAAGATGAAATGTTTGATGTATTTCTAGTTCATATTTGTAAAGTTCAAAATCAAACAAATTGTAAACTGCTATATGTCCGAACTGATCATGGCACTGAGTTTGAAAATACAAATTTCGAGAAATTTTGCAACGAAAACGGAATTGATCATAACTTCTCAGCACCAAGGACTCCTCAACAAAATGGAGTTGTAGAAAGGATGAATCGTACTTTAGAAGACATGTCTCGAACCATGCTATTATACAGTGGTTTACCTAGAAATTTTTGGGCCGAGGCAGTAAGTACTGCATGCTATATACAATAGAACTAAAGTACGATCCATCTTGAATAAAACTCCATATGAACTCATCAAAGGTAGGAAACCAAATATATCTCACTTAAGATGTTTTGGATGTACTTGTTATGTTCACAACAATGGCAAGGATAATTTGGGTAAGTTTGATCCAAGGAGTGATGAAGCAGTGTTCATTGGATACTCCCCTCATAGCAAAGCATATAAAGTATATAATAAAAGGATAATGCGTATGGAGGAGAGTGTTCATGTTATATTTGATGAATCTGATAAAAATTCTCAAGATGTACAGGTTGATGAAGAAGAAGAATTCTTTATTGGGCTCCTCAAAGATACACAAGCCAACCAGCACATGATAAACAAACTGAAACTACTTCTGGCGCTCAGTGCATGGCACTGTCTGAAGAACATAACAACAACTGCGACGAGCATGAAAAGGATGCAGAAGAAGTAACTGAAGCTGCTGTAGAAGAAGTGTTGGAAGAGCCAACAGAAGCTGAAGAAAGTACAATAAGCAAAAATACTACGGATCGCTCAGAGCATGGCACTGTGCCGCAGAACGTAACTTTCACTCCGAAGAAGTGGAAACATCAAGGATCACACCCTACTGACCTAATCCTTACGGACATATCTAAGGGAGTTCAAACTCGCTCATCTCTTCATAACTTTTGTGCTTTCAATGCTTTTATATCTGAAATTGAACCGACTAATTATAAAATTGCATTGACTGACCCTGATTGGATTTTGGCCATGCAGGATGAGCTGAATCAATTCAAGAGAAACGAAGTTTGCATTTAGAACCTCGTCCCATTCATCAATCAGTTATTGGAACAAAATGGGTTTTTAGAAACAAATTGGATGATAGTGGGATGATTGTTCGAAATAAAGCCAGACTAGTGTGCCAAGGTTTCAACCAACAAGAGGGAATTGATTATGACGAGACCTTTGCCCCTGTGGCCCGTTTGGAAGCTATTCGAATTTTGATATCCTTTGCAGCTTTTAAAAACATTAAAATTTTTCAAATGGATGTCAAAACTGCCTTCTTAAACGGGTACTTAAAGGAAACAGTGTATGTTGAACAACCTCCTGGATTCATTGATCAAAATTTTCCTAATCATGTTTTCAAACTAGATAAAGCTCTCTATGGTTTAAAGCAAGCTCCCAGAGCTTGGTATGAACGCTTATCTATCTTCTTAATGGAAAATGGTTTTAAACGAGGTTCAGTAGATAGAACATTGTTTCTAAAAAGTAAGGGGGAAGATTTATTAGTTGTCCAAATTTATGTTGATGATATTATTTTTGGGGCAACTACAGAATTATTATGTCATTATTTTGCTGAGCTAATGAAAAGTGAATTTGAAATGTCTATGATGGGGGAATTAAGTTTCTTCCTAGGTCTACAAATCAAGCAACTGGAAAATGGCATAATGATACATCAACAGAAATATGTGAAGGAGCTTTTGAAGAAGTATGGTATGGAAGACTCAAAAACTTATCCTACACCTGTACCTACTGCTCTTAAGTTAGATATGGACGAAAATGGTAAGAAAGTAGATGAAACAATCTACAGAGGTATGATAGGCTCTCTTCTCTACTTACATCAAGTCGACCAGATATTCTGCACAGTGTATGCCTCTGTGCCAGATTTCAGTCTGCCCAAAGGAATCACACCTCAAAGCTGTAAAACGAATACTTAGATATTTAAGAGGCACTAATAACTTATATCTATGGTATCCTAAAGGAGGAAATTTTGACTTGATTGGTTTTTCTGATGCAGATTATGCAGGATTTTTGGTAGATAGAAAGAGTACCTCGGGAACAGCCACCTTCTTAGGTCCTTGCTTAATTTCATGGGCATCCAAAAAGCAAAATTGTGTGGCTCTCTCCACTGCAGAAGCTGAATATGTTGCCGCTGCTTCTTGTTGTGCACAGGTATTATGGGTAAGACAACAACTTCGAGATTTCGGAGTTATGATTGGTAATGTGCGCATTATCAGTGATAATACAAGTGCTATAAACATATCTAAAAATCCTGTTCAACATTCACGTACTAAGCATATAGAAATAAGATATCATTTCTTACGTGATCATGTAGAGAAAGGTAACATAGCCCTTGAATTTATTTGTACTGAGGACCAAATAGCTGATATTTTCACTAAACCACTAGCTCGTGAAAGATTTGAAAAACTAAGAGTAGCTTTGGGATTGATTTCTGGAACTTAGCTGCTTTATATGTTTCATTGACCTTCTTTACATGTCTCAATTATAAGCTCGAAAGATTTTACCTAAACTAAGTTAGAAAGGTTCTTACCATAAGTCAAGACTCCTAAAAAGGCTATTGATGCTGTCCTGATAATCTACACCTAAGTTGCCTCATGAAAATTCCCTAAACAATCATATAAGTGTCACCAAACATTTTTTAAAAAACTACTGAGATGTTGCTTTGCATAAAATACAAAAACATTGTTTTAAAAAGCTTTTCAAAAAAATTTTCCAAAAATATTAGGCTGCCATGTTTCATTGTACTCCCCAACCCACCAAAAAACCCAGCCCAAACACACACCTAACCCACATACTTGTCCCCTACCCAAAACACGCCCAGCCCATATTCTCCCCCTTAGCCCAAACACACATAACCCATTGCCCATAACCCAAATACACCCTCAACTCCCCAAATTCACCTGACCTTTTCATTTCCCCACATTCTCAAATTCAAACTACTACCACTCTTCAACTTCTCTCTCACTTACTCCATCTCTTGCAAACCCCTCCACCATGGTGAAGAGGAAGTCTACCCGGCGGCCTATCAAGAAAACCGCCGCCGCCGCCATCACATCTCCTCCTCCTTCACCAGATCCGCCTTCACCCCCTCCCCGTGACCCGACTCCACCACCTTTTCCACCTCCCCGTGACCCGACTCCTCCACCTTCTCCTTCCCATGACCCACCTCTCACAAAATCGCCAAAGAAACCTCTCAAAAAAACTCCACCACCTCGGACAAAAACTCCGGCCAAGAAACCTACTACCAAGCAAATTCCAGCCAAAAAGATTACGGCCCAGAAAACCCCACCTAAAAAACCACCGGGGACGACAAAGGGAAAGAAATTGGTCAAGAAACCGGTTTCGACTCGGCAAACACCACGGCGCACACGACTTCTGCTGCTACATCTACCGGCGCCGCTCAATCTCGCAAAAGAACCGCCTCCGGTAAGCCCAGTTCCTCTAACCCTCCTTCGAAAAAGAAAAAAAAACACAAGTTCTACATTCTTCCATTTCGGTTAAGATTTTGTCCGGTCGAGTCTTTCCGACGCTATGGCTTAAAAAACCAGGGTTTAAGTTTCTATATGATGCATTAAAAAGTCAAGGTTGGTTGAACTTGTTGAATTCTACTGATGGAATATATGTTGATGAGGTTACTCAGTTTTATGAAAATTTGGTTGTTAATGAGAGTTTGGTTCTAACCTCTACTGTGAATGAAATTGGGATTACATTATCTGTGGAAGATTTGGCTCAATTACTAGGTGTTCCCAATAGTGGGTTTTCGGATTATACCACACAGGCGTGGCCTTTTGTTCCTAATGTGGACAATGCCACGATTAGTCGCACTATATCTGACCGCCCTCTCCCTAATGCTCAAATCTTTTCTGCTTCTATGCTTCCTGCTAAATTCAAGTTGCTTCGTAGCTTGATTACAAAGACCCTTCTTCCCCGTATAGAAAACCGTGGAGATTGTTTGATTATGGACCAAGTGTTAATCTGGTTGTTATCTAATGGACATCCCATTAACCTTCCTCACCTGATGATCTCACATATGGGTCATTTATCTTCTTCTTCTCCCTATTATCCATACGGGATGTGGCTTACTAGAGTGTTTAAGGCTTTTGATGTGTTGCTCCCTACTTCTAAGGGAGTTCCTTGTACTGACACTATGAGCGATGGGATGCTCAGTCGAATGGAGTTGTGTGTGATGGGTAAAGAGTTACTGAAAAAAGATTTTGTGGGTTTTCAACCGAAAGAGGCTTGTGCGGGTTGTCTTAAGATGAATGAGGAAATGCGGGTTCTGAAACAACAACAACAGCAGACATTGGCTCGTCTGAGAGCTTTTGAGACTCTTACAGCACAGCGGCACCGTCAACTTCTCTCTGCTGTCCTTCTCCAACCATCCCCACCCTGATCCTAGTTGTACTATGATATTGGCTAGTCTTGTCCTTTTTTTCTGCTAAAACTTGTCTGTTTTCAAAATTGGTTTTTGGTTTGTTGTGATACTTTATGGTATATTTTGGATATTCATGATGATTGTGAATTGGTGATGATTGTAGCACCAGCATCACTAGCTAGCTTAGTAGAGCTATTGACTATTTTGGAATGTTCTAACTACGTGCATGGTTTTTTGTCTTCTCGTACTTTTTGAGGATGCCAAAAGAGGGAAAAAGATCTATATAATATTATGCTTTGTAACAGTAAGATATTTTCATTGCTACTTCAAGAATCGAATATAAAAATGAGCATGTGGAAACAAGTGGGACTTGAAAGCTATTAATCTAATGTATGGATAGGTTATAAAGGGTAAGTGAATAACAATAACATATGCATCATACTTTGAGGGGAATAAAAGAGAATATCATATGCATACTTTGAGGGGGAACAAGTCATTATCTAACAATATTATATACATAGTTTGTCATCATCAAAAAGGGGGAATTTGTTGTGCATGTAATATGTTATGTTTTGATGATGAAAATTAATATAATATGTTATAGTATGAAAGTATGTAACAGTTGAAACAGATGCAAGAAGAAAGGAATTAATAAATGAAGACTTTGAAGAAAAGAAGAATAAGATTAAGTCAAGTTTATATGTTCCTTAGAATAGTTACTTGTGTAAAAATGTAATAGGCTTGAATTAGGTATATACTATGTGCTAAATATAGAAATATAAAATTAGTATAATTATTATTTTCTTAGAGTCAAGAAAATAAATAATTGTATTAATAGTATATGTCTATATAAAAAGGAAATTAGTTTATGAAATAAGATAAAAAGATTTTCATAAAAAATGTTTTAGAAAAAGAATTTTATAAAAAACGTGATTTTAGAAAAATAATTTATACAAACGTGTTTTATGAAAATAATTTTATGAAAACGAGTTTTAGAAAAGAATTTCAGTAACAACGTAATTTAGCTTTCAAAAAGGATTTGGAAAATATTTTCTGATAAAAACAGAATTTTAGTTGAAAAGAAAATCTAATATGGAAAACTTATCTTTTTGAGATTAAAGATAAATATAGAAAAAGATAAAGTTTGTTTTTCTAAAAAGAGAGTTTTATTCCTTAAATTATGGATTAAAAGATAAAGATATTTTTGAAGGATTTTCGTCCAAACCAAGTCCTATAAAAGGGATTTATAATTCACTTTTAGATCTCACGTTTTCAGAGAGAAAAATCGGAGATATTAAGAGTTGAAAACAATTTCCTTACGCACAGAGTATAGCACTGTTTGAGTCAGATTCAAGTAACGATTATACGAGTGTAATTGTCCTCTAATTGCTTGACTAAGAAGCACACGTTTGAGGATTCTTTCTTTCTGTAATTTTATTATTATAGAGAGTGTCAATTCTTAGAGTTAAGAGTTGGTTAGCACTACTAGAGTTAGTAGTAAGGGAGTCTTATTGTATCAAGAGGTTGGTATCTTAAGATTCAAAGAAATAAAGAGTTTTATTTCGTGTGGACGTAGATCTCAGAGGTGAGATTGAACCACGTTATATTCTGTGTTTGTGCATCAAATTCCACATAATTTAAGTTTTAGTTTTCGCAAAAACTCAAATCAGAGATTTACGATTATTTCGCACAGTGGCTGGCACTGTGCAATAACAAAGGTTTTGCGAAAATCGATCAAATTTCGTCACTCAATTCAACCCCCCCCCCCTTCTTGAGTGTCACCTTGGGTTCTAACATGAAGTATTGATGTCGTCGAGACTTTATTATTGTGAAGACGACTTCCTAAAACTTGTATGGTGCACGTCACCTTTTCTTTATGCTAAAAACATCAGCGTATTTATTTATGATTTCGGAAAATGTAGGTGGAAATTAGGTACATTATTTTCTTAATATTTATAATCTAAATTTGATATTTAGATTTTTCACCCGTTAATCACCCGACCCACCCGAATCACCCGGTTGTGATGGATGGATGAATTTCGGGTGATGAGTAAAGCGGGTAACGGATGGATGAATGAGAATTAATCTAACCGAGTGATGGATGCGGGTGATGGCTCACCCGACCCAAATCCTACCCGTTGCCATCCCTAGTTACAAGTTGCCCAATTTAATTCTTATATATTGTAATGGTGGATAATTTTTTTAATATTATTATATAACGCTAGAATAATAAAGACTATTGCAATTCTTCTTCTTTACATTACAAAACATAGATCATACAAGTTCAAATTCTTTGTCTAGCTTGTGTGGGATCGGAGTTAGAATTCTTTATCTCCGTGTGACGGGAATAAGATGATATTGGGGATTATACATGGGAGTTAGAATCAGTTATGGGTTTTGAGTACTAATAATTATTATAGTTATTATTATCATGATTCATAAATATAGAATAGCAGGCACATTTCAATTATCAAGAAAGCCCTGTGCAACTAGGAAAAAACTTGTTTAACCCACCGGGTAGACTACCCGCCCCATAATATAAGGTTGTGGTAATTATGATAGTGGAATCCAACTAGACTTGAATATTAATATTTTAATTGTCTATTAGTAGCGGGTAGTCTACTCGGTGGGTTACTCAAGCAATGTCTGTGCAACTAAAATTGTATTCAACCCTTTATTAATATATTAAAAGTACAAACATGTTTCAATTTTTATTTAATCGTATAAAATATAAAAATATTCATATATTTGGGGGTCGTTCAGTTACCAAGCAGGCCATATACAATGAAGATAATATTACTCCGTTTCTTAATACATTAAAATTACAAATATACTTTAAAATTTTAATATCGTATTATAAAATAAAAATATATTCACACATTATCATCATTGATATAAAATCAAAGGCACCCTTTCAGTAAGTTATCTTTTTAATGTTGGTCTTTATTGACTTTAATTTACTTGCATCTAGATAAGAGTTTATATCTTGTATTAGTAGGCTTAATAAATAGTTATGTGTTACAATCTTATCTTATATTATATATTTTAATAGTTAATAAGCTCATAGTTTTACCATTGCCCTTAAGGTAAGGGTTTTATATGGTGCAGTGTGTAAGTTGTGCTTGTTTAGACCCAATAGCATTTATATTCGACGTATGACTTATTTGTTATTTATATAAACAAAAGGTGTCTAAGGATTCAATAGGATTCAAGGGTTGAAAATTGTAAAAAAAATATTCTTTTGAAATATTTGAGCAGTGACATCAATCTTTCATTCAGGAGTGCATTAAAATTATTGTTGTATTACTTAAATTACGAGTTGTTTAAAGGAAATAAAACCGTAATTTTGATGATCAGGAGTGATATTTGGACTAGTTTAATATCCGATTTTATGTCTATCAGATTTCTCTGATAAAGACGATACATATATAATATATGAGTCCAACACCATCAATGAAATTTTTTTTTATACAAAGAGTCAATATCTATTAATATAAAAATAGTATATGAGAGCCGTAAGTTTTTGGTGGCCATGTGCGGTTGCCTATATTGCACGTGCTCAGCCACGCCAATGTTGATTAGGAATAGTTTTTAAAAGAGTTTTATTGTGATGTTGGAGACATTATATTGTGATTATTTCAAGGAATATGGAAGTATGGATGAGTTGTCATTAGTTGTACAATTATTACATATGTAGTTTATGTCATTTATGGTGCAACATTTGCATAGTATCATTCCTTTTTGTGCTATTTTTGTTTAACATTGTGTCATTTTTAGTTAAGTGTATGTCGTTTGAGTTAGTTTCTTCATATATTTATTAAACTGTCGTATTTCTTCAATCTTTTGTCCTCAAATGTCTAAACAATGTCATTTTTCTACGAGTCTGTGTCATTTATTTATAGTGGATATCACCACGACTATTCTAATGATACGATAATGACTAAAAACTCGTACCAAAACATTAACAAATGACACAAAATTACGTTTAAATAACATAATTCGATTCATCGTTTACTAAAAAAAAATCAGATGACATAACTTGTTCTTATAATGAGGATAAATAAAAAAATGACAAAGGTTTAGTCAACAATAAATTGAACTCATTGTAGAATTATTAATTCATTTTTTTTTTGGTAAGATGACATATTGTGGATCCAAATTAAAATAATTCACTTCATAGTTAGTTGTTCTTATACCTAACCTTTTAAATATATATGAATTTCTAGTTTTCTATGAAATTTGTGCATGGTTTCTTTGTTTTCTATTTTTTTTTTTTTTTGATAAGTTGTTTTATTCATGCCTTTGTGGGCTTTAAAGGGGTTTACATCAACTGCCTATGGCCAAACAAACCATATGAGGCCCACTGGAGGTACATGATGACAATCATTAACTCTGACTAATAATACAGTGGTATTTTAGAGAAACAGTTTGGAGGGGCAGTAATGAAGGTTAAACCCAGGCGAGAAATTCCGATCCCCTATGTAGTCCAGAGTTATTGAATGGTATAATCTACGTTACTCCGACACCCTGTTTTACCTTGCGTGTCGCGTGTCGACTCGACACGACGCGCGACACGACGCGCGACACGCCTAGAAATGGGTGTCGATACGCGTATCTGAAAAGTGTCGGTCATAGCGGTCGAGTTGAGTTGAAATTTGCCGGAAAACTCGCCGGAAATTTTCTGCCATTACTGATTAAAAGAAGAAACAGAGAGAGGGATAAAAGAAGAACCAGGGAGAGGGAGAAAAGAAGAGAAGATATGGCGTGATGGGGAAGATGAATAGTGTCCTGGTGTAGTGCTTTAGTACTTGGGACTTGTGTGCAACAAAAATAAAATAAATGAGGGTACATGAACAGTTGTAAAGCAAAGCAGTAAATTGAAGTACTGAACAGTCAACTTTACTTTTATATATCTCTATTATATAAGGGAAGGGGGGAGCAATGGTGTCCTCTTTTGAAACGCCTATTTTACCCCCCCCCCTTTCCTTTCTAAATTACAAAAGTAATGTCAAAGTCAAAATCGGCATTCAAATAAAACTACCGAAAATAAACTTACAACACTCACTCACAAATCACTTAAAAGAAGAAACTTTACAAATCACTCATACAGTTAAGAAAATCATGTTGCAAATCATTCAAATAATCAAAAAACTTTATTAAAACTTAAAATTAACATACAAAGTAAAACTAATAATCTAGAACATCAATACATAAAAAAAACATTTACTACAAAAATTTACTTACAAATACTCACAAAAGTTACCTATAAACACAAATTTGAGAAAAAACATAAAATTTTGACGGTGATATCACACATTCATCCATCGGCATAATTTGCGAACTTCCAAATTATTTCACATTAGTTGAAATAAACAATAGGAAATTAGTTGACTGTTATATGTAGTTAAAAAAAAAAGGAGATGACAACAATGAGTTCAAAATGGCTTTAACAATCAGACTTAAATTTAATTCATTTTCATATAAAACAAATTTAGTTTATTAAAAAAAATGCCAATATTTAAATTTTTGCCCAAAACTTTTGCAAAAAATCCATGTTCAGAAATAAATTTTGAAAAACAAAACAATATCAAACTTTTTGCAAAAATCCATTTTCAGAAAAAAACTAAATTAATTTGCAAAAAGTAACGTTTTTGTTTTTCTAAAAAAAAAATTCCAATATCAAATTGTGTATGAAAAAATCAAAATTTCATTTCAAATATAATTGAAGCTAAAAGTGTTAAAATTTAGAAAAGGACCAAATTTGAAATGATGGAAATTTTTAAATATCAATGTGTGCAAACAAAATTTAGAAGTTAGACAAGGAAAAAAACTGAGGTGTATTTGTAGTGAAATTATAATCTAGAAGTTAGAAGGAAAAAAAACTAAAATCATAGAATTGTAAAATTTACATTACACAAATCACTCAAATGATGAAACTTTACAAAAACCAAAAGATTAACTTACAAACTACAACCAATACACTACAACGTCAATACATACTCACAAAAATTTCACTTGAAATCCAAGTGTCCACTTTCTTCACAATATATGAAGTAGTGTACTTAATTCAAAATCAACTAAAAAATTATAATATTAGAAATCAGAGATAAATTCAATAAAATTTCTATTTTGCTCATAGAATTTTGACCTTGAAAAGTAAAAAAAAAAAGACTGGTGAGAGACTTAAGTGACAGAGACTAAACCAATTAAATTTTGGAAATAAAAACAATTATACTTTGTATGTCTAATGTTCAAATTTTGACTTTTACATACGTCGAAAAAAATCGAGTTTCTGTTTTGAAAAAAATCCAAGCACGCATCGCGTGCAAAAAAATGCTAGTTTTACATTAAAAAAAGCTGATGACTTATGAGTTTTTATTCTTTTTGAAAAAATCTTTCTTAACTCCTACATTTCCCACGTGACCTCTTCCTCTTTCTTTCTTCTCCTTTTTAAAAATTCACTCTTTTCTTTCACTTTTTGTATACTATATATATACTTAGTGTTTAATAAAATTAAATTTATATTAATTTTGAAAAAGAGATATTTTAAAATTATTTTTTCATCAAAATAAAGTATCGGAAAATTATTTCCGACACTTTCAATGATAGACGTGTCTAGAATGTTGGTCAAGACACTTTATTGACCATGTCGCCGTATCGGCCAAATTTTTGGAGTAGGGTGTCGGATCCTCCGATCCCTACTTGGATACGACACCCGTATCCGTGTCGGAGTAACATAGGGTATAATAGCTCCATTTCCAGAGCTTATTGATTCTTTTCCTTCGTTTATGGAGTTATTTGACTATTTCACATCTGATATCGAATCCTGTTTTTCTAGAAAATTTGAGCGACTTCTCCAATATACTCTCGTTTTTAGCCGTTGTTGAGTTATGTTTTGCTTTTTCGAGTTGTTTGTCAGATTTTGTAAAATCCTATATGATTTGGTCGATATTTAATGAAGCGCGTTTCTCATCTTTTTTTATTCACATATGAGTTTATGTTACCCACTTATAATGTAATATATTTTACCCAAGATGGACTCGAAGAAATGGCAAATCTAAATGTTGTACTATTTTATTACCTCATTTTGGTTGACATCGTTAGACACATATGAGTTTATGTTACCCATATATAATGTAATATATTTTACCCAAGATGGACTCGAAAAAAATGGCAAATCTAAATGTTATACTATTTTATTACCTCATTTTGGTTGACATCGTTTTTTACGAGTTGCCAACCCTAAGAAAAAAAGACTAACAAGCTGAGAATACTTAATGTATCGAATCTTTCTATCTAGGTATCGTTTTTTATGTAATATAGTTGTCGCTACAGCCTACAGTTGACATTTTGTGAGTATGATCTCACAACATCACGTTAGTTGCATTATGACTAGAGTGGAGTAATCAGGCGAGTGGTTCTTGATATGTTAGTATTTGTTTAATTGACTTTAACAAAAAGTCTTCATAAGTAAAATTCTTTTGGAATCGCGTGATCACCATATATTGGTATCATCTCGTGGGGTTAGGATTCGGTGGAGTTTGATGAAAATTATACATTGTGGAGTTGAATCCTAATCTTATATTTTAAAATCAACGACTCAAATTTTATGGAAAGAGATAAGGAGAGAGAGGATTTTTGGAGAAAATAGAGGGAGAGTTTTGGGAAAGAATATATAAACCATTGATTTTAAAATCAATGTCTATGATTTGTTAAACTCTATGTGGTAGAGTTATTTACTAACTCTACTGGATCTAAACTCCATCTTCTCATCTCGTGTTATGACAAAACACGATAAAGAAGAAAGGAGATCAGATCAAACCAAAATTTCACTTAGAAAAAAAAAATCTAAAATGAAAACAATACAAATGAAAGCTAATATTGTACGTAAGAGATGCTACCTTGTGCTATTACCGAAAATGAAAGACACAACATGATTATGTAAAACAAATTTTTGAAAAGTAGGTGTACTAGGAACAATATAATAAGGAGGTGAATTGTATGTCTAAAAATAAAAGTAACTTTTTGCGTAATTTTAAACTTAAACAAAGAAACAAGATAAACGAACATAAGGGATATTTATGAGGAAAAACTTATTGGGCCCAACAAGAAGAAACAACCTTGATCACTAAGTATTTTAAACTCAACTCTTCACTAGTAGAATAATTGCTTATTGCTGCGGTAATATTGTTGCGGTTTTACCCATACGCAGCAATATATCATATTAAAAAAAAAGATAAAATATAAAATAACCATATTGCTGCGGTTCTTGTTAGAAACCGCAGCAATATGGTTTCAACGGAAAGAATTTGAAAAAAGATGCTAACATTTGACTAGACATATTGCTGCAGTTTCTGTCAAAAACCGCAGCAATATGTCTAACCCAAAAAAAAAACAAAAACCTAAATATAACCTAATTGAGCGCGCCTTACATCACTTCTCTTTCCCTCTCTCTCTTATTTCCTCTCTCAACATCACTGCTCTCAACTCTTCCCTCTCTCTCTTATTTCCTCTCACTGCACTCTCTCACATCACGCAACTCTCTAATTCCTCGCAACTCTCTCACTGCTCGTAAATCACCCTCTCTCACTGCTCGCAAATCACCCTCTCTCTTGTAACCCATCGCCTTTGCCGCCTTTCACCTGTCTTGGATAGTCGAGGCTCGTCGTGGATACTCGCTCCCTTCTTCTTCGCTCGTCGTCGTCTCCGTCGCCGCCTTTCACCCGTCGTGGATAGTCGAGGCTCCTCGTGGATAATCGAGGCTTAGTCGTGGATACTCGCTCCCTTCTTCTTCGCCGTCGCCGCCTTTCATCTCTTCATCTCTTCACCGGCCAGATCTGAAAATCAGAAACAGAATTCGATTTTTTTTTTTTTTTACTTTGATCTGGTTTTTCGATTTTAGTTTTTTTTTTTAGATTTGATTTTTCTTTTCTGATTTTCATCATCTTTGTGTTTCTTTGTAAGTACCATGACATATTTTCTAGTTTTTTTTTTTTCTTTCTGTTTTCGATTCTTTGTTTTTTTTCCTTTTTGTTTTCGATTTTTTTCTCTTCACCGACATTAATTTTCATCATTGTTATAATTTTTTAGATTTAGTTCCTCAATTGTAGGTACTGTATAATTTTCATCATCTTTGTTTCTATAAATTTGTCATTTAGGTACTGTATAATTTTCCTCAATTATAGGTACTGGATAATGGATGGGTTATCTGCCCTTTTTTAATTTTTCGAATTTAATGTAAAAAAAAAAATTTTTTTTACCTGTACCGCAGACATATTGCTGCGGTTTTGTGCAATAACCGCAACAATATATTTTTTTAATTATTAAATATAGCATATTGCTGCGGTTTTCACTAGAAACCGCAGCAATATGCTTTATGAATCTGACATAACATAAATATATTGCTGCGGTTATGCCAAGAAACCGCAACAATATGTTCAAATATTGCAGCGGTTTAAAACCGCAGCAATATAATTATTACCTATTGCTTCCCCCTTAATTGCTGCGCGCCTGAAACCGCAGCAACATGCCACTTTTTGACCGCAGCAAATAGCATTTATTCTACTAGTGCTTTCACTAATTAGGCCAACACAGCTTTGTTACAATCTAATTCTACTCACGGGCTACACCTTTGAGTTCCTAATCTCAAGTTCCTGAACAATTGTTCCTCTCAACTTCACTTAATGTGTTCTCAGTTTAACCCGCTTCACTCAAATCTTCTCTTTTACACAACTTCACTAAAAGTACCCTTACCCCAAAAACCAAAATATAATAATTGATCAAATAAACTTAGTAGAATTAGAGTAAGAAGGCAAAGAACAAATGACTTTTGTGAGAGAATGAAAACACTGACACTTTATTTAGTTAAACTCACTAAATCACTTCGTCAAATACAAATTGGAACTTAATTAGACACTAGTATTTATAACGGTAATATATAACGTGGGATTAAAACATGTGTTAGTGATAAAACCATTATCCCATGATGTTCCTTACCCGGAAGAAAGTGTTCCTCCTTAAACCATTGATCTCCATGGTCACTGTTAAACGTGGAAGATAAACATGTTACTGCTCCCTTAATCTTAGCAACCACTTAAAGCAGTAATTTTAAATTTTAATTTTATTAAAAAGTATTTTAATTAATAAAATCAAAATAAAATCCTTTTACCAAAATATTATCTTTAAAAATTATTTTCAATAAAACCGAAAAGGATATTTATCATCTTTATAAAAATAAAATCTTTTCCTTAAAAAGATTTTCCTTAAAATCGGATTTTTACTTAAATAAAACAGTTACCTAGAATCTAGGCATAAATTAATCAACAAACATAATTAAACCGTTGTACTGCTTCACCTAATCCTTGTTCCTTTTAATAGTTAGTTCCCTTTACTTACTATGACAGTGCCAGTTCGTCTGTTCCTTACAAAGGAACAAATGCTCATACTCATTTTAGGATAAGAAGAAATAGAGTTGGGTTCATAATGGAAAACTTCAGTATAGTAAATCGATTAAAACTTTTAATATATAGTTTTGAAAATTTTAATTTTTGCACCGTAGGAAAATATTTAAAATTTACTTTTGAATAAAATCCATATATACTATATTTAAATTTTATATATAAGCAACTTAAAAAAGAAATATCTTTATAGTATGTATTAAAGTTACAAACTGCAATTAGAATTAGGACGTCAATTAGAATTTGGGTCGAAAAGTCAGCTCATGAGGTTGTGACATATGGCGTCTTCATTGGAGGTCACATGTCATGCTTTTTAAGTGTCATGTCACTTTGCATATGGAACGTTAATTAAGTGTCATGTCACTTTTCCTAAAATAAATAGAGTTCCAAATTAATAAATGAGATCAATTTACAATAAGTTTTACAACTCATGAAAATATATTTAATTAGGTGAATTGTTACGCTTTCTTTTTAGTCTTTCTTTTAGATAAATATAATAGCTACTATATGTGATTATAGCATTTGATCATGGGTGCAATTCGTAGGATTAAACATATTGTCTTTCAAAATCT
The DNA here is from genome assembly GCF_026745355.1 of Beta vulgaris subsp. vulgaris. NCBI lineage: Eukaryota > Viridiplantae > Streptophyta > Magnoliopsida > Caryophyllales > Amaranthaceae > Beta > Beta vulgaris. The sequence goes on from NC_079204.1 coordinate 28,700,520, forward strand.
CATTCTTATTACTCAATTGAACCAAAATAATTTAGTATTGCGACAATATTCATTAAAGAAACTTTGTTGTTACACCAAAAATTAAAATTTATAGTGATAAAATTACATATGTATTAGAATTTTGGATGATGAAAAGATTAGAGTTTGATTTTAAAAGCAACCTTAGAATAGTATATAGAGCTCCATCTTAGCATGTCATGTCATTATTTTTAAGTTTTTTAAAAAATTCCACACAGATATAAATACATATAAGGTATTTTGGATAAGTGAAGATTAGTGTATGATTTTGAATAAACAACTTAAATTATTATACTATGTATATTGAATATAACTTTTGCTACATAATTTGCAATATTATAATTTCTTTACCATATACAATATAGTTCTACAACTTATGAAAATATATTTATTTAGATAAATAATAATGTATTATTTATTCTTTATTATAAATACATATAAAGTTAACTATAAAATAGCGCATTATATGTGATAATAACAATTATGTCTTTCAAAATCATACTTTTGAAAATTTATATAAAGATAAAAAAATATACATGTATATAGTTTTGTATAGTGAAATGTTAAAGTTAGATTTTAGCTAAACAACCTAAAAATATTATACAACAAAAATTTGGTATATTTTTGCTACATAATTAGAAAAATCAAAACTTTTGCATAATCAGAACTTTCTTACAACTAAAAAAAAACGCATAATGTTCTATTTTAACCTATGCATGGGATCATATAAGAAGATTATCTATTTGATTCAACTTATTTTGTCTTATCTTATCTCAAATGATCTTATCTTATTTTATCTTACCTTATCTTACCTTATTTTAAAAAAAAATAAGTAACAATAAGTTAAACAGAACAGGGCCAAAGAGGTACTACATGATTATCGTAAGAATAGAAGTTTTAGAATTATTAAGAGAAAATGAAGTTTACTTTCCACCAAACTTATATAAAAATCAAAAATATAATTAGGTATGTAACTTGTTGTAGCCTGAAAATTGACGGCTCTAAGTAGAACACGTGGGTTCATCTAGTCCATACACGTGTCCCTTCCTTGTTAAAGAAAGTACAGGGCCAAAAGGAAAGATAGCTGAAGTACAATTCACAAATTGGAATAATACCAGCCCATCTTTCTGGCCTAATTTGTACTTGGGCCCAAAGTCCCAAAAGGGCATTTACATAAAGTTGGATGATGTGTACTCTCCAATAAATATATGCCACATGTCATAATTTCATTGCTTAGCCAGTCAGGTGTTCCCAAATTAGGGTGACCTTAGGATACATTACTTATCTCGGACACTATAAATAGTCCTTGAAATCAGGATAAAGGTACGTTTTTCAGAGCAATTAAATTAACTATTAGTCTGTCATAATTCTCTCTCTCTACTTTCTCTCTCTAAAAGTTTTTTTTTACTACTCCCGATACCTGACTTAAGTTTCGGAGGGAAAAATACCACTCAAACCTCCAGAGTTGATCCCTTTTTGCAGGTCCGGAAGCGGAGCTCAGGTTCGAGTTTTTCTAGTCAGGGCATTATTGCGCAAGTCTCCTATTGAAGAACTTGTTGTGGGAATAGCAGTATTTTACGAGCGGAGAGCTACGTAACAAGTCTCCTTCTTCCTGGAAGCTTCCAGGGGAAGGGGTTTCTGGTGCTGGCCAAGCACTTTGTACCTCACGTTCCCCCTATTCAGCCATTCGGCCGGTTGATGCCTCCATTTTCGAGCTGGAGGACGGGCGCGTCGTAGACGATCAGTTTGCTTGACGCGCGCTAGATTACCCTACAAAGGAAAATATTGGGTCGTTTGACTTTGCCGTCTATGTCCATAAAAACAAAATGCACGACCAGCATGAATAGCTCCAACTCTAGAATATGCCGAAGAAGGAAGGCTATCTGTTCTAGCGTTAAGACCAACTCTTAAGCGGCCGGGATTATTCGATGAAGAAGAAGAATCCATTTTTCTAAAAAACGAAAAGAAAATTAAATTAAAGAACTGAGAACAAGAAGAAGGAAAGGAATACTTGTTGAGTTACTCGGACGGATGATGAAGGTTACAAGATTCCGGACGAATGTACTTTCTCTCTCTAGAAGTTCAGTAAAGTATTGGTTAGAGGATCTCTATAGAAAAATTCTCTCAAGGTGTGAAGTGATTTCAGAAAGGACAAAGGGTTATATTTATAGGGAGGTAAAATGACCTCCCTTCTGGTAAAAACCACCATTGTACTCAAAAAACCCTTGAGAGTTGACCGGTTGAGACCGGCAAAATGGCCCCTTCCCCATTTTTTGAAAAAGCAAAGTAGTTCTCTTAAGTTAAAAGAGAATTTGAACCGTCTTGGCACCTAAATGGTAAAAAATCTCTTTTAGGGGTAAATGTTATAGCCTAAAGATCGACGACGATAAGTAGAACATGTGGGTTCATATAGTGTCCCTTCCTTGTTAAAGAAAGTACAGGGCCAAAAGGAAAGATATCTGAAGTACAATTCCCAAATTGGAGATCGTATCAGCCCATCTTTTTGGCCTAATTTGTACTTGGGCCCAGAGTTCCAAAAGGCATTTACATAAAGTTGTATGATGTGTACTCTCCAATAAATGTATGCCACGTGTCATGATTTCATTTCTTAGCCAATCATGTTTTCCCAAATTAGGGTGAACTCAGGGTACATCAATTATCTGAGACACTATAAATAGTCCTTGAAATCAGAGAAAGGTACGTTTTTCGGAGCAATATACTGTTACTCTGTCTCTCTCTAAAAATTTTCTTTACTACTCTTGGTGCCCGAATTAAGCTTCGAAGGGGAAAATATCACCCAAACCTCCAGGGTGGGTCCCTTTTTACAGGTCCGAAAGCGGAGCTTAAGTCAGGTTATTCTTGTCAGGACATTGTTGCATAAGTCTCCTATTGAAGAACCTGTTGTGGGAATAGCAATATTTTACGAGCCGAGAGCTACATAACATAACTTGTGCTACATACTACAAAATATACAAAATATTATTATAATCGAATTGAGTTTGAGATTTCCGTCAAAACAATAATAATTGACTAATAATATAATTATGTTACTTTAATTAAAATAATCATGATCAAATGTCTCTCAATAAGTATCCAATTTATTTTGTTTATTATCGTAAAGCCATAAACAAAACCCCGCATCACACGGGTTTACAATCTAGTATTCTTATATGATGCTGCAGTTATAAAAACTATTACAACTCTTTTTCTTCTTTACATCACAAAACTCAGATCATACAAGTTTCAACTCTCTGTTCTGAGTGTATGGGATTGTAGTTAGTATTCTTTATCTCTATTTGACGGTAATAAGATGATATTGGAGGTTATACATGGGAATTAGTATCGGTTGTGGGTTTTGAGTATCAATAATTATTATACTTATTAGTATCATGAATATTGATTGGAAATAGTTTTTAAGATCATTTTATTGTGATGGTGGAGACATTAATTTGGGATTATTTCATGGAATAGAAAATATTGATGAGTTGTCATTATTGTGTTTAAAAAATCTCTTTACATTTTTTTTAAAAGAACTGTTGTTCATTTCAAATATAATAATTTTTTTTTCTTTTTTTTCCCCTTGTGGTTAAATGAAGCAGTTAGTTATTTCTCTTTTATTTTAATTTTTTTCCTTTTTCTATTTTATGATATCCCCCAATAATGTTGTAATATATAATACATATTTTCAAACATCTACTAATTAATATTATTATTTAGTATTCAATGGTCGGTTATATATCTATAAACACTTTTACATACATAAGTCTTTTCTCTCAGCGCAACAATAATACCCTTAATATTTCCCATTTAGACAAATTCAAATATATATTGTGTTTGCTGATGTTACAAAACTAGTATTGTCTATCAACCAAACACTTTTTAGCAAACTCCCATTATAGAATTATACATCACTATGTACTTAATTATCACACTTCATTCCATCATACTATTCACAAATTCGATCCAATGAATTAATTGCAACATTTTGTTTTTCAATCTTCTCAATGCAATATTTTTAACTTCAATATCCTTATTCGTTTATATGTATAAATTTTAAAAAAAATTAAAATTATATGACTATATCACAAAAAGAATCTTAAAAGATCTCACATGACTATATTTTTCTTAGGCAAATGATAAATACAACTCTTAGGGTTGTATTTAAGCATTAATAACTCCTTATATATCCTTATATTTTCAATACAATGTAGCATCTCAACACTAAAAAATTTTTACATTAAACAATCTTTGAAATTCTAGGCCTTTAAGCATTTAATTGCTTAAATTAATTTTTTAATTACTTACTTGAGTAGTTTAGTAGTTGAGTCTACTAATTTAATAAGCATGTTCAAGTTGCTTTACTTAGATTCTTTTGAAAGACTAAACAAACATTAAATATAGGAATTTGCTATTTTTTTTAAGCACAATCCTTAGGGCTATAGTTATCGGAACCCTTTTTCTCAAGTATAAATAAAACTAATGGGTAAAGTAAAGAGTGAATTGTGCAAAGTCAAAGTGCTAATATTAATAAAGAACATAAGTATTTCACTTTGACCATTATTCGAAAATTATACACAAGGAAAAACATAATTAAATAACAACTTTGTATAATTTTTACGTTGCTAAATAGTCAAAATCATGTGTTAGGAAGCGTGTATAGTCAAAGTTTATACGTAAAATAAAACTAGATGTGGTCATATTGTTCTTGAACAGGACTTGTAGTCATTAACTAGTACTTCGTTCTTTCATTGATTACTTTTTATAAAGTTGTATTGAGTGAATACTTATTTTTTTTATGTGCGGTAAGAGAAAAAATTATTATTGACAGAATTGTTTAATATCATACTCTAATACAGTGAAAGATCTATGATTCAAACCACCTTAATATAAATGAAATTTGTTTTAGCGTAATTTGAACTGACAACTTTTATCATAGACCCGGATATAACATACTCATGGTACACCCCAAATTATTTTTGACTTATTATTCATTTGAAATTCTCCAAATGAGCAAAATTCTAGTCATTTCTAATCAATTCTGCTAATTAACTCATCTAAGTAAACAATTATATAGTCATTTGAGAAAATGGGCAAACTTTTTTTGCTCTTTTATTATATGAGTATAAATGTTTGCTCATTTTGAAACTAGTTGATTTTAAACGTGAAACTAAATCCACCATGGATGAATTCCAAAAGTTCAATATTTGTTTTTGTCATTAATGAAGCTCAACTTTGTCAAATTACATTTTGCAAGTCATAAATTTGTTGGCCACGATGTGAGAGAAACGATCGAAGGGAGATAAATTTGGAGGTGAGAGACAATGGAGGAGAGAGAAATTTGGAGGTAAGAGAAACAATGGAAAGAGAAAAATCTTAAACTAATATTGATTCTTAAATGATCTTTTGGACTATCGATCATTAATTTTGCTCTTGAAAAATTGTGGAAAATATAATGTTGATTCTCAAATCAAAATTCATTCCACCTAGGTTGAAATTTGAATCTCCAATATTTATAATTGCTAATGATTAATCTTAATTAAGGTTGTAAATTTGGGGGAGAAAGAGTGACAATGTATAGGAGAAAAATTTTGAGGTGAAAAACAATTGATGAAAGAGAAATTTGGAGATAATAGAAACAACAGAGGAGCATTACTGAAGGAGAAAAATAGGAAATAAGAGATAGAAATAAGAGATAGAAACAAGTGAATAATTGAAAGTAAAATTTGCTTATTTGGAGAATTTTTTACATAATTATTCTCGTGTGGACCATTAGGAATTTATTAGGAGGACACACCAATATCTTTGCCTACCAACAAAAGAAATTGAATAATAGAACACTAGAAAGAAAATCGAAACTTATGCTCTATATAATGTGGGCTTTGGACCTTTTGTCTTACCCTCTTCATCCCAAAAACACAAAGACACAATTTCCTAATAAAAAAAAAAAGAAAAAGAGTATGGAAGAAAGTTTGAAAGTAATATCAACAAAGATGGTGAAGCAATAACTCCCACACCTTCACATCTAAAAACTGTACATTTTCTTACATTGATCAGATTATACCCATCTCCCCTCCCTTGCAGACTCCGGTCATTATCTTCTACACTGCTACATCCCCAGCACAACAGCCCCTTGATATTGCTTGGCTAAAAACATGTCTTTCAAAGAAGACATTTTTATATAGAATTCGCATTTTATTCACCTTCACTTTAGTTTCTAAGAGACAAACAAATCCAAGGGACTTAATGCCAAGCAATTTTTTAACATCTTTCTGTTTCTTCTGGCAATTAATCCCTCGGACGTTCCACACTAGCATACTATCCATGTTCCCAAGTGTTGACCCTTGAGTTTTGAAGATGACCTAACCACAAAAGACATAGTATATTTTATTTATGTTGTTGCAAGGTAATTCATGCTCGAGCTAAGAGAATACTTGATTGAAGATTAAAGCGGAGAATTAATCAAGATCGAAGTAAAGATGTTCGAGAAATGAAGAATCAAGCATGGAATGAAGATTAGAATACATTAGGATATTTATTAATCTTCTTGTTAAGGTTGAGTAATAGCTTTATTAAGTTCGTGGTGAATTCTCAAAGGAACTTGGTTCTGTTCCCATGAAAGGAACAGACCTGGCACTATAGGAACAAGACTTAGGAACAAGACTTAATAATTAGGGAACAAGACTTAATAATTAGGGAACAAGACTTTAAAACTAATTTAGGAACTTCTAAGTGAATAATATTGTGCGCCTAAGATAATTGTGTGCCCAATATAGTTGTTAGAGTTTTTAGGGATATTTTGACTAAGATCCATAATTTTAGGAAGTTAGTTTAAGTTTGTTAGGAAAAGATTTTAAATAGATTTTCTGATTTTAAAATAACTTATTTTCAAATCTTATCTTTTTAAAATATATATTTTATCTTTTATATTTTATTTAAAAGATTTAGTTTTCGAAAATTTATTATTTCCGGTTTTCAAAATGTTTCGGATTTTTTATCTTACAAAAACTATTTTCCGGTTTTATAAAAGATTTTGAAAAGATATTTTTTCCTAAAAACTAGCTAAAGGATTTTATTTATTTATTTCCTAAATTCTAGATTACACGCCTAATGATTTACTGCTACATGTTTATGTAGTTAG